>NC_133653.1:168724041-169036656 GCF_009905375.1 Apium graveolens | reverse complement strand
ATTTATAATACAGAAATTTTCACTCACACAAACGTACAATCATTGAATATATTTTCATTCGGCTTTAATATTATACCAAATCCACAAATAATATTACACGAAGATACTGGTCGTAACATTCTCTCCCCCTTAAGGGATTCTGTCCCCAGAATCTAAGAGAACAGATGAGGATACCGGGAACGCATATCAGACTCTAACTCCCAAGTCGATTCTTCGACCTTAGGGTTCCTCCAAAGCACTTTTACTATCTTTACCGACTTATTCCTAAGACTCTTTACTTGCCAGTCGAGTATTTTAACCGGTTGCTCCACAAATGACAGGTCTGCCTGAATTTCTACAGGTTTATATTCTATCACATGGCTAGCGTCAGGATTGTACTTCTTAAGCAACGACACATGGAACACATTATGCACATGCTGATACTGAGGTGGTAAGGCCACCCGTAGGCCAGCTTTCCTACTTGACTCAAAATCTCAAAAGGATCTATGTATCTAGGTGCTAACTTCCCTTTCTTGCCAAATCTCATCAACCCTTTTCTAGGTGACACCTTCAGCAACACAGCTTCGCCAATTTGGAATTGAACATCCTTACGTGCTGGATCCGCATACTTCATCTGTCTATCTTGAGCAGCAAGCAACCTTTTCTGAATTAACTTAACCGAGTCATGCAACTGTTGTACCAATTCCGAGCCGAGAATTCTTCCTTCTCCTACTTCATCCCAACTTGTTGGTGATCTACATGTTCGCCCGTACAAAGCTTCGTATGGTGGCATGCCGATACTGGAATGATAGCTGTTGTTATAAGAGAATTCAATCAACGGTAAGTGGTCGTCCCAACTTCCTGCAAAATCGATTCCACAACTGCGCAACATGTCTTCAATTGTTTGAATTGTCCTTTCACTCTGGCCATCAGTCTGCGGGTGGTATGTCGTGCTCATATTCAACTTCGTGCCAAGACATTCCTGAAACTGCTTCTAGAATCTCGAGTTAAATCGGGGATCTCTGTCTGAAACTATTGATACGGGTACTCCATGCCTTAGTACAATTTCGCGCACATACAGATGAACCAACTTGTCCCGTGACGACTTCTCATTTATTGGAAGGAAATGCGCCGACTTCGTAAGGCGATCAATTATAACCCATATTGCGTCATGTCCGGATTTCGTTCGCGGTAGTCCTACTATAAAGTCCATAGCGATATTTTCCCATTTTCATTCTGGAATCTTCAGGGGCTGAATTAATCCGCTTGGTCGTTGATGTTCTGCCTTTACTTTCTGACAAGTATAACACTTCGCAACCCATTCTGCCACGTCTCGCTTCATATTTGGCCACCAAAAGTTTTTCTTTAAGTCTCGATACATCTTGGTGCTTCCCGGGTGGATTGAAAATTTCGAATTGTGGGCTTCATGGTGGATCTCATTCTTTAATTCAAGTACATGAGGAATCCATATTCTGAATGAAAACCTTAGTATCCCTTGCTCATCCCTTTGAGTATTAGTCTCCTCTCCAGATAACTGATTCTTCTCTTTCTCCATTACTTCTTCTTGACACTTCTTTATCCTTTCCACTAGTGTTGGCTGAAAGGTCATTGCACGACAAACTTCCTCAACTTTTCCATAAGCACAAAGTTCCAATTCTAATCTTTCGATTTCTTTAGATAACTCTTTTGATGTTATCATCATATTCAGTCTCTCCTTCCTACTCAGAGCATCGGCCACTACATTCGCCTTTCCAGGATGGTAATTTATCGAACAGTCATAGTCCTTGATCAATTCCAGCCATCTCCTCTGCCTCATATTGAGCTCTTTCTGGGTAAAAATGTACTTTAAGCTCTTGTGATCCGTGTAGATTTCACACTTCTTTCCGTAGAGGTAATATCTCCAAATCTTAAGTGCGAACACTATGGCGGCTAGTTCCAAGTCATGCGTCGGGTACTTTAACTCATGCGGTTTCAACTGTCTTGACGCATATGCGATCACTTTACTGTGTTGCATCAATACACAACCCAAACCCTTATGTGAAGCGTCGCTGAATATTACAAAGTTCCCTTGATCATCTGGAAGTACCAACACCGGAGTTGTTACCAACTTCTACTTCAACTCTTGAAAGCTATCTTCACATTCTGCACTCCATTCAAACTTTTGATTCTTTCTGGTTAACTTGGTCAATGGCGTGGCGATCTTCGAGAAATCCCTGACGAATCTTCTATAGTATCCGGCCAATCCTAGAAAACTTCGCACTTCCGTAGGAGTCTTTGGCCTCTCCCAACTCATAACTGCCTCAATCTTTGCCGGATCCACTTTAACTCCCTCATTTCCAATGACATGCCCCAAAAATTGAACTTCCTTTAACCAAAACTCACATTTGGTAAACTTGGCATACAACTTCTCTTGTCGGAGTATCTCCAATTCTATCCAGAGGTGCTTCTTATGTTCTTCTTCCGACTTAGAATAAATAAGGATGTCATCAATAAATACCATGACAAATTTGTCCAAATACTTCTTAAATACCCGATTCATCAGATCCATAAATGCGGCCGAAGCGTTGGTCAATCCAAACGGCATTACTAGGAATTCATAATGCCCATATCTGGTCCTGAATGCGGTCTTGGAAACATCTTCTTCTTTGATCTTTAATTGATGGTATCCCGATCTCAAATCAATCTTCGAAAAGCATTTTGCTCCCTTCAACTGATCAAAAAGGTCATCTGTCCTTGGTAGCGGGTAGCGATTCTTGATCGTCACCTTATTCAACTCCCGGTAATCTATGCATAGAGGCATACTCCCATCTTTCTTCTTTACAAACAGAACAGGTGCTCCCCATGGCGACGTACTTGGTCGAATCACTCCCTTATCCAACAATTCTTGTAGCTGGCTCGCCAACTCTTTCATTTATGCTGGTGCCATCCTATATGGGGCCTTTGAAACTGGTTCCATTCCTGGAGCAAGATTGATCTCGAACTCGATTTGTCGATCTGGTGGTAAGCCTGGTAGAACATCGGGAAACACATCCGGGAACTCGTTAACTACAGGGATATCTTCCATGCTAGGGCTGCCTTTTTCCGAATCCACTACATAAGCTAGGAACGACTCACAACCTTTTCTAAGTAGCTTCTTAGCCTGAACAATTGTAAGAAATAGTTGCTCTTGCCTCTGCCCCTTAAATACTACCTTCTCTCCACTCTTCATTTTTAAATACACTCTCTTGGTCTTACAATTAATCTGAGCGCTATTCTCTCCTAACCAATCCATTCCTAAAATTATATCAAACTCTCCCAACTTGAAGAGTATCAAGTCGGCTGAAAACTTATACCCCAAAATATCAATCTCACACTTTGGACAAAATTGATTCCCAGGAATATTCTCTTGGTTCGTAATTACCACATTTACTACCTCACTCATAATCATTTTCTCATATTGAAGCTTATCAACAAAAGATTCTGATATGAAAGATCTTGTTGCTCCCGAATCAATCAATACTTTAGCTTTGACATTATTGAGTAAAAGTGTACCTGCTATCACCTCCGAATTCTGTACAGCATCCTTCATCTTTAAATCAAATGTCCTTGTTGTTGCTTACGGGATTGGTGTGGGTGGTGGAGGTAATGCCAATACCTCGGCTGGTACGCTTGCACTGGTACTTGCCACATTCATTAGAGCTTTGACTGGTCCGGTTGCCTTGCACTCCCTAGCTATGTGTCCAGTCTTCCCACACTTGTAGCACGTAACTCCTGGCTTCGGCATCTTGCACTCATTCGCCAAATGTCCCTTCTGATTGCACCTGTAGCATGTCATGCTCAGCTTATTACACACTCCGGGGTGCCTTCTTCCGCAGTGCTTGCATTCTGGCCTCTGGAACCTGTTTTCTCCAACTTGCCCTTGGGTTGCCAGATTGTTTGTAATAACCCCAATTTTTGGAATTTTTGAAACCCTTATGAATAGTGATTTTGCTGATTATGCAGAATAAGAAAACTTTTCATGCCACACTATGTAGGGGTTCTGTTATTGATATTCTGAGATTTATTAGTACTCTATATGGTATATAAGTGTATGTAAAGATCGTCAGAATCCAATTCCGAACACTTTGATTTTTCCCGGAAATCCATCAGATACAGAAAGAAGTGAGTATAAGGTAACAGGATAAATAGGATTTAAATTCAAGGATTTTAAGAGGGGATCATAAAAAGGAATATAAAATATTGAGGAAGGTTTAGGGGAACCCAACTGATAAGATCCCGGATATGATTCCTCAAACGATAAACGAGAACGAAAGTTAAGCGAACCGTATAACAGATCAGCGGTCGGCCATTAGGCAAGCAATTAGGAGTTAATCAAGGAGGTTAGGGATGCTGATGTCATCAAACCAACAAGAAGAAGACAAGTGTAACAAGATGACCTAAGCTTGATGACCTAAGCATGACAAGTGGGAAGGATTGGTTGGTTGATTGTGAGCCACACATTTTTCACCATGGTAAAAATTTAATTTAATTCCAAGACAAAAGGAAGCAACCAACCAACAAATATCATAACACAAATACAAATTGAAAGTTGATTTTCCCATTTCAAGAAGAAAGCTCTCGGCTAAAACAAACCCAGCAACTTCAAACTGCCATATCGCCTTCAATACTCACTCAAATGTTGTGTTCTATAGCTCGTTGGAAAGGTGTTGAGATGTACTACAACTCTTGTTCACAAGTATCTTCCAAATAAGCATGGTAAGACCCTCATTTTTACAGTTCTTTAAATCGGACTTTTAGAAACTTCAAAGCCTAACTTTGTGTTCTTGATTTCTTTGGAAAGATCAAGCTTGTAGGAGGCTCCATAAGGCTTCCTAGTAACTTTTCACCCTCCAAGAAAGGTATAAATCTTTACACCCTTTAGTAATTATTTTGAATGTTAAAGTTTGGAGATGGTTTGGATGGATGAGTAGTAATTTGAATGATAAGAATGATTCGAGCTTAATTGTTAAGTAGTTTAGTTGAATTTGGAGATGTTATAATATATGATTGGATTGAGATCCTTGAGCTTATTATGAATTAAATCAGTAGCATTGATGTGTATCTTGATTTGTTGTTGATTGGTAGTTGGATTGATATGATTTGGAATGGTAAAAAATTTGGAAATCGCGTAAACATAGCCATCGTAATGTCCGATTTACTTTAGACTGCTTTTTTTCATAACATTAGGATCCGAGAACTCCCTGCTAGTTTTTGACCATTGTCATTTTTAGATAGTTCATGTTACGAGCTTCATTTTGATATGTGGTTCGTTTGATTCCGATGTACGGTTTAGGAGAAACGGCTGTTTTAAGTAACGATGTTTCGCGAACGAAACATTACCCCTCGCCTTACTTTGAAATATAGGTTAAAGACCTTAAAAGACTAATTGGAGTATGAAACATTTATGTAAAGTGTAATAGGCAGTTGGTAAGATACTCGCGGAAGAATCGCCTTAAAACTCATAATGGTTAATTTATTAAAAATGGTGGAGCCGAGGGTACTCGAGTGACTTAAGAGAATTAGTAAGCGCAAAGCGAGCGTTAGAGTCTAATTTGGTTAAAGTATAGATTTACAAGTGACTTCGGTTTAATTCCAACTTATATGTTGTTTATAGGTTACCAGACTCGTCCCGAGCCATTTGTAACCCCCAGTCGCTCAGGCATGTTTTCTACCCGTTATACTGTTGTTGTGATGTATATATGTATATGCATGATCTTGTGATAAATGCATATTTGTTATTAGCAAATTCTTGCGATATATTGTACCATGTGATATGGTATATATGCATGCCTGTTTCGTATTCTTGATTTATATATCTGTTGGTTCAAATGCTTATTCGTTGCATAATACCTATGCTAGAGATAAGCGGTATTTGCGTATACCCTTAGTATAGGGGATCAAAATGTGAACTTTTTCTAAAACCGGGAGGCGAGACTCCCGAGTATAATATATATTTATATATATATATTGATATAGTTTTTAAAACTATTAATCGAATAAGGTTTATTCGATAACTTTATTATATTTAATAAATATTATTACGAATATTCATTCGAGGGCTTATGACTCCTTTATTTTATTTAATGAATATTATTACGAATATTCATTCGAGGACTTATGACTCCTTTATTTTATTTAATGAATATTATTACGAATATTCATTCGAGGACTTATGACTTCTTTATTTTATTAAATGAATATTATTTTGAATATTCATTCGAGGGCTTATGACTTCTTTATTTTATTAAATGAATATTATTTTGAATATTCATTCGAGGGCTTATGACTTCTTTATTTTATTAAATGAATATTATTTTGAATATTCATTCGAGGACTTATGACTCCTTTTATTTTATTATTTGAATATTATTTGAATATTCATTCGAGTGCTTAAGACTCCTTTATATTATTTATCTAATATTATTTGAATATTCATTCGAGGGCTTATGACTCAGTTTATATTATTTAATGAATATTATTTGAATATTCATTTGAGGATCTATGACTCCGATTATTTGCTGAGATATATTCTTTATTTTATTAAAGAATAAGGTGTCGATAATCAAACTTATCTTTGATTATTCAAATAAAGATAGTACTTTCGTATAAGTATATCTTTGGTTATTTAATACTCATTTCAAGTAAAAGTTTTAAAACTTCTACTTCAATTATTTTTATAAAGATTATTCTTTATGGGAATATTATTTAAATAATAATATTCAGATATTTTCTAATATATTGGGACTGATTTATTTCATTAAACCAGCATTACTCCAAACACTCTTTAAAGTGTTTTCGAGTCTTCAAAATGATTTTTAAAAGTTAGAGCGGATCCCAAAACTCATTTTTATATTTAAGATCTTCCTTTTAAAGGGGATTTAAATACTCGTTCAAAACTTGAGGGATCCGGCTCAGTGGTGTATTTTACATTCGTAACAAGGTTGCTGTTTTGAGAAAATATCTTGATTACTTGCCATCGTTCGGGAAGTAAGTTCATCTATTTGAGTCGGCATAAGCAACATGGGCTTAGTGGGCGTCCATGAAAGTGTAAGTGGCTCAGTGGGAGTCCATCAAATGCGTAAGTGGCTGAGTGGCAGTCCAGCATAAGGTCCTATTGCGGCCAGGGTGATGACCAGCGGGGAATTCGTCCATCTACTAGTAGAAAAGGTTACTTATTGGTATCTTTGCCTGATCAGCAAGATATCAGGTTTATGCCAAGGTTTTCTCCTTTCCAAATTCATTGGATATTGCAACTCTGTTTATAATTTTCATAACAGAGGTTTTCAAGGAGTGTATGAAATGTATATATAGGTGTATATATATATCGGGATTTAATGAAGTATCTCGTAACTTCATTATTTATAATGATATTCAAAGATTGAATCTATTCAAATCTTGTCTTGTAGTCTCATCTATGTGATGAACTTTTGAACTGATTATAACTTGAACGGTGGTAGTTCAAGTAATATTTGGAAAAGATATAAGTATATTGGGGTATCTTGTAACTTCATATTTTCAACTTATATCTAGTTAATGATTATCTTATGCATATCAAAGATTTTCAGAAAAATGTTGAGACAAGGGTAGATATATGAGATCACCTTGCAACGATATTTTTATACAGTTATAAACTGGAACTCTGTGTATATTATGCATGTAAGAGGACTTCCAAGATTTTGAAAAGTATATATGTATATATACTGAATATTTTGCGACTTCATCGCATTAAGTTATCAAACTTGGTTCATTTCTTTTGACCAAGACTTTCATGAGTACTATGAGAAGGCTCATATATTGTTAATCATTATACATATTATTTTAGTGGGCTTGATGCTCACCCTTGCTTTCTTCTTTCATCACACAACAACAGACAGAAAAGATGAACAGGACCAAGCTCCCGATTCGCAAGCGGTTAGAAAATGTTTCGCAGTCTTCTGAAAGCGTTGATGCCGCCGTAGCTGAGGTAGGAGCTACCAATAGGCTAGGTTTTCAACTATTGATGAACCAGACTTATGTACAATATGAATTGTAATAATGGCAAGGAATATGTAAATTTATTCAGAACCTTTTAAAGGTGTAACGGTTTATAATTGTGGAATATAAGGACTTGTGTTATTTTTGAGTATTCATCTCTGAGACTATAACTTGTGGTGTGTGTGTTTATTGTGGGTCACAGTACAGAGTAGTTGATTATTTATTAAGATTGGGTGTTATTAAGGGAAATGGAACTCGTGACAACCCGGATCCCCGACCCCGGATTTGGGGGTGTTACAGAAGTGGTATCAGAGCTAAGCGTTATAAACCTCAGAGATGATGTGACGTTAAGATAATAAGTTCACTAAGATAATAAGAACTCTTGCCAAGTTCCTAGTCGGGCTACCTAACGTAGTACTGACAGTTAAAACCCTTATGGGAACCCTTATAAATATCATGATAGAAGCGTAGTTCGTTATCGTATATGGTAGCGGGACTCCGAACCCTGAGGTTGAGGAGCAACAACGCGATGATGTTTTATTACTTATTGGAGATCAGATTATGGATCCGATAGAGCGTCCTAACGTGGGATCAGATGATGTTCATGTTGAGGATATTGTCCTAGAAGGGATAGTTGCTGAGGAGGATCCCATAGAGGATCCTGACAAGAATGAATAAAGGACCACTGATGAATTGATGACCATGGTTAGGTCGACTACCAGAGGTAGAATTGGTCGGTCACTATCGGAGGTTCGTTCAAGTTTGTAAAGATAGTAGCCCCCTTTAACGCGGCTTACTCATAAGACTGAGAAGTTTGAATGGACAGAGAAATACGAGAACAACTTTCAAGAACTGAAACAAAGATTGGTGACGACCCCTATGATGGCGTTGCCGGATGGAAAAGGAGATTTTGTGATGTGTAGTGACGTTTCGCATAAGGAATTAGGGTGCTTCTTATACAGCGCAACAAGGTAATCGCGTATGTATCAAGACAATTAAGGGAATATAAAATTCGATATCCCCACCCATGAGCTTGGGCTCGTGGCAATAGTTTTGCCCTAAATATTGGAGGCACTACTTGTATGGAGAGAAGTACGAGATTTACACAAGCCATAAGTGCTATAGTGCATTTTCACGCAGAAAGAGCTCAACATGCGCGAAATGAGGTGGTTAGAGATAATCAAGGATTACGATTATGAGATTCTTTATCATTCGGGGGAAGCCAATGTGGTGGCTATTGCCCTTAGTAAAAAGGAGAGACTCAAGATGATAATGTCTTTGAGAGAGTTTATAAGAGATTTTGAGAAAATAGAAATAGAAGTGAAGGTAACCGGAGCCGGTACCGAAAAGCTGTTTGAGATTGCAAGACAGACCGAATTATTGGAAAAGAACATATTGTGCCAGAAAAAGTGATGAATGAAGGCAGAGAGCCAACAAATAGATATGAGATTAATACCGAGAAAGATGATAAGGGAATAATGAGGTATTCCTATAGAATTTGGGTTCCAAATGTTTAAGAGCTTAAAGATGAGATCCTAGATGAAAGTCATAGTTCAAGGAATAAGATTTAGGGCAAACCCTGAATGTGATAGTCAGGGAGGACGCCATCAAGATAGAAGGAACCCATAAAATAATGAAGTGCAAAATGAGGATTTTAACGTATAAGATAACCCCAAGTATGGGAGAAGGATGAAACATTTCATACTGAGAAAATATAAGTCGAGCAAGATAAGGAGACCCGAGACGGTACTCCTATATGGAAATTCATGGACCTGTCTAAACATAACTTATACTTTTATTCCCAACCACCACCTTAAGGAAACAATGCGGTAGGAAATCCTTTCATGACCTTTAAGTCGCTAAGCTCTCAGAGTTCCAAGGAACAGTTTGACCCAGTCGAGGCAAGAGCCTGGCTAAAGGAAATATAGGAATTATTTGAGATTCTAAATGATTGACGAAACACAAAAGACTGTTTTTGTCACTTACCCCCGTAAGAGAGAGGACACCCGTTGGTGAAAGGCCAAGAAAGCCACGGAGCCAGAGGTTATAATAAACTGATTAAAGTTCAGACAATTGTTTTCGGGAAAGTACTTCCCAAGGTTATGGAGGTAGTGTAAAGCTTTAGAGCCAGAACAAAAGCGGACGAGTATGATGAATTATGAATCTAAGTTGTAAAAGTTGTCAAGATTCGTTCTGAGGACACGAATCCAGAATTACGGGATGTTTGAAATCAATGCTTATGTTGTGTTAGTTCATGTAATGGTTGTAATGGAAACGAAAATAAATGACTGAAAAGGGAAGGAGTATAAAGGGATATAAAGGAAATAGAGTTGAGAAGTGATAAGGGAGTTAGGTATGGGAAACCCTAAGAAACCCTTGCAATAAATATAGAGAAGTGTGTCATCATCAGCGCGATGGTGACTGATCATGAGATAAATTCAAGGTTTGAAGGCGTAAGCGATATGTAAAGTTAATTCCCTTGAAGTTGACAGTATTCGATGAAAATTTGAGATAGATCGATTGATTAATAAGGAAACACGGATGGACTGAGGAGACAAGAAAGTAAGAAATTAGGAAAATTGGATGAAGGAAGTGACCTTCAAGAATGTGAAGTGTAAGACCGGGGGCATGATACCTAGAAAGGGAGACGCCAGGTATGAAAGATATCCCAACATTGAGATGACTGTTGAGATAAATAAAAGAGGTAAATGAGTAGTTAGAACTAAAAGGTTCACGTTGAACATGACAAACATCTTCTAGAACATCCCTGTTATCATTACTAAATCAGGCAAGAAAAGCGAATAACCGTTCTTATCTTTTGGAGGCCATATTGATTGACCTCATTTTGAATACAGATGTTATTGTGAAATTAGGCATATACTATCGAGGTGGGAATGATTGAATAAGATACCCTTATCAGGGATATATGACTTGATTTATCCATGGAAGGATGCATGTACCTTTTAAAGGTGGAATTAAGGATAGAACATCGGTAACTTAAAATGAATTCTCGGGGAATGCATAAAGGTTGGAATTTCACCCTTAATAGGGATAGTGTGAGTTTTGACAGTATGAATTGGAAAGGATTAAGGTAATAACAACCTTTAAGAATCAGTGGAGAAATTTTTCAGAAGTATATAGACAATGATTCTGGTATTAATAAATGGTATCTTGATATGCCCTGTATCTAGGGAATACAGGAGGAACGATTCGAGGATAACCTTAGAGGTTTTACAAGGAGAAAGGTAATATTCAAAATTCTCAAGAATAAAAATGTTGATAAAGGAAATATGACGTAATTATAATGATGCCAAGTGGGGCACGTGTTAAACCACGAGAAAGTATGGATCAAACCAGTAAAGGTCAAAATTGTTCAGGGCAATTAGGGCCTAGGATAAAAGATGTTCTAAGTATGATTGAGAGTCAGTCGTGACAGTGATTAACCTCTAAAGACTGAGGGAATAACTTATGGAAAAATGGTGATATTTTTTTTTACTCATCAGATTTTAAGGAAAACATCTTCACACAAGCAGTGATTGGAAATGAGGTAGAAAATTTAGTGAAGGTGGTTAAAATGACAGTGATTGTAAGGAAATATTACTATCAAGAAAGGCCAAAGAGGTGGCTGACACTTTAAGTGTAAGAGGACAATTATAGGCGCTCGTGCTAGAGGAATATAGTGATAATGGTTAAGGATGTGAAGGTTGTATTATGGTGTGGAAGATTGACATTCCTTCTGATGATTGTGCGATACTCAACCGTGATAGTAGTTGGGTAAAGATTAATTTTTGTAATCACCGTGAGCGGGCTATCTATCTTAGAGGGTCATATCTTAAGATAAGCCAGGACCATGTTACGAAAGGACTAAATGAACCTTTGAGCTTCATGTCTCCTAATAAAGACATATGGTTAATAATGGTATTAACCTTCTATCGTTGCTTTCATTGAAACTCTTCTGCAATTTTATCTGCTTCATGTCATATGTACGTCAAGTTCAGGAGTGTTCGTCATGAATCATGAACGGTGATCATGTTACCTCCTTAGAAGAATTCGATACGAGATGTATGGACTCCGTATGGTTAGCTATTAAGACTTCATGGAAAATGAATGACTACAGTAGGTCAACGATGGACCCTAGTAGTGCAGGAATGATTCTGCGGGTAATGAGCCAATTAATTACAACCGTAAGAGTTGTATTGGAATGGATGTTGAGATTAAGTACCACTAATCGGGTTATGGTGATGTATAAGTTATCATTGATAAACTAATTAAGTCGATTATCTACCTATTGAATACTTATTCCTTCTTATCAATAGAGAGTCATATTACTATACGAGGAAGGTTGCAATGCAAGCATAGAATTTTAGTAACGATGATGTCTAGAATGAAAACCCAGATTCGATTTTCGATGTCGAGGGAGTTTCAAAGGTGATTGTGTATAAGCTTGAGCAAGAGCATGGGTCCATAGAATGATGGATGGAATAGTAAATATTTAAGCATGTAAAATGCGATGCTATAATACTTGATGTTGATATAAATACACATATGTTTTGTTCTCCTATATCAAACCTCTATAGTTCAGAGGTAGGTTCCAAGCCAGATATTTGGTGGCAGTATATATATATATATATATATTTTTTTTTTTTCACATATACAATTCTCTTCAATTCGTTCTTTTCTCTTCTTTTCATTTCATATAAGCTGAGAAGAACAACCCTTCCAGAAGGGGAGGTATTGCCGAATGACTATCTATCTGTGTGATAGAAACCGAGTAGGATACCATATATTGTTTAATTGCTTGTCAAGTACTAAAGGTTGACCACCTTCTGTACTAACTATGCAATGTAACAAGTGTTCATGATCATAGTGATCTCTCAATAAATTCTTTTACTTCTATATGAAGGACTAAGCTTTCGAAGATAGAAGCAGCTGAAAAAGGAGTAGTAAAGTTGTGGTGGTATGCGGAATGGAAACAAATTCGTGATACTAAGGTTGACGAGGTTATTAAAAGGTTATAGAACGCTAACGAGCAAAAGTATAACCACTATAATATTAGGAACAGAAGGTAGTAGTGATTACGAACTGGAAAAGAATGGGTATTGAGAAGCAAAAGCTCTAATGCTAAAAGCTATAATGAGAGTCTGTGCAATAGACTTGAAAGAAATTAGAATGATCACTTAACACGGATTGAGTTTTCTTACGACAATAGATCTTATGTCATTATCGAGTTGTCGCCTTATGAGATCCTTGAGGGAAGACAATGTCGATCTCCCTTATGTTAAGATGAAGTTGTAGAGCGCAAGATGCTCGGTCCCGCAGTAGTCCAAAGGACCAAGGATATAATAGATCTAATCAGAGGACGGCTGGTAGTAACCTAAGATGGACATAAGAAGTATGTTGATTTGACACGAAAGGACAAAGAATAGGAAGTAGGGGACCTAGTGTTGTTAAAGGTATCCCCTTGGAAACCCTTGGAAAGGATTGATGAGATTCGGAAAGAAAGGAAAGCTAAGTCCACAATTTGTCGGAACCTTGGATATATTAAGAAGTATTGGGAAGTTAGCATATGAGCTAGCCTTACCCCAGAACATGTAGCAAGTCATAACGTGTTTCACGTATCAATGTTAAGGAAGTGTAATTCGGATGCCAGATAAATAGGGGCATATGAGCGCATATACATGCAACCAGACGTAACCTATATGGAGCAACGAGGAAGGGTTATAGATTGAAAAAGGAACAAGTGCTTAGGAGAAGGGTTATCAAACTATTCAGAGTTTGATGGAAGAACCACAATGTGGGAAAATTTACTTGAGAGTTAGAAAGTGTAATGCTAAGAAAGTATCCCTATTCATTTTCTATCTGATTCCGGGACGGAATCCTTTTAAGGAGGGGAGACTGTAATAACCCCAATTTTTGGAATTTTTGAAACCCTTATGAATAGTGATTTTGCTGATTATGCTGAATAAGAAAACTTTTCATGCCATACTATGTAGGGGTTCTGTTATTGATATTCCGAGATTTATTAGTACTCTATATGGTATATAAGTGTATGTAAAGATCGTCAGAATCCAATTCCGAACACTTTGATTTTTCCCGGAAATCCACCAGATACAGAAATAAGTGAGTATAAGGTAACAGGATAAATAGGATTTAAATTCAAGGATTTTAAGAGGGGATCATAAAAAGGAATATAAAATATTGAGGAAGGTTTAGGGGAACCCAAGTGATAAGATCCCGGATATGATTCCTCAAATGATAAACAAGAATGAAAGTTAAGCGAACCGTATAACAGATCAGCGGTCATTAGACAAGCAATTAGGAGTTAATCAAGGAGGTTAGGGATGATGATATCATCAAACCAACAAGAAGAAGACAAGTGTAACAAGATGACCTAAGCTTGATGACCTAAGCATGACAAGTGGGAAGGATTGGTTGGTTGATTGTGAGCCACACATTTTTCATCATGGTAAAAATTTAATTTAATTCCAAGACAAAAGGAAGCAACCAACCAACAAATATCATAACACAAATAGAAATTGAAAGTTGACTTTCCCATTTCAAGAAGAAAGCTCTCGGCTAAAACAAACCCAGCAAATTCAAACTGCCATATCTCCTTCAATACTCACTCAAATGTTGTGTTCTATAGCTCGTTGGAAAGGTACTGAGATGTCCTACAACTCTTGTTCAAAAGTCTCTTCCAAATAAGCATGGCAAGACCCTCATTTGTATATTTCTTTAAATCGGACTTTTAGAAACTTTAAAGCCTAACTTTGTGTTCTTGATTTCTTTGGAAAGATCAAGCTTGTAGGAGGCTCCATAAGGCTTCCTAGTAACTTTCCACCCTCCAAGAAAGGTATAAATCTTCACACCCTTTAGTAATAAGTTTGAATGTTGAAGTTTGGAGATGGTTTGGATGGATGAGTAGTAATTTGAATGATAAGCATGATTCGAGCTTAATAGTTAAGTAGTTTAGTTGAATTTGGAGATGTTATAATATATGATTGGATTGAGATCCTTGAGCTTATTATGACTGAAATCAGTATCATTGATGTGTATCTTGAGTTGTTGTTGATTGGTAGTTGGATTGATATGATTTGGAATGGTAAAAAATTTGGAAATCGCGTAAACATAGCCGTCGTAATGTCCGATTTACTTTAGACTGCTTTTGTTCATAACATTAGGACCCGAGAACTCCCTGCTAGGTTTTGAACATTTCCATGTTTAGATAGTCCATGTTACGAGCTTCGTTTTGATATGTGGTTCGTTTGATTCCGATGTACGGTTTAGGAGAAACGGCCGTTTTAAGTAACGACGTTTCGCGAACGAAACATTACCCCTCGCCTTACTTTGAAACATAGGTTAAAGACCTTAAAAGACTAATTGGAGTATGAAACATTTATGTAAAGTGTAATAGGCAGTTGGTAAGACACTCGCGAAGGAATCGCCTTAAAACTCGTAATGGTTAATTTATTAAAAATGGTGGAGCCGAGGGTATTCGAGCGACTTAAGAAAATCAGTAAGCGCAAAGCGAGCGTTAGAGTCTAATTTGGTTAAAGTATAGATTTACAAGTGATTTCGGTTTAATTCCAACTTATATGTTGTTTATAGGTTACCAGACTCGTCCCGAGCCATTTGTAACCCCCAGTCGCTCAGGCAAGTTTTCTACTCGTTATACTGTTGTTGTGATGTATATGTGTATATGCATGATCTTGTGATAAATGCATATTTGTTATTAGCAAATTCTTGCGATATATTGTAGCATGTGATATGGTATATATGCATGCCTGTTTCGTATTCTTGATTTATATATCTGTTGGTTCAAATGCTTATTCGTTGCATAATACCTATGCTAGAGATAAGCGGTATTTGCGTATACCCTTAGTATAGGGGATCAAAATGTGAACTTTTTCTAAAACCGGGAGGCGAGACTCCCGAGTATAATATATATTTATATATATATATATATTGATATAATTTTTAAAACTATTAATAGAATAAGGTTTATTCGATAACTTTATTTTATTTAATGAATATTATTACAAATATTCATTCGAGGGCTTATGACTCCTTTATTTTATTTAATGAATATTATTACGAATATTCATTCGAGGACTTATGACTCCTTTATTTTATTTAATGAATATTATTACGAATATTCATTCGAGGACTTATGACTTCTTTATTTTATTAAATGAATATTATTTTGAATATTCATTCGAGGGCTTATGACTTCTTTATTTTATTAAATGAATATTATTTTGAATATTCATTCGAGGGCTTATGACTTCTTTATTTTATTAAATGAATATTATTTTGAATATTCATTCGAGGACTTATGACTCCTTTTATTTTATTATTTGAATATTATTTGAATATTCATTCGAGTGCTTATGACTCCTTTATGTTATTTATTGAATATTATTTGAATATTCATTCGAGGGCTTATGACTCAGTTTATATTATTTAATGAATATTATTTGAATATTCATTTGAGGGTCTATGACTCCGATTATTTGCTGAGATATATTCTTTATTTTATTAAAGAATAAGATGTCGATAATCAAACTTATCTTTGATTATTCAAATAAAGATAGTACTTTCGTATAAGTATATCTTTGGTTATTTAATACTCATTTCAAGTATAAGTTTTAAAACTTCTACTTCAATTATTTTTATAAAGATTATTCTTTATGGGAATATTATTTAAATAATAATATTCAGATATTTTCTAATATATTGGGACTGATTTATTTCATTAAATCAGCATTACTCCAAACACTCTTTAAAGTGTTTTCAAGTTTTAAAATGATTTTTAAAAGTTAGAGCGGATCCCAAAACTCATTTTTATATTTAAGATCTTCCTTTTAAAGGGGATTTAAATACTCGTTCAAAACTTGAGGGATCCGGCTCAGTAGTGTATTTTACATTCGCAACAAGGTTGCTGTTTTGAGAAAACATCTTGATTACTTGCCCATCGTTCGGGAAGTAAGTTCATCTATTTGAGTCGGCATAAGCAACATGGGCTTAGTGGGCGTCCATGAAAGTGTAAGTGGCTCAGTGGGAGTCCATCAAATGCGTAAGTGGCTGAGTGGCAGTCCAGCATAAGGTCCTATTGCGGCCAGGGTGATGACCAGTGGGGAATTCGTCCATGTACTAGTAGAAAAGGTTACTTATTGGTATCTTTGCCTGATCAGCAAGATATCAGGTTTATGCCAAGGTTTTCTCCTTTCCAAATTCATTGGATATTGCAACTCTGTTTATAATTTTCATAACAGAGGTTTTCAAGGAGTGTATGAAATGTATATATATAGGTGTATATATATCGGGATTTAATGAAGTATCTCGTAACTTAATTATTTATAATGATATTCAAAGATTGAATCTATTCAAATCTTGTCTTGTAGTCTCATCTATGTGATGAACTTTTGAACTGATTATAACTTGAACGGTGGTAGTTCAAGTAATATTTGGAAAAGATATAAGTATATTGGGGTATCTTGTAACTTCATATTTTCTACTTATATCTAGTTAATGATTGTCTTATGCATATCAAAGATTTTCAGAAAAACGTTGAGACAAGGGTAGATATATGAGATCACCTTGCAACGATATTTTTATACAGTTATAAACTGGAACTCTGTGTATATTATGCATGGAAGAGGACTTCCAAGATTTTGAAAAGTATATATGTATATATACTGAATATTTTGCGACTTCATCGCATTAAGTTATCAAACTTGGTTCATTTCTTTTGACCAAGACTTTCATGAGTACTATGAGAAGGCTCATATATTGTTAATCATTATACATATTATTTTGGGGGGCTTGCTGCTCACCCTTGCTTTCTTCTTTCATCACACAACAATAGACAGAAAAGATGAACAGGACCAAGCTCCCGATTCGCAAGCGGTTAGAAAATGTTTCGCAGTCTTCTGAAAGCGTTGATGCCGCCGTAGCTGAGGTAGGAGCTACCAATAGGCTAGGTTTTCAACTATTGATGAACCAGACTTATGTATAATATGAATTGTAATAATGGCAAGGAATATGTAAATTTATTCAGAACCTTTTTAAGGTGTAACGGTTTATAATTGTGGAATATAAGGACTTGTGTTATTTTTGAGTGTTCATCTCTGAGACTATAACTTGTGGTGTGTGTGTTTATTGTGGGGTCACAGTACAGAGTAGTTGATTATTTATTAAGATTGGGTGTTATTAAGGGAAATGGAACTCGTGACAACCCGGATCCCCGACCCCAGATTTGGGGGTGTTACATTGTTCCCTTTCGATTCTTGCCTTTTACCCAAATTTCCTTTCTTTTGAAAATTTCCGCCCTTCTGGAAACCAATCCTCTTTACATTCCGATCTTGTGAACTTCCTGCTTCAGACTTTTCTCCATAAAATGGAACCTTCCTTTTCTTGTTATCCCTCTCTTTCCTTGACTGCATCCCATTATTCTCAATCAGAGCAGCTTTCTGTACTACTCCCGCATAAGTTTCAAGCTCAAACATAGCCACCCTATCTCTGATCCAAGGCTCCAATCCTTGCTGAAATTTCTTTGCTTTTTCTTCCTCAGTGCTGGTATACTTTGTCACAAATCTTGACAACTCAGTGAACTTCTTCTCATACTCCAATACCGTCATGTTCCCTTGCTTCAACTCAAGAAATTTTAGCTCCATCTGATTCTGCATGTACTTAGGGTAATACTTGTCCAGAAATAACTTCTTAAATCTCTCCCAAGAAACCTGCTGAGTGGCTTCCATAGCTTTTACTGATTCCCACCAATAGATGACTTCTCCCTTCAAGAAGTAAGTAGCATACGGCGCCTTCTGATCGTCTCCTAACTGTACCAACTCAAAAGCCCTTTCCATCTCCTTGATCCATGTGTTAGCTATCACTGGATCAGTGGTATCATGAAATGCAGGTGGATTCACATTCTGAAAAGCCTTGAAAGTGACAATTTGTCTAGGTGGTACTGGTGGTTCAGGTGGTTGGTGTGGCTCACGGTTATCTTAGTTTTCAATTCGTTGTTGAAGAGTTAGTTGTTGTTGAGCTATAACATTGGTTTGCTATTGCAAAGTTTCCAATAATCGAAGAATGTTTGGGTCTGTGGTGGATGTGGTTGTTGGGTTCTTCTTTTTAGGAGGCATGATCCTGAAATAAGAGTTGTGTCAAAAATTATTCGAGGGTATCGCATGGCATTCTCATTTACATATGGGGTCAAGTTTCCAAATTAAGCAGATATGATGACAAAAACGTAAAATAACAGTTGAGAGCAAATGGAATAATAGCACATAATTATTGAAATTTTAAAGGTCACAATACATAGGATTGGGACAAAGTCTGATTCTAGGAATAACAGGCTTATTTAAAGGAAACAACGGAAACAACTGGGGATTCCATAGAGTCTGATAGTACAACAACATGAAAGGTAAATGGAAAGAACTAAGGCTCCACTCCATCTGAACGGGACTTTGTAGTCTTTTCCTCTCGAAGCGTCTTCACAATGCTCTGGAGCTCATCCCCCACCATCTGAATGACATACTGGCTGGTATGGTCCCGGTACGCTGGCATCTCCTCAAGCTTAGTGTTGACGTACTGAACCAAGGTCTCAAGTCTCGCAGTCATCTGCTCCTTGGGCTTCCCTTCGTAGTTTCGGCTGTCCGGATACACGTTTTTCAGTCGGTCTATCAGTCGGTCCTACTTGCCCTGAAGCATGTCGAACTCGCGCCTCAACTCAGCATACACGGAGAAAGCAATAGTGTCGTCCGACCCAGAGGATGACGAGGAATGCGCCCTTTGCTGACAACCAATAAGAGGAGTATTAATAATAATTTACTTAACCTACTCTCTCGCATATTATCTATAACCTACACACATATCCTATAACCTATTTGGGATGTCCAGGGACTCTAAACCGTAGCTCTGATACCAAAACCTGTCACGCCCCCAACTTAAATAGCAAATTAAATATAGCTATTACAAAATTTTAAAAGAGATAACACAACCAAATCCAAGATCTTACAGTTTAGGGTTTGGAACAGCCCAACACTACCAACTATTACATCTGATTTTGAATACCGAGTCCTCACATAAAATACTATCACTTATTCTACCTGAGCTCGAACATAAGCATCAGCATCACAGGTCTTACGGGCAGTCTGCTTGAAACTAACCATAGCTGCTAGCTGTAATATCAGGGTAAAGCAAGGAGTGAGCCAAATGCTCAACAAGTGCTAACAGTACGACACAACACATAAATCGAGATATACATTAAAGAATGACAATGGAAAGACATAACCAATGGTAACGAGAGATAAAACTGTGTGAGATGGCATCATTTTGCTTGTATCAAAACAATTTTAAAATCATGTCTTAATCAAAATCATTTTATGACACTACGGATTACAGCCGGTGATCAGCCGCGAAGTAATCCCGAACCTCGCTGGGTTCTAATACATTAACGGGAATCCCTAGGCAACTTTTAAGCCTAATATAAGTGTGGAAAGGACTCGCGTCTCAGTCCAGATCCACTATTCAAGGAAAACATTTATCCCCCTTTGGGACTGAAAACCCACATTTTATTTATTTCAAAAAAAAACTGATGCCGAATTATAACAAAATCTCTTTTAACAGTAAACATTTTTATTAAGGGAATATAGATCAACTCGAAACACGGGAAATATGGTACTAAATCTCAGGGCCATGATTCACAAAACTATACTCTATTAAAGTAACTGAATGGTTTTCATATCTCAAAGATTTAGACAAGGGAATTCAGTGAGGCTATTGGATATTATAAAAGGGTAATGCCAAATTGGGCTTTAAGCAATGGTTTTTCATCAAGGTTCAAGTGCTAGATCATCAAGAAGGTAGGCTTCATGAATACTAAGGGTGCTAGGGTATGCAGAAATGATCTTTAACTCAGGATATATCAGAATTGTCAAGCTTTAGGATAAGAAAGAGGGTATCAATCAATGAGGAATCACGTTGGTAAGTATCTGACTATCAGAGTTCAAGGTAAGGTTCTATAGGGGTTCAAGTTTCAGGGTGAGATATTAATACTTAGGAATCATTAGCATGTTAATCAAGAGGATCAATCAAGTATTATAACAACTCTTTAATTTATCATGGCATTCAACTATCATGAAAAGACTTTTGAACTACTTGCAATACGTACTCGAGGGTTCATGGCATCTCTATATAATTTAAAGATAAACATAAGATACGCTTGATTTAATATATCAAATGACACAGGATAGTTGTAGCAATGTATGAACTATTAGCAGTAAATACGAAGGTCAAGTTGAATCACTTGCCTTGAGAAAGGCTGGTCTGGTCTAACTGGTAGGAGCAACTGGAGCTTCACTCGACCTTTATGGCAAGTTTTCCCTCGTCTCGAGATCCTACATAATAATAATAATCCTCATTATAATATATTCTTACCATCTTAACCTATTTACAACTTGAAATTAAACACGGATGGCACTTAGGCCTATACGCACTTAATTTTATATTCACTTTTAAATTATAAAAGTACACACATATCCACATATTCACATATCATATATTAACATCAAATAACACCATATATACCATAATACAACACTAGGCTTGGATGATCTCGACTCACCACTTAAGTCACTTGGTCGCTAAACTAGACAAGGTCTTCTAATTTTGGCTTCCTAACTCGATGTGCCTTTCCTAAATTATCCAAAACCTATTGACCCTCACTTGTGCTTTTAGCTCTACTGACCTTATACGATCTTACAACTATGGTGGTCGACCTAATACTCACCTCTAAGTGTTCTAAAACTATGTGATAAGTGAAAGCGCTCACTGGTGCAAATTTCAGGATGACAACTATGGTTTCTTGAGTGCATTAGACACTCTTAAACTACAAGTTTTCCTTCAAAACTTTTACACAAGACTCTCCTGACCTAAGGGCATCTCACAAACTTGATGTGGCTCAAGGACCTGGCTTGGGCCTAAGCTAAAAGTCCAAGATTCCCCTGTTTTTCTGGGCAGAAAACGCCCTGACTTGAATTAACTTGTGACACAAGGTTCTAACTCATATCCTATGAACTATGGTTGGAAACACTTCTCTGACACTCCCTCTAACTAAGGCCCAATAGGGCCTAATGAGGGCCTGTTACGACCGGCATTTTCGTGTAATATTAATTGTGGATTTGGTATAATATTAAAGCCGAATAAAAATATGTTCAATTATTGTACGATTGTGTAAGCGAGAATTTCTGCATTATAAAATTTTTATGTGTAATACATGATTTTTTTTCAAAGCAAAATTTTAATTATTTCCTTTACTTTTGATTTATAAGGAATATTCTAAGCCTTGGAGAAATTTTCTTTTAAAAGATATTTTGTTCACAAATTTTGAAAGTGACTTTATAAAATCTCTAAAAATCCAAGTTATTTTATGGTATAAATTTTATAATTTTTGAACTTGTGTTTTATTTTATAAAAATAAATCTTTATAAATATAATTAGCAAATTCCATAGTTATCCTTGCATGCAAATTCCTTCCATACATTCCAAAAGGGCTAAAGAGTCAATAACCACCCCACTAACTCTTATTTCCTAGCCAAATACCTTCTTTACCCTTGCATGCAAATTCAACCAAGTTCAAGTGGAAGGCTAATCATGTCAATTCCTAATTCCACTCACTTTTGCCAATACAAAAACCATAAGACAAGCAAAGTCATGATCATTTTTACTCATCACCCACACCACACTCACTCTTCTCTCCCTCCTCCTCCCTCACTCTCGGCTCTCTCTCTCTCACTCTCGGCCTTTAGCCGAGAACCACCCCTCCCCATTTTTTTTCATTTCTCCACCAAGCTTCTACTCTTTATACAAGTAAATGTTATCTTCCATACCATGATCATTCATATTTCAAAGAGTTTTGAGTAGAAAGTTTAAGTTTAAGGGTTGCATGTAAAGGTTTTAGTGAAACTCAAAATACAATCTTGATTCTTATGGATTTAAGGTTGTTTTTGAGAGGACTACAATGAATGGATAAGTGCCAAGTCTTGAGAAGGAAACTCTTGATGATTTAATGGCCATTTCCATCCATTTCATTCGGCCATGACCATATGGGAGCCGAATGAATGGTCCTTGAAATCATTCTTGTTGTTTTGTTCAATTTTTGCATGTTTATGTGATAATGACTTGAATTTTGTGGTGAAAATTTGATAAAACTCCTTGCATGCTAAGTGATCATCTAGGTACACCTTATGCTAGGCTTGCATGTCAATTTTAAGATGGAATATATGTAGAAAATATGTTGTTTGGTTTGAAAAACCCGAAGGCATGCATGCATGTGGAATTCTCTTAGTTTGTTGTAAGATTTTGATCATTTGGAAAAGATTTTGTTAGTGAGCCTTAATTTCAGTAGGAATAATGTGATAATATTGATTTATGCTTCTTGTTGCATGGTAATAAATTGTGGTTATCTTTTATAAAAATATATATCTTGTTGTTTCAAAAGCATGAAGATTTGCGATTTGTTAAGAGTAGTCTCTTTCGTTTTGCCATAGTTGCACCTTAGGTAAGGATGATCTCACCAAGGTTATTTTGAGAAAAAGGGAGTTAGTTCAGTAGAATACCAAGTATAGGTCTTGGTTTAAGTATTTAGTTGTTGTTAATTGGGTTTGTCAAGTCAAAACCTTGGAAAATGAGAGTTATAGTTTCTGCAGAAAAATCAGTTTAGTACCCTGAGGTTTAGAGTGAGTTTTGACCATGTCATTGATGTGCACTTTGAGGCCCAAGCCACCAGAAGTTAGTATGTGGAATATATAATAGGTTTTAGGAGTTGATTGGAGGTTTGCATGTCATTTGGTTAGGTGCACAAGTAGAATAACAAAATCTGTCCAGCAGGGGACAGTTTTGTTACAACTTAGAAATAGGGAGATTTGGCCATGTCATGGGTAGGCCCTCATTAGGCCCAATTGGGCCTTAGTTAGAGGGTGTGTCAGAGAAGTTTTTCCAACCATAGTTCATAGGATATGAGCTAGAACCACGTGTCACAAGTTAATTCAAGTCAGGGCATTTTCTGCCCAGAAAAAAACAGGGGAACCTTGGACTTTTAGCTTAGGCCCAAGAAGGCCCAAGCCAGGCCTTTGAGCCACATCAAGCTTGTGAGATGCCCTTAGGTCAGGAAAGTCTTGTGTAAAAATTTTGAAGAAAAACTTGTAGTTTAAGAGTGTCTAATGCACTCAAGAAACCTTAGTTACCATTCTGAAATTTGCACCAGTGAGCACTTTCACTTATCGCATAGTTTTAGGACACTTAGAAGTGAGTATTAGGTCGACCACCATAGTTGTAAGATAGTATAAGGTCAGTAGAACAAAAGGCACAAGTGAGGGTCAATAGGTTTTGGATAATTTAGGAAAGGCACATTGAGTTAGGAAGCCCAAATTCGAAGACTTCGTTTAGTTAGCGACCAAGTAACTTGAGTGGTGAGTCGAGATCATCCAAGCCTAGTGTGGCATTATGGTGTATATGATGTTATTTGGTATTAATATACGATATGTGATTATGTGGTTACATGTGTACATTTGAAAATATAAAGGTGGATATGAATTAAGTGCGTATAGGCCTAAGTGCCATCCATGTTTAATTTCGGGTTGTAAATAGGTTAAGATGGAAAGAATATATTATAATGAGGATTATTATTATTATGTAGGATCTCGAGACGAGGGAAAACTTGCCATAAAAGTCGAGTGAAGCTCCAGTTGTTGCTCCTACCAGTCAGACCAGACCAGTCTATCTCAAGGCAAGTGATTCAACTTGACCTTCGCATTTACTGTAAACAGTTCATATATATATCGATGCAATTATCCTGAGTCATTTTGATATATTTAAATCAAGAGTATCTTTTGTTTATCTTTGAGTTACATAGAAATGCCATGAACCCTCGAGTACATATTGCAAGTAGTTCAAAAGTCTTTTATGATAGTTTAATGCCATGATAAATTAGAGATGCGTTATAATATCTTATTGATCCTTTTGTTTATCATGCTACTGATCCCTGAGAAATCTTGATGTTGCACCCTGATGCTTTGATTCAACTCTTGAAATAGCCTCGATAGAAACTTTATTTTGATACCTAAAAGCCAATCATTTCTTAAATACATTCATGATTGTTTGATAACCCTATCCTTACCCTAAAGCTTGACACCCTGTTATATACTGAGCTGATGATCGCCTTCTTTATATTTTAACACCTTTATCCTATTGGAACCAGTGATGCCTATCTTTTGATGTTCTAATACCTATATCTTGTCTACAACTGTTGCTTTAAGTCTAGTTTGGCATTACTCTTTCATCTTATCCAATAGCCTGGCTTAATTTCCTTGTCTAAGTTCTTGTTTATGGAAACCTCTCAACTACCCTAATATAGTAAAGTCTAGTAGATCATGGCCCTGAGATTTAGAGTCATATTTCCAGTGTTTCAAGTTGATCTATAATCCCTTGATAAAAATAATTACAGTCGAAAGAAATTTTGTCATAAATCGGCATCAGTTTTTAAAATGATTAAAACGTGGATTTTTCAGTCCCAAAGGGGGACAAATGTTTTCTTGAATGGTGGATCTGGACTGAGACGCGAGTCCTTTCCACACTTATATTAGGCTTAAAAGTTGCCTAGGGATTCCCAATAATGTTTTAGAACCCAGCGAGGTTCGGGATTACTTCGCGGCTGATCACCGGCTGTAATCCGTAGCGTCATAAAATGATTTTGATTAAGAATGGTTTTAAAATTTGTTTTGATGCAAGCAAATTGATGCCAACTCACATAAGATTTATCTCTCGATTATCATTGATTATGTCATTCCATTGTCATTCCTAAAGGTATATCTCGATTTATGCTTTGCGTTGTATTGTTAGCACTTGTTGAGCTTTTGGCTCACTTCTTGCTTTACCCTGATATTACAGCTAGCAGCCATGGTTAGATTCAAGCAGACTGCCCGTAAGACCTGTGATGCGGATGCTTATGTTCGAGCCCAGGTAGAATAAGTAATAATAGCTGTGTGAGGACTCGGTATTTGTAATCAGATGTAATAGTTGATAGTGTTGGGCTGTTCCAAACCCTAAACTGTAAGATCTTGGATTTTGGTTGTGTAGTACTCATTAAAATGATGTAATAACTATAACTATTTTGCTATTTAAGTTGGGGGTGTGACAGGTTTTGGTATCAGAGCTACGGTTTAGAGTCCCTGAACAGCCCAAATAGGTTATAGGACTTGTGAGTAGGTTATAGATACTATGCGAGAGAGTAGGTAAAGTAAATTATTATTAATACTCCTCTTATTGGTTGTCAGCAAAGGGCGCATTCCTCGTCATCCTCTGGGTCGGACGACACTATTGCTTTCTCCGTGTATGCTGAGTTGAGGCGCGAGTTCGACATGCTTCAGGGCAAGTACGACCGACTGATAGACCGACTGAAGAACGTGTATCCGGACAGTCGAAACTACGAAGGGAAGCCCAAGGAGCAGATGATTGCGAGACTTGAGACCTTGGTTGGGTACGTCAACACTAAGCTTGAAGAGATGCCAGCGCACCGGGACCGTACCAGCCAGTATGTCATTCAGATGGTGGCGGATGAGCTCCAGAGCATTGTGAAGACACTTCGAGAGGAAAAGTCTACCAAGCCCCGTTCAGATGGAGTGGAGCCTTAGTTCTTTCCATTTACCTTTCATGTTGTTGTACTATCAAACTCTAAGGAATCCCCAGTTGCTTCTGTCTTTCCTTTAAATAAGCCTGTTATTTCTAGAATCAGACTATGTCCCAATCCTATGTACTGTGACCTTTAAAATTTCAATAATTATGTGCTATTGTTCCATTTGCTCTCAACTGTTATTTTATGTTTTTATCATCATATCTGCTTAATTTGGAAACGTGACCCCATATGTAAACAAGAATGCCATGCGATACCCTCGAATCATTTTATCATTCATATTTGTTATAACACAACTCTTATTTCAGGATCATGCCTCCCAAAAAGAAGAATCCAACAACCACCTTCACCACAGACCCAAATATTCTTCAACTACTGGAAACCTTGCAACAGCAAACCAATGCTATAGCTCAACAACAATTAACTCTTCAACAACGAATTGAAAACCAAGATAACCGTGAGCCATATCAACCACCTGAACCACCAGTACCACCAAGACAAATTGTCACTTTCAAGGCTTTTCAGAATGTGAATCCACCTGTATTTCAGGATACCACTGATCCAGTGATAGCAAACACATGGATCAAGGAGATGGAAAGGGCTTTTGAGTTGGTACAGTTAGGGGACGATCAGAAGACGCTGTATGCCACTTACTTCTTGAAGGGAGAAGTCATTTATTGGTGGGAATCAGTAAAAGTTATGGAAGTCACTCAGCAGATTTCTTGGGAAAGATTTAAGAAGTTATTTCTGGACAAGTATTACCCTAAGTACATGCAGAATCAGATGGAGCTAAAATTTCTTGAGTTAAAACAAGGGAACATGACTGTACTGGAATATGAGAAGAAGTTCACTGAGTTGTCAAGGTTTGTGACAAAGTATACCAGCACTGAGGAAGAAAAAGCAAAGAAATTTCAACAAGGATTGGAGCCTTGGATCAGAGATAGGGTGGCTATGTTTGAACTTGAGACTTATGCGGGAGTAGTACAGAAAGCTGCTCTGATTGAGAATAATGGGATGCAGTCAAGGAAAGAGAGGGATAACAAGAAGAGGAAGGTTCCATTTTATGGAGAAAAGTCTGAAGCTGGAAGTTCGCAAGATCGGAATGTAAAGAGGATTGGTTTCCAGAAGGGCGGAAATTTTCAAAGGAAAGGAAATTTGGGCAAAAGGCAAGAATCAAAAGGGAACAATCAGGCAAACCAAGGGCAAGTTGGAGAAAACAGGTTCCAGAGGCCAGAATGCAAGCACTGTGGAAGAAGGCACCCCGGAGTATGCAATAAGCTGAGTATGACCTGTTATAGGTGCAATCAGAAGGGACATTTGGCAAATGAGTGCAAGATGCCGAAGCCAGGAGTTACGTGCTACAAATGTGGGAAGACTGGACACATGGCTAGGGAATGTAAGGCAACAGGACCAGTCAGAGCTCTGATGAACGTGGCAAGTACCAGTGCAAGCGTGCCAGCTGAGGTATTGGCATTACCTCCACCACCCGCACCAACCCCGCAAGCAACAGCAAGGACATTTGATCTAAAGATGAAAGATGCTGTTCAGAATTCTGAGGTGATAGCAGGTACACTTTTACTCAATAATGTCAAAGCCAAAAGTATTGATTGATTCGGGAGCCACAAGATCTTTCATATCAGAATCCTTTGTTGATAAGATCCAATGTGATAAAACGGTTATGAGTGAGGTAGTAAATGTGGTAATTGCGAACCAAGAGAAGATTCCTGTGAATCGATTTTGTCCAAAATGTGAGATTGATATTTCAGGATATAAGTTCTCGGCCGACTTGATACTCTTCAAGCTGGGAGAATTTGATATAATCTTAGGAATGGATTGGTTAGGAGAGAATAGCGCGCAGATAAATTGTAAGACCAAGAGAGTGAATTTAAAGACGAAGAGTGGAGAGAAGGTAGTATTTAAGGGACAGAGGCAAGAGCGACTATTTCTTACAATTATTCAGGCTAAGAAGTTACTTAGAAAAGGTTGTGAGTCGTTCCTAGCATATGTAGTGGATTCAGAGAGAGGCAGCCCCAGCATGGAAGATATTCCTGTAGTTAATGAGTTCCCCGATGTGTTTCCCGACGAACTACCAGGCTTACCACCAGATCGACAAATTGAGTTCGAGATCAACCTTGCTCCAGGCACGGAACCAGTTTCAAAGGCTCCGTATAGGATGGCACCAGCAGAAATGAAAGAGTTGGCGAGCCAGCTACAAGAATTATTGGATAAGGGAGTGATACGACCAAGTACGTCGCCATGGGGAGCACCTGTTCTCTTTGTGAAGAAGAAAGATGGGAGTATGCGTCTATGCATAGATTACCGGGAGTTGAATAAAGTAACGATCAAGAACCGCTACCCGCTACCAAGGATAGATGACCTTTTTGATCAGTTAAAGGGAGCAAAATGTTTTTCGAAGATTGACTTGAGATCGGGATACCATCAATTAAAGATCAAGGAAGAAGATATTCCCAAGACCGCATTTAGGACCAGATATGGGCATTATGAATTCCTAGTAATGC
The DNA here is from genome assembly GCF_009905375.1 of Apium graveolens. Lineage (NCBI taxonomy): Eukaryota > Viridiplantae > Streptophyta > Magnoliopsida > Apiales > Apiaceae > Apium > Apium graveolens. Next base: position 169,007,472 of record NC_133653.1, on the reverse strand, counting down.
CGTTTGGATTGACCAACGCCCCGGCCGCATTCATGGATCTGATGAATCGGGTATTTAAGAAGTATTTGGATAAATTTGTCGTGGTATTTATTGATGACATCCTTATTTATTCTAAATCGGAAGAAGAACATATGCAGCATCTCTGGATAGCCTTGGAGATACTCCGACAAGAGAAGTTGTATGCCAAGTTTACCAAATGTGAGTTTTGGTTAAAGGAAGTTCAATTTTTGGGGCATGTTATTGGAAATGATGGAATTAAAGTGGATCCGGCGAAGATTGATGCAGTTATGAGTTGGGAGAGGCCAAGGACTCCTACGGAAGTGCGAAGTTTTCTAGGATTGGCCGGATACTATAGAAGATTCGTCAAGGATTTCTCGAAGATCGCCACGCCATTGACCAAGTTAACCAGAAAGAATCAAAGGTTTGAATGGAGTGCAGAATGTGAAAGTAGCTTTCAAGAGTTAAAACAGAAGTTGGTAACAGCGCCGGTGTTAGTACTTCCAGATGATCAAGGGAATTTTGTAATATTCAGCGACGCTTCACATAAGGGTTTGGGTTGTGTGTTGATGCAACACAGTAAGGTAATAGCATATGCGTCAAGACAGTTGAAGCCGCACGAGTTAAAGTATCCGACGCATGACTTGGAACTAGCCGCCATAGTATTCGCACTCAAGATTTGGAGACACTATCTCTATGGAGAAAAGTGTGAAATCTACACAGATCACAAGAGTTTAAAATACATTTTTACTCAGAAAGAGCTCACTATGAGGCAGAGGAGATGGCTGGAATTGATTAAGGACTATGACTGTTCGATAAATTACCATCCTGGAAAGGCGAACGTAGTGGCCGATGCGCTGAGTCGGAAGGAAAGATTGAATGCAATGATAACATCAAAAGAGTTATCTGAAGAAATCGGAAAATTTGAATTGGAACTTTGTGCTTATGGGGAAGTCAAAGAAGTTTGTCATGCAATGACCTTTCAGCCAACACTACTGGAAAAGATAAAGAAGTATCAAGAGGAAGTAATGGAAAAAGAGAAAAATCAGTTATCTGGAGAAGAGATTAATACTAAAAGGGATGAGCAAGGAATACTAAGGTTTTCATCCAGAATATGGATTCCCCATGTATCTGAATTAAAGAATGAGATCCTCCATGAAGCCCACCATTCGAAATTCTCAATCCACCCGGGAAGCACCAAGATGTATCAAGACTTAAAGAAGAACTTTTGGTGGCCAAATATGAAGCGAGACGTGGCAGAATGGGTTGCGAAGTGCTATACTTGTCAGAAAGTAAAGGCAGAACATCAACGACCAAGCGGGTTAATTCAGCCCCTGAAGATTCCAGAATGGAAATGGGAAAATATCGCTATGGACTTTATAGTAGGACTACCGCGAACAAAATCCGGACATGACGCAATATGGGTTATAATTGATCGTCTTACGAAGTCGGCGCATTTCCTTCCAATAAATGAGAAGTCGTCACTGGACAAGTTGGTTCATCTGTATGTGCACGAAATCGTATTAAGGCATGGAGTACCTGTATCAATAGTTTCAGACAGAGATCCCCGATTTAACTCAAGATTCTGGAAGCAATTCCAGGAATGTCTTGGCACGAAGTTGAATATGAGCACGGCGTATCACCCGCAGACTGATGGCCAGAGTGAAAGAACAATTCAAACAATTGAAGACATGTTGCGCAGTTGTGCAATCGATTTTGCTGGAAGTTGGGACGACCACCTGCCATTAATTGAATTTTCATATAACAACAGCTATCATTCCAGTATCGGCATGCCACCATATGAAGCTTTGTACGGGCGAAAATGTAGATCACCAACAAGTTGGGATGAAGTAGGAGAAGGAAGAATTCTCGGCTCAGAATTGGTACAACAGTTGCATAACTCAGTCAAGTTAATTCAGAAAAGGTTGCTTGCTGCTCAAGATAGACAGAGGAAGTATGCGGATCCAGCGCGTAAGGATGTTCAATTCCAAATTGGCGAAGCTGTGTTGCTAAAAGTGTCACCTAGGAAAGGGTTGATAAGATTTGGCAAGAAAGGAAAGTTAGCACCTAGATACGTAGGTCCTTTTGAGATTTTGAGTCAAGTAGGAAAGGTGGCCTACGAGTTGGCCTTACCACCTCAGTATCAGCATGTGCATAATGTGTTCCATGTGTCGTTGCTTAAGAAGTACAATCCTGACGCTAGCCATGTGATAGAATATGAACCTGTAGAAATTCAGGCAGACCTGTCATTTGTGGAGCAACCGGTTAAAGTACTCGACTGGCAAGTAAAGAGTCTTAGAAATAAATCAGTAAAGTTAGTGAAAGTACTTTGGAGGAACCCTAAGGTCGAAGAGTCGACTTGGGAGTTAGAGTCTGATATGCGTTCCCGGTATCCTCATCTGTTCTCTTAGATTCTGGGGGCAGAATCCCTTAAGGGGGAGAGGATGTTACGACCGGCATTTTCGTGTAATATTAATTGTGGATTTGGTATAATATTAAAGCCGAATAAAAATATGTTCAATTATTGTACGATTGTGTAAGCGAGAATTTCTGCATTATAAAATTTTTATGTGTAATACATGATTTTTTTTCAAAGCAAAATTTTAATTATTTCCTTTACTTTTGATTTATAAGGAATATTCTAAGCCTTGGAGAAATTTTCTTTTAAAAGATATTTTGTTCACAAATTTTGAAAGTGACTTTATAAAATCTCTAAAAATCCAAGTTATTTTATGGTATAAATTTTATAATTTTTGAACTTGTGTTTTATTTTATAAAAATAAATCTTTATAAATATAATTAGCAAATTCCATAGTTATCCTTGCATGCAAATTCCTTCCATACATTCCAAAAGGGCTAAAGAGTCAATAACCACCCCACTAACTCTTATTTCCTAGCCAAATACCTTCTTTACCCTTGCATGCAAATTCAACCAAGTTCAAGTGGAAGGCTAATCATGTCAATTCCTAATTCCACTCACTTTTGCCAATACAAAAACCATAAGACAAGCAAAGTCATGATCATTTTTACTCATCACCCACACCACACTCACTCTTCTCTCCCTCCTCCTCCCTCACTCTCGGCTCTCTCTCTCTCACTCTCGGCCTTTAGCCGAGAACCACCCCTCCCCATTTTTTTTCATTTCTCCACCAAGCTTCTACTCTTTATACAAGTAAATGTTATCTTCCATACCATGATCATTCATATTTCAAAGAGTTTTGAGTAGAAAGTTTAAGTTTAAGGGTTGCATGTAAAGGTTTTAGTGAAACTCAAAATACAATCTTGATTCTTATGGATTTAAGGTTGTTTTTGAGAGGACTACAATGAATGGATAAGTGCCAAGTCTTGAGAAGGAAACTCTTGATGATTTAATGGCCATTTCCATCCATTTCATTCGGCCATGACCATATGGGAGCCGAATGAATGGTCCTTGAAATCATTCTTGTTGTTTTGTTCAATTTTTGCATGTTTATGTGATAATGACTTGAATTTTGTGGTGAAAATTTGATAAAACTCCTTGCATGCTAAGTGATCATCTAGGTACACCTTATGCTAGGCTTGCATGTCAATTTTAAGATGGAATATATGTAGAAAATATGTTGTTTGGTTTGAAAAACCCGAAGGCATGCATGCATGTGGAATTCTCTTAGTTTGTTGTAAGATTTTGATCATTTGGAAAAGATTTTGTTAGTGAGCCTTAATTTCAGTAGGAATAATGTGATAATATTGATTTATGCTTCTTGTTGCATGGTAATAAATTGTGGTTATCTTTTATAAAAATATATATCTTGTTGTTTCAAAAGCATGAAGATTTGCGATTTGTTAAGAGTAGTCTCTTTCGTTTTGCCATAGTTGCACCTTAGGTAAGGATGATCTCACCAAGGTTATTTTGAGAAAAAGGGAGTTAGTTCAGTAGAATACCAAGTATAGGTCTTGGTTTAAGTATTTAGTTGTTGTTAATTGGGTTTGTCAAGTCAAAACCTTGGAAAATGAGAGTTATAGTTTCTGCAGAAAAATCAGTTTAGTACCCTGAGGTTTAGAGTGAGTTTTGACCATGTCATTGATGTGCACTTTGAGGCCCAAGCCACCAGAAGTTAGTATGTGGAATATATAATAGGTTTTAGGAGTTGATTGGAGGTTTGCATGTCATTTGGTTAGGTGCACAAGTAGAATAACAAAATCTGTCCAGCAGGGGACAGTTTTGTTACAACTTAGAAATAGGGAGATTTGGCCATGTCATGGGTAGGCCCTCATTAGGCCCAATTGGGCCTTAGTTAGAGGGTGTGTCAGAGAAGTTTTTCCAACCATAGTTCATAGGATATGAGCTAGAACCACGTGTCACAAGTTAATTCAAGTCAGGGCATTTTCTGCCCAGAAAAAAACAGGGGAACCTTGGACTTTTAGCTTAGGCCCAAGAAGGCCCAAGCCAGGCCTTTGAGCCACATCAAGCTTGTGAGATGCCCTTAGGTCAGGAAAGTCTTGTGTAAAAATTTTGAAGAAAAACTTGTAGTTTAAGAGTGTCTAATGCACTCAAGAAACCTTAGTTACCATTCTGAAATTTGCACCAGTGAGCACTTTCACTTATCGCATAGTTTTAGGACACTTAGAAGTGAGTATTAGGTCGACCACCATAGTTGTAAGATAGTATAAGGTCAGTAGAACAAAAGGCACAAGTGAGGGTCAATAGGTTTTGGATAATTTAGGAAAGGCACATTGAGTTAGGAAGCCCAAATTCGAAGACTTCGTTTAGTTAGCGACCAAGTAACTTGAGTGGTGAGTCGAGATCATCCAAGCCTAGTGTGGCATTATGGTGTATATGATGTTATTTGGTATTAATATACGATATGTGATTATGTGGTTACATGTGTACATTTGAAAATATAAAGGTGGATATGAATTAAGTGCGTATAGGCCTAAGTGCCATCCATGTTTAATTTCGGGTTGTAAATAGGTTAAGATGGAAAGAATATATTATAATGAGGATTATTATTATTATGTAGGATCTCGAGACGAGGGAAAACTTGCCATAAAAGTCGAGTGAAGCTCCAGTTGTTGCTCCTACCAGTCAGACCAGACCAGTCTATCTCAAGGCAAGTGATTCAACTTGACCTTCGCATTTACTGTAAACAGTTCATATATATATCGATGCAATTATCCTGAGTCATTTTGATATATTTAAATCAAGAGTATCTTTTGTTTATCTTTGAGTTACATAGAAATGCCATGAACCCTCGAGTACATATTGCAAGTAGTTCAAAAGTCTTTTATGATAGTTTAATGCCATGATAAATTAGAGATGCGTTATAATATCTTATTGATCCTTTTGTTTATCATGCTACTGATCCCTGAGAAATCTTGATGTTGCACCCTGATGCTTTGATTCAACTCTTGAAATAGCCTCGATAGAAACTTTATTTTGATACCTAAAAGCCAATCATTTCTTAAATACATTCATGATTGTTTGATAACCCTATCCTTACCCTAAAGCTTGACACCCTGTTATATACTGAGCTGATGATCGCCTTCTTTATATTTTAACACCTTTATCCTATTGGAACCAGTGATGCCTATCTTTTGATGTTCTAATACCTATATCTTGTCTACAACTGTTGCTTTAAGTCTAGTTTGGCATTACTCTTTCATCTTATCCAATAGCCTGGCTTAATTTCCTTGTCTAAGTTCTTGTTTATGGAAACCTCTCAACTACCCTAATATAGTAAAGTCTAGTAGATCATGGCCCTGAGATTTAGAGTCATATTTCCAGTGTTTCAAGTTGATCTATAATCCCTTGATAAAAATAATTACAGTCGAAAGAAATTTTGTCATAAATCGGCATCAGTTTTTAAAATGATTAAAACGTGGATTTTTCAGTCCCAAAGGGGGACAAATGTTTTCTTGAATGGTGGATCTGGACTAAGACGCGAGTCCTTTCCACACTTATATTAGGCTTAAAAGTTGCCTAGGGATTCCCAATAATGTTTTAGAACCCAGCGAGGTTCGGGATTACTTCGCGGCTGATCACCGGCTGTAATCCGTAGCGTCATAAAATGATTTTGATTAAGAATGGTTTTAAAATTTGTTTTGATGCAAGCAAATTGATGCCAACTCACATAAGATTTATCTCTCGATTATCATTGATTATGTCATTCCATTGTCATTCCTAAAGGTATATCTCGATTTATGCTTTGCGTTGTATTGTTAGCACTTGTTGAGCTTTTGGCTCACTTCTTGCTTTACCCTGATATTACAGCTAGCAGCCATGGTTAGATTCAAGCAGACTGCCCGTAAGACCTGTGATGCGGATGCTTATGTTCGAGCCCAGGTAGAATAAGTAATAATAGCTGTGTGAGGACTCGGTATTTGTAATCAGATGTAATAGTTGATAGTGTTGGGCTGTTCCAAACCCTAAACTGTAAGATCTTGGATTTTGGTTGTGTAGTACTCATTAAAATGATGTAATAACTATAACTATTTTGCTATTTAAGTTGGGGGTGTGACAGGGCCTACCCATGACATGGTCAAATCTTCCAATTTCTAAGTTGCAACAAAACTGTCCCCTGCTGGACAGATTTTGTTATTCTACTTGTGCACCTAACCAAAAGACATGCAAACCTCCAACCAACTCCTAAAAACTTTTATATACTCCCAATACTAACTTTTGGTAGCTTGGGCCTCAAAGTACACATCAATGACATGGTCAAAACTCACTCTAAACCTCAGGGTACTAAACTGATTTTCTGCAGAAACTATAACTCTCATTTCTCCAAGGTTTTGACTTGACAAACTCAACTAACAACAACTCAATACTTAAACCAAGACTTATATATGGTATTCTACTGAATTAACTCCCTTATTCTCAAAATAACCTTGGGTGGGATCATCCTTACCGAAGGTACAATTATGGCAAAACAAAAGAGATCACATTTCTCAACTCACCAATCATTAAGTTTTTGAAACCACAAGATATGCATTTTATAAAAGATAACCACGAATTATTACCATGCAACAAGAAGCATAAATCAATATTAACACATTATTCCTACTGAAATTAAGGCTCACTAACAAAATCTTTCCAAATGATCAAAATCTTACAACATTCTAATAGAAATCCACATGCATGCATGTCCTCGGGTTTTGCAAACCAAAACAACATATTTTCTACATATATTCTAACATAAAATTGACATGCAAGCCTAGCATAAGCTATACCTATATGATCACTTAGTATGCAAGGAGTTTTATCAAATTTTCACCACAAAATTCAAGTCATTATCACATAAACATGCAAAATTTGAGCAAAACAACAAGAATGATCTCAAGGACCATTCATTCAGCTCCCATATGGTCATGGCCGAATGAAATGGATGGGAATGTCCATTTAATCATCAAGAGTTTCCTTCTCAAGACTTGGCACTTATCCATTCCTTGTAGTTCTCTCAAAAACAACCCTAAACTCACAAGAATCAAGGTTGTATTTTGAGTTTCACTAAAACTTTTACATGCAACCTTTAAACTTAAACGTTCTACTCAAAACTCTTGGAAATATGAGTGATCATGGTATGGGAAGTAACATTTACTTGTGTAAAGAGTGGAAGCTTGGTTGAGGATTGAAGAAAAAAAATGGGGAGGGGGGTTTCGGCTTTTAGCCGAGAGGAGGGAGAAGGGAGGGAGGAGAGAGTGAGGTGTGGGTGGAGTATGAGAATGATCATGACATTTGCTTGTTTTTATGGTATTTGATTTGACAAAATTTGAGTGGAAAGGAGAATTGACAAGTCTATCCCTCCACTTATACTTGGTGCATTTTGCATGCAAGGGTAAAGAAGGAAATTGGCTAGAGAAATTAAGAGTTAGTGGGGTTGGAATTGTCCTCTTTGTCCTTGAAAAGAATGAGAGGGTGGTTTGCATGCAAGGGCTTTCTTGTAATTTGCTAAATATGACAACTAAAATTTATAATGATTTATTTTTATAAAATAAAATACAAGTTCAAAAATAATAAAATTTATACCATAAAATAACTTGGATTTTTAGAGACTTTATAAAATCATTTTCAAAATTTGTGAACAAAATACCTTTTAAAAGAAAATTTTTCCAAGGCATAGAATATTCCTTATAAATCAAAAATAAAGAAATTAAATAAACTCTTGCTTTGAAAAATCATATACTACATAAAACAAATTTATAATGCAGAAATTTTCACTCACACAAACGTACAATCATTGAATATATTTTCATTCGGCTTTAATATTATACCAAATCCACAAATAATATTACACGAAGATACCGGTCGTAACAATTAATATTTATGTTTTATCGATTATTATTTTTATAATTTATTATGTCTTAATTTACTACAATATAAATATTAGATTAATCAATTTCTTTAGAATATGATATGCATTCTATATCTTTAAGTGCGTGACCTAGAAATGAGATAATGTGTGTTATTCCCAAACAATGCAACAAGAATTACAGAAGGGGAGTTGAATGTAATTCTGGCTTCTTTTTTTGATTTTAAGAATGTTCTTACTTAATATATAAATTAGAACTCTGTGATGCTTGAATAGCACACAGTTGCTTACAAGTGAACTTACAGAATTTTCAAAGAGATGCTTAACATATACAATTTTATCTATCTCTGTGAAAAATAATGCTTGCTTAGTTGTTTGTTCTACTTGCTACACTTGGTTTATATACTACCAAGTTACATGATAAAAAGACAAACAAGTAAAACAACAATTGTTTCTAGTCTAATTTCATGCTACTTCATTACTCTATCCAATATCTTTGAATATCTTCATAATTGCATGGATATGGTAATGCTTCTTTGTTCTCTAAATCCTGCATGTGACTGTGTTGTCACTGTCAACTACTATTTTGAATATGATCATCCGTCGGGACTATGTTGGTCATCCGTCGGGAGCCTTGTTAATTATCTGTCGGGAGCCTTTACAGATCATCCGTCGGGAGCTTTTCTGTCACTTGACTCTATTTCACTTATACAGGATTACAAGACGTCTTATATTTATAATTAGCCAACCTATTTTGCATATCAATCTAGTAGTCAACATGACTTAAAGAATTCTACATCATCTACTAATACATTATTATTTACAGGCATGTGCTACAAGACTTATTATTACATAAGCTACACTCTCGATGGATGTTCAGTTGTCATCAGTCGGGACTAAAAGGTTCATCCGTCGGGACTATTGTAGAACATTCGTCGAGAGCTACAAAACACTAAGTTAAATCTACTAAGGTATTTTGTTCAACTTATCATCAAGTTCACAACATATTCCTAACAATCTCCCCCAATTTATGTCTACCGGAATTATAGCCACAAATTAAGAGAAACTTTATGATAACAAAACACCCTAAATGTACAGAATGAATTATGGTAGATAAAACTTGTAAGTGCTACATTTTATTTGAAAATTGAACAAAGTAAAGTGTACAAAGAGTTCTCACAATTATTTTCAAGGTGTTCCTCTAGTCTGAGCAGATGTGATCTATTTCCTTGATTGTCTTGATTTCTTGTCAAGCTTCATGTTGTTCTTTTTTATTTGATTTTGGAGTTGTCTGTGAAATTCATGTTCTTCGGTATTTGATAAATCTAGCTTTTCTTGCATTTCCAATAGAGTCTCATTGCTTGAGATACTCATTTGGTCATCCATCCTGAAGAATTTCCTAACACCCTTTTCATCCATGAATTCCATCAACATTAAGGCCTCAAGTGTACTCTATTTCCTGTGAAGGGAATTGATAGAGTCCTTTGGTGCATTTGAGGCTTTGCTGCTCCTTAGTACTTCTATCTTCTTTAGAATCATTCTTTTGGCAGTCACATTGAATCTAAAATTTTTCTTGAATGATGAGAAGATCTTTATCAAGACAGAACAACTTTCTTGAAGAACCCTGTGAAGGGGCCATATGATCTCTTTCCCACCCTTGTATTTGAACACCAGTCTTTCAGGGAGATTTCTATGAGCATCAATTGCTCTCACTTCTTCTAGTTCATCCATATAGAGATTTATATCAGAAAACTCCTTGATGTCACAGATATATTGAAGATCTTTCTTGCTGACAGTTGGTTGAGTTTTGGTTAAGGTTTTGTTTTTGAGTTTCACGGGCTTGACCTTCTTGATTGCTTTTGTCTTTGTCTTCTTTAGCTTGTTGAAGATTGGTAAATTAAGCTCAGGAAGAGGCAAACTATCTCAGTCTATAGGCTCATCCTTGGGAACTATTGGCTCACCATGAAAGTTCTTTGCAGGATCCACCTTAAATTCATCATGCACCACTGAGGGTTTGGATGTTTGAGTTATAGATGTAGAATGGTTGAGAATGTAATCTTCCATCTGATCTTCATTAAAGTCCAATCTTCTTTTGGGAAGGATTTTGTATCTAAACTTCCTTTTTTGTTGAGGTTCCTTGTGCATTTTCTGATCTTGATCTTTAGCTACCACAGGTTGTTTCTCAGATATTTTAGTTGCAGTTTTCATAGCTTGAAGCTCGGCTGCTATAGCAGCTTGCTTTTTCTTCTGTTTGAGTTTCTTAGCATCTAAAGCAGCTTGCTTCTTTTCTTGCTTGATTCTTTCCTTTTCTTCTTTCTTTACTTTTGCAAACTGAGGGTGTCCATCCATCACACGTATTTCTTTCCCATTCCTGTAGATCTTAGCAATTCTTCTCTTTAGCACAAAGTTAGTTGGATCTTTGAAGAATGCAATGGACCTTGCCAATAGCTTCTTTTCATCTGGCCTTGAAGTCTCAAACATAAGGTCCAAGGGATTCTTGTCAGATGACTTTGGATAATTTCTTTTGGGCTTCAAAACTAAGTTAGCTTTTGGAGACTTTATACATGAAGGTTGGCCCTTTTCCAAGTTACCTAGACTCATTTCATTTACAGAAATTTGTCTCAATTGAGAGAAGTGAGAAAAGACCTTGTCTTTCTTCTCAATTGGACCAAAATTCTTTGCTATCTCTTCATCAATTTTCTTCCATTTTTCATCCAGTTCCTTCTCAACTGCTGCAACATCAAGCTTTTTGAAATTTTCAATTGATTCCAACTTAGCAGCTGCTATCTGGATCAGATCAATGTTGTCCAAGACTAGTTGCTTGGAAAAAGTAATTTCTGGAATAATTACTTGACTGATTTGTATGTTTAGCACAATCTCCCCCTCACTTGTTGGCTTCTCTTGGCTAACTTGAACAAATGAGTCATTCTCCCCCTTTTTGTTAGCATCAAGTTAAGTAGAGGTAGAAGTATGTGCATCCACTAGCTTTTGAAGCAACTGATTTTGTTAAGATTGATGTAAATGGATTGCAGTGATAGAAGCTTCCAAGGTTTTGAGTCTTATGTCCAAGGAGTCCACTTTACTGGCAAGATTAGAGTATTTCTTTAGTTGTCTGTTGATGTCAAGCAGGGTTGTGTTTGGAAATTTAGCATCCAATCTCTCAGAAACATCCTTCTTGACTTGATCAATCTTTGTTTTAATTGCAGTGACATCCAGATTGTGTTGAAGAGATTGAATTTGGTGCAGTTGAAGAGAATTAAGATGTGCTTGAAGAAGCTTCTTGGTGTTGGCATTGGTTGTAGCTTGAAGAGCTGTCTGAGTTTGTTGAATGATATGAAAGAGAGTAGACTTGAAATGTTGCTCATCACATTCTTTGGAAAATGCCCAAGATGACATGCTAGATCTTTGGCTAGGGCTTATTTCTCCCCTTATATCCATTGAACCTCCTTCATCATCCTCTTCATCCCCAAATAAATCCTCAGAACCACCAGTTCCATAATCAATGTCATCACCAGCTGTGGGTGGCATGGCTGTGATGGCATCTTTGGCCCTTTGCATAGAAGCAATAGTGTGTACCAAGTTGAGCATCCTTTTAGCATCCTCATTCCCCTATCCAGCTAGAGTTTGATAAGCTGAAATATGATGAGTAAATGTCTCAGCATCCAAGGAGATAGAATCTATGACATCTTGATATTCTTGCTGAGATAGTCTCTCCTTTTCTGCATCACTGACATTCATTGACTCACTAGCAATGGCTTCCATCCTTATATCTCCTGTACCTGCATTTCTCTCATTTTCTCTATTTTCTTGCATCAAGGGCTCCCTTTGGCTCACCACCCTCACACCCTCACCTTCACCTCCTAAGGTGGAACTCCCCTCACTCACTTTTGCCAGGCTGGAAGAAATAGCCTGCAGAATTTCTCTCTTTTCCTCTCCTTTTGCCTGAGAGAAACTCAGCATCTCACGCTGTTCACTCCCTTCCCTCAATCCTAGGAGTGATTATACAACCACTAGCTCATCTACACTTGTAACAATTATTGAAAATTTAGCTTGTGTAGAGAGTACCGACGCATGAGTAACATACATCAGGGTAGTAGTTAGGATAACCGATGGATGACTGATGTTAGGCACATCCGTCGGCATACAATCACTAGCCGACAGATGAACAATATCCATCGGAATAGAAGAAATGATAGAGTTTAAAGTAGAAGCTATTATAGACTCTATGCAGATTGATGAAAATTTAGGCACAGAGGTCTCAATAGATCCTGAAAGAATTGGCAAGTGAGCCAACAAATCATCTAGAAGATGATGCTCACTTGTACTGAGTTTTGTCATCTCCAACAGGGTTAAAGAAGGAGAATCAGGGATTGATTTGTGAATCATATCCACATCCAAAGAATTGGTGGGAGAGTTTTCTGTGTTTGGTTCTTCTATAGTTAAAGATTTTGGCTGTGACTCCACATTTATTGGAGCCACATAAAACTGAGTTTGAGAAGGTACATTGTCCAAGTCTTTAGCTGCAGCTTGCATTATGCATTCCCTGTGCATCCCCAAATTTTCTAGGTTTCTTCTTTCTTGTATAAGTTTGTGGTGATGCTGTGTCCCTAGGCATTTTGACCTGTGCTCCTGGTTGGGAGCTAGTTTCCATAGTAGCATCCTTTTAAGATGATGAAACTAGAGATGTGCTAATTTCCTTATTAAGCACCATAGTTTGTTGGGAAACTATGGTGTGGCTAGGTCTGGGTACACTCACCTCACCATCCTTATTCTTAGGGTTTCTTTTATGTTCAACCTGTCTCTCACCAATCTTACCCACCTTCACACTCCCCTCTTTGTGTTTAGTAGATTTTGAAAATGGTATCTTTTAAGAGACACCAGAGTGTGTTTTTTTTATTGGAAGAAGGAGTTCTTTCTGTAAGTGATCTATTTTAACTCTCAGCTTCTCTCATTCTTCCGACGGATGATGCACTTTGTATCCCGATGGATGAAGTTGATTGTCTACCGATGGATGATTCATTTTGTACCTCGACTGATGCTGAATTTTATGCATCACTGGAGATAGTCTATTCTGCACTATCCTTAGCCACTATTTCTTGATCACTATCATCATCACAATCATCACAGATCATCTCAACATTGTCAAATTTGAGGCTATCATGGAATTCTTCATCTTTTAGTCCTTCAATATTCTTATCTTCAAACACAACATGTACAGATTCTATAACAATGTTTGTTCTTAGATTTTAGACTCTATATGCTTTTCCAACAACATATCCAACAAAAATTCCTTTATCTTCTTTAGCATCAAACTTTTCATGCTGTTCAGTTTGATTCTTTAGAATGTAGCATTTGCATCCAAAGACATGAAGAAAATTTAGAGTTGGATTCCTATTCTTGAATATCTGATATGGAATCATGCCTTTTGCTTGATTGATCAAGTAGATATTCTGAGTATAACATGTTGTATTCACAGCTTCTGCCCAAAAGTAAGTTGGCAGCCTTGATTCTTCAAGCATAGTTCTTGCAGCTTCAATGAGTGATCTATTCTTCCTTTCCACTACACCATTTTGTTATGGAGTTCTTGCTGCAGAAAACTCATGCATGTTCTCATACTCTTCACAAAACACTCTCATCACAGAATTCTTGAACTCAGTTCCATTGTCACTCCTGATTCTTCTAACCTTGAAGTCAGGATGATTGTTAACTTGCCTTATGTGATTGGTGATGATTTCACTAGCCTCATCTTTAGATTTTAGAAAATATGTCCAAGAGAACTTTGAAAAATTATCCACAATTACTAGACAGTATCTCTTCTGTGAGATAGATAACACATTTATTGGTCCAAACAAGTCCATGTGAAGTAAATGTAAAGGTTCTTCAATAGATGATTCAAGCTTCTTTTTGAATAATGCTTTAATTTGCTTTCCTTTCTGGAAGGCATCACACAATCCATCCTTTGAAAACTCCAATTGAGGAATACCTCTAACCAGTTCTTTTTTGACTAGCTCATTCATGGTTTTGAAGTTTAGATAGGACAGTTTCTTGTGCCATAGCCAACTTTCATCTTGACTTGCTAAACTGAGAAGACAAGTTATAGATTCTGTATTTATTGAGTTGAAGACGGCTAGATACATATTGCCTTTTCTTACTCCAGTGAGAACCACTTTGCTGCTCTTCTTGTTAGTCACAACACAGGCTTCGGTATTAAAAGTAACTGAGTTGCCTCCATCACAAAGCTGGCTGATACTCAACAAATTGTGCTTGAGACCATCCACTAGGGCAACTTCCTCAATGATGACATTATCTTTTGAAATCAAACCATATCCCACAGTATAACCCTTGAACGTTAACCTGTTAAAGTACGAGAAGAGGTGTGCGGGGCATACAACTAAACTACTCGAGGGACTGGCGAAGCTCAAAGTTTAATTTTTAACTTAAATAAATATATTTAATGGACTTTCATATAATTTATTTAATAAACTTAAAATGATTTATTTTATAAACTTTAAATAAGTTTATTTTATAAATCTAAATTAGTTTATTTATATAAGTTATATTTAAGTTTATTTTATATATTAATTTAGTTACAATTTAAACTTGAAAAGAAAAAGAAAAGAAAAACAAAAACAAAGGAGAAAAAAGTACAATAAGAAAAGAAATAGAAAAAAAGAAAAACATAAAGAAAACAAAACAAAAAAAGGAAAAACAAAAAAAAACAAAAAAACAAAAAAAAGAAATAAACAAAAAAACAAAACCTTGCAACCAAATACATGGTCGCAGGTTGGTAAAAGTATATAAAGGAATGTTTAGTCGCAAGTTGGTTATTAAAGAACCAATAAGTTAGTTTTTATTTTGTTAATGGCTAGTTACCTATTTGTTGGTCGCAAGTTGACAGTTTTAAACTAGTCGCCAGTTACATTTTTGTTAATCGCAGGTTAGAAGATTACTCCTGATCTCAGATCTCTCCTCAGCCACACATTATTGATAAAAAGCCTGTTGTGTAAGACATGCTTGTACCTTAACAAGACTGAGACAATTTATCAACCCTAAGTAAGTTGTATTGTGATCTAAGTTTGTATTTTGTACTTGTAACACTTAAAATCTGTAAAAATGTCGAAGGAGCAGACTGGAGTCTTTTTCTATAAATAGTGTTAAGCCTAAGAATTCTATCTGGAAGAAGATCAAGAAGATCATGCCTCAGAAGAATTATGAAGAAGCTTGGAGTTGAATAAACCTATTTTAGGAAAAATATTCCAAGTCAAGATCTCTACAAGACACAGATTTAGTGTTATAGAGAAGTCATTCGAGAACTCACAATGACTTATCGAGAAGTCAGGAAAGGCACTAGAGAACTCACAGAGATATCGACAAGCCAAATTGAAGTCATGGAGTTTGGAGATATCGACAAGTCATTTCTTCACTAGAGAACTCAGAGTTATCGACAAGTCAACATTCATTAGAGAACTCCGAGTTATCGATAAGTCAAATTTCACTAGAGAACTCAGAGATATCGATAAGTCAAAATTCACTAGAGAACTCTGAGTTATCGATAAGTCAAATTTGACAAGAGAACTCTGAGTTATCGATAAGTCAATATGCCATTAGAGAACTCAGAGATATCGATAAGTCAAAGTGAAGATATAAAGACTAGAGATCTCTACAAGCCAAATTCTCTTATAGAGAACTCAGAGACCTCTACAAGTCAAATTTGATATGGAGTATTAGAAATCTCGATAAGCCAATATACTTATCGAGATGTCAAGTTCTCTATAGACCAAATGGAGATCTCGAGGTAAAATCTCAAAGTACAAAATTTCAAATCAGTTCAATATCCAAGATTAACAATCAACAAACAATCCAAACAGCTGGATTGACAAGTCTACAAAAAGCAGCTAGAAGGATGTGTAAGATCAATGGTGAAGATTAACTGACAAAGGAAGATCAAGATAATCACAGGATGCTAAAGATATGCCAAGACAAAAATAGAAGATATGCTTTTCTATAAATGGAAATGACTAGTGACTGTTTACTAAAGCTAATAGCATGTCTTATTGTACACTGTGTAAACCAGCAATTAACTGAATTATAAAGTTAACACTGGTCCTTTAGTCAGTAGTAACAATTTAGATAGAAAATCTCGTAACTCTCTCAAGAAGAAGCTAAGCTCTTTATCAACAAAGAGCCTATAAAATTTGTAGCAAAACATTCTTAATTTTAATATAAAATTAAGTGAGTTTTGAAGATTTGTATTCTTTTATTTTCTGTAAGCTTAGTTTCTGCATGAACACATTTTTAGTACAAGATTTAATTTACTTTGTCCAATCATAAAAGATTCAAGAAAAGCTCAAAAACTGAAAATACATTCACCCCCCCTTTTTGTGTTATTCATTTCCTAACAAGTGGTATCAGAGCAAAATCTGAAAATAAACAGATTCAAGATCTTGGAAGAATGAATACACAGAAAATCATTAGCATCAAAATTCTTACCTTTGACAAAGCTAACTACACTCTTTGGAAAAAGAAAATGTTGTTATTTATCAGGATGGCCAATTCACTCTATATTCAGATACTCAAAAATGGGCCTTTCACTCCTATGGTTAGAGTTGAAGAATCAACATATAGTGATATGGTCATTCCAGCTCATTATGCTCCAAAAGATCCTTCTGAGTATACTGAGCCTGAAAATGAGAAATTTTTCCTGAATAGTGGCTTGCAATTGATATTGATTGAGTTACTTGACAATGTGATGTATAACAACATTGTCAAATGTGACACTGCCAAGCAAATATGGGAAACGATTGAGATACTCTATGAGGGAACAGGGGAAGTTAGATCTAATCAAAGAAGGATACTGATTTCACAGTATGAGTGTTTCATGGCCAAGCCAAAGGAAAATATAACCGATATGTTTGAAAGGTTTAACAAGCTGATAAATGATTTGCAGCTCCATGACAATTACTATGAAGCTAAAGAAGTGAACCTGAAGTTCTTACTTACTCTCCCTGATCATTTGGAACAGAAAATCTCAGCAATCAGGGAAGGGAGAGATCTAAGCAGAATTACATTGGAAGTTCTATATGGAATTCTCAAAACATATGAATTAGAAATGATTCAAAGGAAATCATTGAGATCTGGTCAAGGACATGTTGTAGATGGCTCAAGTGCCTTAATTGTCAATGAAAGTCAAACACCTATTGATGAGCTAAGATCTCAAACTCCAGTGGCCTCAACTAGTGAGCAAAGAACAAATGATTCACAGGAACAAGTCATTCTGGAATTGGAAGAAGATGAGTTCTACACTCTTGATGAAATGGATGAGCTAGATCAGTCTATGGCTTATTTGGCTAGAAAATTTTCTAACATTAGAGTAAAGAAGCTAAGATTTTTCAAGGGTAAAGGACAGTCTTTCAACAAAGACAACAGCTGGGAAGGAAAAGGGAAGTACACTTCTGATAGCAAGAATGGTTACAAAACTGGATCTGTTGACAGATCTAAGATAAGGTGCTACAACTGTGATGAGTTGGGTCATTTTTTTATAGAATGCAGGAAACCCAAGAAAGCAAAGAAGGATAAAGCTTATCTTGAATTGGAAGCAAAGTATGAAGCTTTTCTGAAGAAACAGCAAAGCAAACCTTATATTGCAGAGGGTAAAAGTTGGGATGACTCTGAAAATGATGAAGATGAAGAATTTGGAAATTATACACGCATAGCCTTGGAGCAAGGAGAATCATCCTCATCTAAATCACATGTACCAACTCTTACCACCATTGATTAAAATGTGAGTCAATATAGGGAAACTGTAGAGAAGATGAGCACAGAAATGTTTCACATTCACACAAGCAGGATTCCTGCTAATGAAAAAGTTAGAAGATTAACAAAGATAAATGAGAAGCTTGAAAGTGAGAAGCAATATACATAATTGTTGTTGGTGGAGCTTGAAGCTGTAAAGCAGGAGAATGCTTATCTCAAGAACAAGCTCAAGTGTGCAAATAAAATTGAAGCAGTGCTAAGGGAGAAGCTGGAAAAGAATAAAGTAAAGTTGAAGTCTTTCATAAATGCATTTGAGATGGTTGGACAATACCATGAGAAAAACAAACCATGTGAAAATATTGCTATTGGTCTTGACTATGATGCCTTGAACAGCAAGAAGAAAGAGATAGTTGATAAAAGAAAAGCAACAGCTAATGAAAATGTTCCATCTATGCTGAAAAATGTTGTATCACCTATGTTCAAAGCATGTGAAGTCAACTTTAGTGAAGAAGAATTGACTATCAAGCAAGAAATTGTTGATGAGGATAAAGTGAAGAAAACTGCAGAATCAACTCAGTCTTCCAATACTGAAGAGAAGCTCATGGACAAACAAAGTCCCAAGACACCTGTTAAAGAGACCAAAACTGAAGATGCAAGAAAGAAAAAGAAAAATAGAAATAGGAAAATAGGGATAAATAAAAGCAACAATTTTGCTTATGTTGCAGATGCTCCAAGAAAGAAATGTGAAAAATCTGGCTCTGTGAATCACCTAACTCACCTTTGTAAAAAAGGCAGTTAGCAAGCCAACTGAAGGAGCCTGCAAATACAATCAAGCAAATGCAAATGATCCCTATTCCTTTAGTGACAAGTTTGACTGTATTCCTTGCAACTTAAAAGTGATGAAAAGTTACCACAAACTGAGAGTAGACCTCAAAGAAACAAAAATTGGGTCTACGACAGAAAGGGAAAATGCTTAACAGTTAATGAATTCTATTTTATCTGAAACTACACATTCTACTTCTGTTAAATTAGTTAACAAGAAGAAAGTACCCAACACTGCTTGGGTTGCTAAACACACTTAAAACTCATTGTGTGCAGGGAAAAGTGAAGAAAGTCATTTGGATCATAGATAGTGGATGTTCCAGGCATATGACAGGTGATAAAGCCATGCTATCATAGTTTGAGGAGAAAGTTGGACCTTTGGTGACCTTTGGAGACAACAGCAAAGGATTCACAATGGGATATGGCAAGATTATTTCTGAAAATATTGTTATTGATGATGTACCA
Source organism: Apium graveolens (assembly GCF_009905375.1). Taxonomy (NCBI): domain Eukaryota; kingdom Viridiplantae; phylum Streptophyta; class Magnoliopsida; order Apiales; family Apiaceae; genus Apium; species Apium graveolens. Next base: position 168,988,147 of record NC_133653.1, on the reverse strand, counting down.
CTGGTAGATGGTCTTGAAGTGAATCTTCTCAGTGTTAGCCAATTTGCAGACAAAGGCTTTGAAGTTTTATTCAACAAAGAAGAATGCACTTTTATCAGCAAGAAAACTGGTGAAGTTGCTATGAAAGGAGCAAGGAAAGGAAGCTTGTTCATTACAGACTTAGACTCAATAAATAAGGATGGAATTTGTTGCTTCTACACCAAGGCATCAGAAGAACAAAGCAAGTTATGGCATAAGAAGCTGTCTCACTTGAATTTTAAGGAAATTAACACCTTGGTCAAAAAAGAGTTAGTAAGAGACATGCCTAAACTGGAATTTGCTCAAGTTGAAGTTTGTGAAGCTTGTCAGAAAGGAAAAATGAAAAGATCAAGTCACAAGTCAAAAACTATGAATTCTATAAGTGCACCATTGTAACTTATTCACATGGACTTGTTTGGGCCAATAAATGTCTTATCAATCTCAAGGAACAAATATACACTTGTGATGGTGGATGATTTCTCAAGATACACTTTGGTAGATTTCATGCACTCTAAAGATGAAACTCTACACATCATAATTGAGCACATCAAGAAGATAGAAAAACAGGCTGAAGACTACAATTGTGTAAAAAGATTGAGAAGTGATAATGGAACACAATTCAGAAATGCTACATTGAGTAAATTCTGCAAAAGTAAAGGTATTGTTCAAGAATTCTCAGCTGCTAGATCACCTCAACAAAATGGAGTAGTTGAAAGAAAGAACAGAACATTAGGTGAAGCTGTTAGAATAATGCTGCAAGAAGCCAAGTTGCCAACAAGTTTCTGGGAAGAGGCTGTTAACACTGCATGTTACACTCAGAACATATATCTCATTAACAAGGCACATGGTAAATCACCTTACTCAATCATGTCTAAAAGAAAGCCTACTGTAAAGAATCTTCATGTGTTTGGAAGCAAGTGTTACATTTTGAAAGACAACCCTGAATATGTGGGAAAATTTGACTCAAAAGTCTTTGAAGCAATTTTTCTGGGATATTCATTGGAAAGAATAGCCTATAAAGTTTATGTGATTGATCAAAATAAGATTATGGAAAGCACATATAAGACTTTTGATGATGACAAGTGTCCAGGCTTGGAATGCCTTGATGATAATGAAGATGAAGCCCTTGCATTTGAAAACCTCAACATTAATAGTGATTCTGATGGGGAAGATGAAGTTGATGCACAATAGATGATAAATGAAGATACCACTCAACATGAAAATCATGGAAGTGGAAGCTCATCTTAAACACCTGAATTTGATAGCACAAATTTAGGGGGAGAAAGAGAAGAAGGATCTAGCAGTCATACCAACAATTAAGAAAATGATGAAGGCACAAGTCAACAAACTTATACAAGGAAGTGGGATAGAAGTCACACTAGAGAAGCAATTATTGGTGATCCTACTGCTGGTATGAGGACTAGAAGTGCAACTACTAATGAGTGCCTACATGCATGTTTTCTGTCTCAAGTAGAGCCTATAAAATTGATAAAGCCCTACTGGATCCTGATTGGATATCTGCCATGCAAGAAGAGCTGAATCAGTTTGAAAGAAACAAAGTTTGGGAATTGCTTCCTGTACCAAAGAATAGAAGCATTATTGGAACAAAATGGGTGTTCAGGAACAAGATGGATGAAAATGGTATAGTCACCAGAACAAAGCAATGTTGGTTGCAAAAGGCTACTCACAAGAAGAAGGAATTGATTATGATGAAACTTTTGCTCCAGTTGCAAGACCTGAAGCAATAAGGATTTTTCTAGCATTTGCTGCACACTCAAATTTCAAAGTGTATCAAATGGATGTCAAGAGTACCTTTTTGAATGGTGAGCTAGAAGAAGAAGTTTATGTGCAACAACCACCTGGCTTTGAAGATCCATAATTTCTAAATTTTATGTACAAGTTACTCAAGGCTCTATATGGACTAAAACAGGCACCTAGAGCTTGGTATGACACACTGTCAGGATTCCTACTTAAGCATGTTTACTAGAGGTACCATAGATAAGACTCTCTTCTATAAGAAATATGGTGAGGATATGATCCTAGTTCAAATCTATGTGGATGATATCATTTTTGGTTCTACAAATGAGAAGCTTTGCCAAAGATTCTCTAAGCTTATGCAAAGTGAATATGAAATAAGTATGATGGGAGAACTGAGTTACTTTCTTGGACTTCAAGTCAGTCAAAGAAGTGATGGTATCTTCATCATCCAAACTAAGTATATCAAGGATTTATTGAAAAAGTTTGGTATGGTTGATTGTTCACCTGCATCTACACCTATGTCTACTGCAACAGAGTTGGATGAAGATAAAAAGGGCAAGAGTGTAGATATTTCAAGCTATAGAGGAATGATTGGTTCACTGCTTTACTTAACTGCTAGTAGACCAGACATCATGTTCTACATGTCTGTGAGCAAGATTTCAAGCCAATCCAAAAGAATCACATTTGATAGCTGTGAAAAGGATTTTTAGATATTTAAAGGGAACTCAAAACTTGGGATTATGGTATCCTAAGGGAACTGTTTTTGAAGTTATTCGTTATACAGATGCAGATTTTGCTGGATGTAGGGTTGACGGGAAAAGTACTGTGGCGCCCTCCAAACCCGGGTCAGAAGTTTGGGGTCCACAACACATACACAATATATAACCCTGTATATGAAATATTCTTTGCAATGACCCTGCTTTACATAACCACAGATCGCAACAGGTTAAAGTATGAAAACAAGACACAACCTTAACTTTTATTACAATGTACCAAATCCCAACTAATTCAATTTACAACTAATAAGGAAATTATTCTTACAATCTTACTAACTCAATTACCATAAAAAGCTCATGCTACCTCGATCCAACTCAATCTGGAATCCTAGCTCGCACTCTCAACTGAGGAACCTGCCTTCAACCATATTCTTTTTAACTGTAGAATACATAAAAAGATTCGCAAGGGTGAGCTAACTAGCTCAGCAAGTCATAATAATGATAACTGAGGTTAAACAATGTTCAAATGGAATGATTCAGAAGAATCAAGTTTCTTGTTAACTAATCATTAGAATTGGATATTCATTTTAAATTTTAAAAACCAAGGTTAGGCTACTGATTAGTCACGCACTAATCCCGAGCAAGGTACACAGCTCTGCTCTACGAACTGGGTCCAAGGCACGCATTGGCCTATTTCGACCACGAATCTGGTCTAACCACGAATTTTGTCCACATAAAGAAAACTATCTAATTCTAAAGCAATTCAATATGATAAAAAATATAACTCAATAAAACAATATCATAATTAATAGCAATAAAACATTTGTATAAGAGCATGGTGAAAATTTATGGGTACCACGAGGGTATGTCAAAGTATATAAAAGAAATGGCCTTCAGCCTGTAAGAGAATCGGGCATTAGAGGAACGATGATTTTATAAGATTTAGTTCTTTGATATCACAAGGTATGGTTGAGTATAAAAGTTTATGTATGTTTCAACAATTTTGTTCCAGTGATTGGTATATGATGGCTATATATTTGTGGAGTAGTATCGTATTTGTGTGGTTTAGTATCTGGTAAACCAACAAGAAATGGTTCACAAAGAATAAGGCTTACGGCTCAAAGATTAAATGATGTGGCTCAGGTTCAAGGCTGAAGGATTCAAAGTACTTACAGTATAAAACAGAGCTATTTTGAATACCTAACAATATGTCACGAGAGAATTGAGAAACATTTGCATTATATTTCGAAAAAGGTTTAGAAGTACTTGCTTTACAGGGCTTTACAACTATTACTGATCAACTCTGAGCCAACTCTGCCGCTCAGGCTTTAACGTTCAACCACTAGATCATATTGGATTCGACTTCGACACTCAGGTTTTTCTATTGAAACTCTACTGAGCTCATCGACTGACCACTAGGTTATCTTTAGTCCAACGTCCACTTTCGGTTTCCCGACTAAAACCTACAGGGTCGAAATACTATATGTTAGACACCCAGTTATGCTTGACATATCCTCGCTAACAACCTACCCATATGCTAGCATATTCCGACTCGTAATTGTTCATATTATAATAACACAGACATCAATTAGGGTTCACGTTCTCGGAATCGGTTCAATGTTTGTTTTCAGGAAATAAGTACACTCGTCATTTTACAAATTTAGGGTTATTGAGTTTTGGACAGAACATTTACCACAACATACAATCAAGTTCGTATAAAGTATAAGTATATATATATATTCACTCGACGTCCCGATAATTACCGGATACGCTCCCGCATTTCCATTACTGATTTCCCGGAAATTGGGCAGCGTCTCCTTTATTTATCGGACTACTCGTCGAAACATCAATCGACGTCAAATCAATCATAACCAAATTCAAACCAACCACAATCCAATTCCCAACCACCGATTCCAGACAACAATATCAATTCGAAATTCACAAATACCAATTAAAACACTTATTAATCGCTATTATCCGCATTTTTATGTTTTAACTCGTGTTTTATAATTTTAATCGTAATTTGTATCTTAAATCGTAGGACTCAGATCGTATCATCTTAGTCCACCGTCAGCTCACCGATGTTCATCGCTGACGGCGGTGAAATCTGTCGGTGCCCAATTAAGTCAGATATCCAGACCGATTCCACCGATTAATAATTAATTTCTCGCAATAAACAATCATTTTATTTCACGAAATCCAATAACACTTCCTGCAGATCAATAAAATAAATTAATTAAAATATTTCATTCAGAACATAACCAAACAAATAATTGCAACCACACACACGCGCATACGCGCCAACCGGAAACACATGGCATCACCGGAAAATCGGTGAATGGCCACAACACAAAGTCCACCCACCCCCTGAACAAACACAACACACAGAGATTCACACACACATATCGCACACACAGAAAATCGCACACATACATAGATACACCAGTATATATATACGATCGGGTGAAACCACTAGCCTCACCGGGGTTTAGACGGCGGCGACGACCTCGAACCACAGGGAATCAGGAGAACAAACGAGCGAGAAGCCCAGGGAGAGAGCAAAAAAAAATAGGCGAGAGAGATCGAAAGACAAAAGGGATAAGAGAGAGATTGTTTTGATCGGGAATAAAAGAACATGGATTGATGGCTGTGTCTTTCTCTATTTGTTTTATTTATTATTTTTTTTCTGTTTCTAAATCCAGCAGTAACAACACGTACACGTGTAGAATGAACTTCTGAGAAGATGACACATATCTAATTCAGGACATGCCCCTCTTTTCTGCTTGGTTTTACAAATTTAACGAACATCGCGCGAGTAAGAATAATCTCGAAAAATCCAAATAAATTTTTATATTGTCACGAATAATTCAAAGTTATTAAAATAAATTTTTCATAATTTTTAAAGTATTTTTGAAACGCAACTCTTACCTGCATTTCAAAATTAACGAACCGAGCTGCACTTAAAATAAATTCAGAAAATCAAGAAAATAGTCTTAAAATATTACAAATATCTTGAAGTTTATAAAAACATAAATTTCAAAATTTTAAAATAATTTCTGAATTGCACTTTATACCCTCTTTTATCAATTAAACGAATCAACGTGCGGGTAAAATTAATCCCAAAAATTCCCATAATAATTTTAAAATTCTCGGAATATTCCAAACTTAGATAAATATGAGTTTCATAATTTTTAAAGAATTCTGAAATTAAATACGGATTTTATAAATAATTGCAATCAGAAAATCATACAGGACTAAATAATTGAGAAAATAATGATTTCTAAATTTTTTAAAATCGCAAAAATAATTATTTTAATTATAAAATCACAAAAACAATTTTTTGAAACAATCCACATATTTATGAAAATATATCTGCCCTAAAACCACTTTTATAAGAAACAATGAGGCAATACAACTCAACAAACAATTATACAAATAATCCTTGAACACCAACGATCTCACATAATTAATAAAAAAATAATACACGACTAACAAAATCCATACACATATTTTATTTATTTATTTATTCAATAATTACACATTTAAATAGTAAAATGTATGAGTCGTTATATCCTTCCCCCCTTAAAAAGATTATGTCCTCAGAACCTGGTCTAACTAAACAAGTGAGGATATTTTTCAAGCATATCTGACTCTAATTACCAAGTAGACTTTCCTACCCGAGGATTTCAAATGTACTCACTGTAGATATACATTCATTTTCAAGGACTCGCCTTTAACGATTAAGAATTTGGATCGATCACTATATGCAGAACAAACTTGGACAAGAGCCCATTGGCTCCTAATCAATCACTTGATTCGAATCAGATACTTATCACCTTAACATTGACACGCAGAACATATTATATGTACATACTATTGTAACGGTAACATCAACTCATGAACAACTTTATCTATAGTTATTAATACCTCGAATGGTTCACTAAATTTAGGACTCAACTTGTCCCCTCTATTCAGACTTATCCAATCTCTTTCAAGGTGAAACTTTTACTAACACTACTGGTCCTATTTCTATATTCATACTCTCTCTCTATACAAATCCGCCTTCTTTCTTTGTCTACTCTGAGCTGCTTCAATCAATATCACTACGACCTTGGTGTGCTGAATTAACTTAGAATTTGATAACTTCCTTTCTCCCACTTTATCTCAATAAAGTGGGGACCTACACTTGTGTCCACATAAGGCTTGGTGCTCACTTTCAACTTTAGTTTCCAAACATTTAAACATCTCCTATTCATTTCTATCCGTTAAGGTTGAAAAGTAATCTCATATATTCACTTATTATCACCTTTAGGTATTTGAACTTCATATTTCACTCTTTCTAATTCGTTTATTAACTCCTCAGTGGTCTCTTTCTGCACAAGGCATCTGTTACCATACGGCTTGGTTTAGGTAGTTGTTAATGGATTAATCAGAATCTTTTGTTAATCTCGGTCAAGATTTTATACTTGAAAATTCAACGTATAGTTGATTCCCTTCTAATCTTTGGAGGAAAATCCTTGGGCATTCCACACAGACTCTCTTATTCTCTGAATAGCTGAAGATGTTATCAGTAAATACAATTCGCTTATCCGAGTAGTCTTTATACAACATGTTCCTTAATTCCTTATAGACAACTGATACACTTGTTATTTCACATAATATCACCAGAGCTTGCAATGCTCTTAACTCATTTTAATCGTAATCTCTGATATATTCTCAGGTTGGATCGTAAGTTAATCCTCAAGACATAACACACTTCTTGAGTTAGGTCTCATAAGTAATCAATTCTTTATAGGGGTCACTTCTTCTTATTCGTTATTTTGTTAAAATCCCGATAATTAGTACATACTCTCATAATTTTTCATTTTCTCCCTTAACATCACTGGTACACTTTACGATTCGCTTCTTGTAAAACCACTCCTTGGTCTACCTTATCCACTAGGCATCCGATACTTCGCCTTAATTCTTTGACATGTCTAAAACTTTCTAATCCATTTTGAAATTTCCTTCTTATACCTGGTTATCACTATTTTTCTTTAAATTTCTATATATCTTGGCATTTTTTCAATAAATTAAATACGTTATATTGTGAATTCCTTGTAGGATCTCATATCTTAATTCTTTTACTTGTAGCATCCAAGTGCTGGAAGAAAACCTAGAGATATCGTGATCGTTCTCCTGGGCGCATAATTTTCCTCTTACTAACTGCTAACATCGTGATCCATTATCTTCTCTTGACATCTCCTTATCTTTCTCTTAACAAGTTCGACTGAAAGGTCATACTATCCATTCTTGCTCTTTTTGGATTATGAACTCTGACTTCCAATTCTAACTTCTAAAATTCCACAGATAATTCTTCTGGTGTAGTCTCTATGTTTCTTCTCTCCTTTTTGCTTATCATTTGCCTCTATATTTGCTTTTCCTCGTGAATACATATTTCAAACTTTTATAGTCCGTATAGATCTTACACCTTTCTCCATACCTATCATGTTTCCCAATCTTTCAAAGCGAATATTATTATTGCTAATCCCAAATTATGATTTGGATACTTCTGCTCATAAGGTTTTGGTTGTCGGGAAGCATATACAATAACTTGATTGTGCTGCATTAACACACATCCTATTCTCTTATGAGAAGTATCACTATAAACTACCAAATCTCCTTGATACTTTCAAAGTGATAAAGCAGGTGCTGTATCCATTCCCTCCTTTAACACCGCAAAACTTTCTTCACCCTTCTCCATTTCATATAAACTTCTTGCTTTTTCCTGGTTAGCTTCGTCAAAGGTGTTGCAACTTTCAAAAAATCTTGAACAAATTTCCGATAATACCCGACCAATAATAAAACTTTTTACTTTTGTTGGTGCTTTTGGTCTTTCTTTACTCGTAGTAACTTTAATCCCTGTTGGATCCCCTTTGGTCTTCTCCTTACTGACAATTTCTACTAAGAATTATACTTCATGCCATCAAAGCTCTCACTTTGTAAATTTTACATACAACTTCTTTCTTCTCCGACTTCCCAGCTATCATTAAATACTTGCATGGTCCTCCTTTGACTTTAAGTAACATAAATACAACTTATTCGGATCTTCCTTCAAAATTCTGTTCATCAAGTTTAAATATTACTAGTATATCGGTTAATCCATATGACAATACTAGAATTTTATAGCAGCAATACTTAAATTTGAAAATTATCCTTGATATGTCCATATGTTTAATCTTCAGTTGGTAACACCTAAATCTTAAATCAATCTTAGAAAATACTCTGCTTTTTCCATCTGATCAAACAAATCATTAGTTCGAGATAACGGATACTTGCTCTTGATAGTAGACTTGTTGAGCTTCCGCTAGTCGACACATAATCTCATACTTCGATCTTTCTTATTAATAAATAATATCGGTACACCATATGGGGTACACTAGGTCTAATCGCTCCTGCTTCTAACATCTCTTGCATTTGCTTTGCCAACTTCTTCATTTTAACTGGCGCTATTATGTGCGGGGCTTTGGACACTGGATTCATTTCAGGTGCTAAGTCAATCGCGAACTTAATTTCTCTATTTGAAGGAAATGTTGGTAATTCGTCTGGAAACATATCTTGAAATTCATTAATTACTATAAAACCTTCAAATTCTGTTTACTACTGACTTCTTTTCATAATCACCGTAGTACTTATCTCTTGGTCACCGTAACTTCTTGGCTTAAATCATCGTTAACAAATTATTTACCTTCCTTCATCTTCTGAACCTCGTCACATTCTCATTTGGCATCTTCAGAACTATCTTCCATCACGACGATCTATATGGGCATCATGCTTAAATGGTTAATCCATTCCTTAGAATAATGTCAAATCCTCTTATCTCAAATGATATCTATTCTTCACAACTTATTTCCAGAAATCTCAATTCCACCATTGGTACTTACTTATTTAACAATTACACGTTCTTGACTTGCTAGTCCTTTAGTCATAATCTTATCAATTCAACAGGGTAATTTATCTTATCAACAAAACTTTGAGAGATAAACGATCAAGTTGCTCTCACATCTTTCAATTCTTTAATGCATAAGGTATCTACAATAATCATTCATGTCACCGTATCCGTATTCTCAATAACATATTTCACAAACAAATCATAAATACTCGTCCTTGCAGACATATTCCTTATCGGAGTAAATTCCTTTGACTCTTAGTGCATTCCTGACTGGGGCTAGTGATTTGAAATCCTGGCCATATGCCTTTGTTTTCTTTCCATGTATGAGTGGTAGATGGAACTTTACCCGCTTGGTTCAAAATACGTTGAATTTTGTTTGAAAAACTTTTGCGAAGAACGACAGTACAACGAAACAACTGGAAGGATTCATAATTTAATAACTTAGAGTGGAAAGAAAAAAGAAATAATGATTTGAATAAGAATGAGACAACCACATTGGTACTTAAGATGGCCAGTCTTTCATACCATATGGCATACAACACATGATTAGGTGGCGTCCCACCCGACTCTTTGTCATTCTGACAAAGTGTCTCACCATACCACTATTTGTCCCAAATCAAAAAGCAAAACTTGAGGGGAACAATTAAATTTGAAAGGAATGTATTATCTTCCTTTTTCTTATCACCGCAAAGAATTTATTAAGGAAAGAAGTTTATGCATATTTAGGAATCAAAAGAATATATGCTGTAGTATTTGGAGAAAAGAATGATATTATCGGTCGCCATCCACATTCTACTTATGTACATCTTTGAGCTTGTTCGATCAATAAATCCCATTTGATCCATTTCATAACTTCAGAAATTCCGCTGAAATGTCATCGTAATTTAAGCACTAGGATAGATTCTTACTTATTTATGTATTTAGCTTCGTATCTGCACACATAATATTTTAACAATTCAATCATAATTGCGCTCTTACTAGTTACTTCAAGTCTTATCTATGCCACTTAAAGTGATGATTCTTTTGTTACTAATGTTCTTCCTTCCGAAAAGTCTGGAAATCTTCCCAATCTTTTTCAATCATACTCAGGCCCCTTTTTAAATCAATGAATTCTTTAAACTTTAATGGTCTCTGCAACTGGATGAATAACTTCTCCGTACTATGGTTCTGTTGTTAATCTCATCAGACAAGATTCATATTCTACTGTTAGGATTAATCGAAACTTCTCCGTAATAGCGGTCCATTTGGCCCTCGGAATCAATCATACTAATTTCTGGAACACGTACTTTCTAAGTAATCTGGTCTTATAACAAACAATGAACTCAAGCAGTAATTTGACAACCAATGTTTTAAAACTTATTTTATTAAAAGGGCTTTTGGAAATTTTGTTAAGAAAAAATGTTTTTCGAAAACTTGTTTAAAAAATTTGAAAATCACATATTTGGTTGTCCTTACTATATGAGTTGATTGTTGTCCTCCTCACCCATAAAAAAGTACCTTTTAAGGAAACATTCACTTAAAGGTCCATTCACTCAATTTACCTTCTCTCCTTTATTGGGTCCATTTGCTTTCCTTAATCGATGAAAACTTCAGTTATCGTTGCATGTTATCTTATTCGCAGCTTCACATCAAAATTTCCATACCGGTAATACCCCCGTCATCAACTTTGCAGTCGTTAAGTGGAATAGACTATCCAATAGTCAACAAGTCGGCTAATGTCACATCACCTATTACTATTAATATATTACATCGTCATAACATCATTATCTAACTTCAAGAAAGCTCCAGATCCATAATCTTCTCTAACTCTCTTTCAAAACTCATCTAATCCATTTCACAAACTAATCATGGGTGGCCTAGTCACTAATGGCTTCTCTTAACTGGGTAGCAGCTATCCTCCAGAATACTTGAATCTTCTTTCTAAACTTCTTATCACCTTTATTCGTATCTCAAATACTCACCATTTACCGTAACTCTCGAATCCATCCTCGTAGGTGCTATTGCTTCATAGGATAAGTTTTAAACTGAGGGTATAGAACATGATGTAGGGTAAACTGAAGAGATACACTCACAACCAAATGTCCAGTAAAATAAGAATAAACATATGGAGATTCTTAAATAGGTAGTCTCATATCAAGAGGTAGTAAAATAGTGTAGAATAGCTTGAAGAGGTGCAACTGTTATAACATTAGGTAATACCATTAATACCGATGGAAGAATAAGGTGCAAATTAAATCTGGGAGAAGATGATGATCCTCGAACGGAAAGCTCCAAACGATCAGATGATATAGGGAAAATCATGATATGTTATTGCAGTTGTCTGGAAATCAATGAATCTCGAATCACAACACGAATCATACCGAAAACCTACTATACAGTTGCACTCAACCTCATGACGTCTTATCTTTTTATTTCCTATTCCTAATCCTAACCCTCTACCCAATCCCGACAATCTAGTCTTGTTTCAATGACTTATCACCTGTAGCTCTGATACTAACCTGTGGCGCCCTCCAAACCCGGGTCAGAAGTTTGGGGTCCGCAACAAATACATAATATATAACCCTATATATGAAATATTCTTTGCAATGACCCTGTTTTACATAACCATGGATCGCAACAGGTTAAAGTATGAAAACAAGCCACAACCTTAACTTTTATTACAACGTACCAAATCCCAACTAATTCAATTTACAACTAATAAGGAAATTATTCTTACAATCTTACTAACTCAATTACCATAAAAAGCTCCTGCTACCTCGATTCAACTCAATCTGGAATCCTAGCTCGCACTCTGAACTGAGGAACCTCGCTATCAATGATATCCTTTTTAACAGTAGAATACATAAAAAGATTCGCAAGGGTGAGCTAACTAGCTCAGCAAGTCATAATAATGATAACTGAGGTTAATTAATGTTCAAATGGGATGATTCAGAAGAATCAAGTTTCTTGTTAACTAATCATTAGAATTGGATATTCATTTTAAATTTTAAAAACCAAAGTTAGGATACTGATTAGTCACGCACTAACCCCGAGCAAGGTACACAGCTCTGCACTATGAACTGGATCCAAGGCGCACATTGGCCTAATTCGACAACAAATCTGGTCTGACCACAAATTTGGTCCATGTAAAGAAAACTATCCAATTCTAAAGCAGTTCAATATGATAAACAATATAACTCAATAAAACAAGATCATAATTAACAGCAATAAAACATTTGTATAAGAGCATGGTGAAAATTGATGGGTACCACGAGGGTATGTCAAAGTATATAAAAGAAATGGCCTTCAGCCTGTAAGAGAATCGGGCATTAGAGGAACGATGATTTTATAAGATTTAGTTCTTTGATGTCACAAGCTATGGTTGAGTATAAAAGTTTATGTATGTTTCAACAATTTTGTTCCAGTGATTGGTATATGATGGGTATAGATTTATGGAGTAGTATCGTATTTGTGTGGTTTAGTATCTGGTAAACCAACAAGAAATGGTTCACAAAGAATAAGGCTTACGGCTCAAAGATTAAATGATGTGGCTCAGGTTCAAGGTTGAAGGATTCAAAGTACTTACAGTATAAACCAGAGCTATTTTGAATACTTAACAATATGTCACGAGAGAATTGAGAAACATTTGCATTATATTTCGAAAAATGTTTAGAAGTACTTGCCTTACAGGGCTTTACAACTATTACTGATCAACTCTGAGCCGACTCTGCCGCTCAGGCTTTAACGTCCAACCACTAGATCATATTGGATTTGACTTCAACACTCAGGTTTTTCTGTTGAAACTCTACTGAGCTTGTCGACTGACCACTAGGTTATCTTTAGTCCAACGTCCAATTTCGGTTTCCCGACTAAAACCTACTGGGTCGAAATACTATATGTTAGACACCCAGCTATGCTTGACATATCCTCGCTAACAACCTACCCATACGCTAGCATATTCCGACTCATAATTGTTCATATTATAATAACACAAACATCAATTAGGGTTCATGTTCTCGGAATCGGTTCAGTGTTTGTTTTCAGAAGATTTACCACAACATACAATCAAGTTCATATAAAGTATAAGTATATATATATCCACTCGATGTCCTGATAATTACCGGATACGCTCCCGCATTTCCATAGCTGATTTTCCGGAAATCGGGCAGCGTCTCCTTTGTTTATCGGATTACCCGTCGAAACATCAATCGACGTCAAATCAATCATAACCAAATTCAAACCAACCACCTATTCCTGCCAACAATATCAATTCGAAATTCACAAATACCAATTAAAATACTTATTAATCGCTATTATCCGCATTTTTATGTTTTAACTCGTGTTTTATAATTTTAATCGTAATTTGTATCTTAAATCGTAGGACTCAGATCGTACCATCATAGTCCACCGTCAGTTCACCGATGTTCATTGCTGACGGCGGTGAAATCTGTCGGTGCCTAAATAAGTCGGATATCCAGAACGATTCCACCGATTAATAATTAATTTCTCGCAATAAACAATCATTTTATTTCACGAAATCCATCAACACTTCCTGCAGATCAATAAAATAAATTAATTAAAATATTTCATTCAGAACATAACCAAACAAATAATTACAACCACACACACGCATACGCGCCAACCGGAAACACAGGGCATCGCCGGAAAATCGGCGAACGGCCACAACACAGAGTCCACCCACCCGCTGAACACACACAACACACAGAGAATCACACACACATGTCGTACACACAGAAAATCGCACACATACATAGATACACCAGTATATATATACGATCGGGTGAAACCACCAACCTCACCGGGGTTTAGTTGGCGGCGGCGACCTCGAACCACAGGGAATCAGGAGAACAAATGAGCGAGAAGCCCAGGGAGAGAGCAGAAAAATATAGGTGAGAGAGATCGAAAGATAAAAGGGATGAGAGAGAGATTGTTTTGATCGGGAATAAAAGAACATGGATTGATGGCTGTGTCTTTCTCTATTTGTTTTATTTATTATTTTTTTTCTGTTTCTAAATCCAACAGTAACAACACGTACACGTGTAGAATGAACTTCTGAGAAGATGACACGTATCTAATTCAGGACATGCACCCCTTTTTTGATTGGTTTTACAAATTTAACGAACATCGCGTGTGTAAGAATAATCCCGAAAAATCCAAATAAATTTTTAAATTGTCACGAATAAGTCAAAGTTATTAAAATAATTTTTTCATAATTTTTAAAGTATTTTTGAAACACAACTCGTACCCGTATTTCACAATTAACGAACCGAGCTGCACTTAAAATAAATTCAGAAAATCACGAAAATAGTCTTATAATATTACAAATATCCTGAAGTTTATAAAAACATAAATTTTGAAATATTAAAATAATTTGTGAATTAAATGAATTAACGTGCGGGTAAAATTAATCCTAAAAATTCCCATAATAATTTTTAAATTCTCGGAATATTCCAAACTTTAAACGATTCTTCTCCAATCATCGATAGAAATACGATTCTTCTCCAATCATATGGAAGATTCTTCCATTTTATTCAATCATCCTCTGTCCGTTCGAATCACGAATCTTGTTAAATTTTAATAATTTCATGAATTGAGTAAATAATATTTTAACATGTTGATTCAATTATTGATATTATTAAACAAAGTTTATGTTTGTCTTTCACGGAAAACTTTAAACTTTCTTCTTGCTAGTGGGTCTACTTGGTCCTCCAAATTAACAATACTGAGTCTAAATCCATTTTTCTTTTTATGTCATTTTCTGTCTATAATAATAAGAACTTAAGTAGTAATTCAACAACCAAATTGTGAAACTTATTTTATGCAAAGATCTTCTAAAAGTGGATTACGAATTATTATTTTTTCAAAATCTCATTTTAAAATTTTGAAAATCAAATATTTGGTCGTCATTGCTATATAAGTTACTTGCTATTTTTATGATCCACTATGGAAATATCTAATTAAAAGAATATCCTTTCCACTTTGGTACATCTTCTATTGCCATAAATATGAGTTTCATAATTTTTAAAAAATTCTGGAATTAAATACGGATTTTATAAATAATTGCAATCAGAAAATTATACAGGGCTAAATAATTGAGAAAATAATGATTTCTAAATTTTTTAAAATCCCAAAAATAAATATTGTAATTATAAAATCACAAAAACAATTTTTTGAAACAATCCACATATTTATGAAAATAAATCTGCCCTAAAACCACTTTTACAAGTAACAATGAGGCAATACAGCTCAACAAACAATTATACAATTAATCCTTGAACACCAACGATCTCACATAATGAATAACAAAATAATACCCAACTAACAGAACCTATATACATATTTTATTTATTTATTTATTCAATAATTACACATTTAAATAGTAAAATATACGAGTCGTTATAAGTACTAGTGGAAGCTGTCAATTCTTGGTCAAGGACTTGTATCCTAGTATAGCAAGAAATAAAAATCTGTATCAACTGCTACCGCTGAGGATGAATACATAGTTGCAGGAAGTTGTTGTACTCAAGTGCTTTGGATTAGAAATCAGCTAATGGATTATGGCCTAGTGTTACACAAAATTCCTATCATGTGTGACAATACTAGTGCTATATCTATAGTAGCTAATCCAGTTAATCACTCTAGAACAAAGTACATTGATGTAATATACCATTTTATTAGAGAACATGCTACAAATGGTACCATCGAGCTCATTTTTTTCCAACAGAAAAACAATTAGCTGACATTTTTACTAAACCCTTGGATGAAGCAAATTTCATAGACGTGTAGGTGAAATTGGAATGCTTAATTCTTCATCCTAAAGCAGGAACTCAACTAATATTTTGTAGCAGATTAATTTCCAGTAAATCAAAATTAATTTAATTTAATTGGAAATTAACTGAAATATGAACTATAAATATCTTAGAAATCTCTGTATATTTATTTTTCAAAATTCAAAATTCAACTTGGAATTTTTCAAATTCTAAGTAAACTGTCCAATTGTTAATTTACGTCATTAATATGTAAAATTAACACAAGGCAGAATTACAGCAATCAAAAGTATATAGAGAACCGAGTTCTTGATAAGTCTAATTGACTTCTCGACAAGTCATTTTTGGACTTCTCGAGTGAGTTCTCGACAAGTCAAGTTACTGACTTCTCGAGTGACTTCTCGATAGGCTTAAATATGACTTATCGATAAGTCCTTGTAGAGTTCTCTAGTAGTATTAATTCACAGAGTTCTTTACAAGTACAATTTTTGACTTATCAATAACTCAGAACTAAAATAATTTAATTTAATAAATTATTTTGGTAAAATACTTTTGGAAAATTTATTCTAATTTTATTTTGAATTTATTCAAATAAAAGTTGGAATTAATTCAGTTCATTTTTGGACAAACTGGGTATTTAAGGGGTTTGTGAAAATTCTGTCTGAATCTTACATTGCAGGAGCCTTGTCTGCTAATCCTGTGTTGTACCTGGATGTGTTGTATGCGTTTTGGACTACAGCTGTGGTGAGGACTATGATGAATGATAATTCTGTATCCATCATGGTGACTTGCTCAGTTGGAGGACAATAAATTGAGTTTAATGAGCAGGATGTGAACCTAGCTTTGGGATTGCCCACTGTAAATCTGGTGGAGGTGCCAACTCCTGATGAGTTGATTGAGTTTCTAGACTTTATTAACTATGATGGAAGAATCAACTTATCAAGCCTGAACAGGACTAATATAAGGAAGGAGTGGTCATTCATCTTTGATTCAGTGGTGAGAGCCTTCATATGAAGGAAAACAGGATATGACAACATTTCAAGTGTGTTACAAAAGTTGGTGTATTCAATTGCCCACAACAGACACTTGAATGTTGGTATGTTGATCCTGGAAGAACTTGCAACCATGCTAACTATGCCCCTGTCAGCTAGAGGTAAGGAAATTTTCTTCCCTAGATTTATTATGTCAACTTTAAATAATAAAGTAGCAGACATACACCTATTGAATGGTATAGATAGTACTAAAATAGGCAATTGTAAGCAAGTTTCCAAAATAATATTTGGCTCACTTACTACAAAGAATAAGGTAAATGTAGGCCTGAAAATCACTCCATTTATGTTGGAGAGATTTAGGACTTACCCTTACACTATGCCTGACATGAGATCTAACATACAATCTAGCACAGCTATGATCCCTGAACCTGTGGAAGTACCAACACAGGAAAACACCAACAGGGATCTTCCCAAGCTGCAACCATTCTTTCAAAATCTTTAGAAGCTAGGCAACCAACGACTTCATCTTCTCAAAAGGATGAGGTGAGTAAAAAAAAGAGAAAGGAGGCAACCTTAACTGTTGTAACTGAGAGTGGTGAGGATATAGCTGAAAAAGAGTCACCTCTGGTCAAAAGATCCAAAAGGAGTAAGCACATTAAGTTGACTACTCTAACCAGCTCTGCATCCTCCCAACAGGATGCATTTGTAAAAACAACAAATAGTGAATCTGCACATCCTGCACAAGAAGCAATTCAAGTGTATGGTAGGAGAAATAAGGAAGTAACACACTGTGAGGACACATCTCTTGAAGCTCCCTCATCTATTCAGGGGGAGCTGCCAATACTCACAACTGAGCAAACATCTCTTATATCTAAAATTTCTTCTCTTCCAATTGCACTTGAATCCACTTCTTAAGTGCAACAAAAAT
The DNA here is from genome assembly GCF_009905375.1 of Apium graveolens. NCBI lineage: Eukaryota > Viridiplantae > Streptophyta > Magnoliopsida > Apiales > Apiaceae > Apium > Apium graveolens. The sequence continues at coordinate 168,970,037 of NC_133653.1, read as the reverse complement.
CAAGTGACTTGGTTCTAGAAACTTGTTCACCACCCAGACACCTCATTTAGATGGTGAGAGGCTACTAGCTGGGGTAGACCTTGATGACACCATCACAAACATGGGGGATTCATCAGTTTTCACTAAAGACCTGTAATAACCCCAAAATTTTTGGACTTTTTGTAAATCTTATGAATAGTGATTTTGCTGATTATGCTGAATAAGAAAACTTTTCATGCCACACAATGTACCAGTTCTTTTATTGATATTCTGAGGTCTTATTAGTACTCTATATGGTATATAAGTGTATGTAAAGATCGTCAGAATCCAAATCCGAACACTTTGATTTTTTCCGAAAATCCACCAGATACCGAAAGAATTGAGTATAAGGTAACATGATAAAAAAGATTTAAATTCAAGGATTTTTAGAGTGGATCATAAAAGGAATATAAAATATTGAGAAAGGTTTAGGGGAACCTAAGTAATAAGATCCCAGGTATGATCCCTCAAATGATAAACCAGAATGAAAGTTAAGCGAACCGTATAACAGATAAGCGGTCATTAGCTAAGTAATTAGGGGTTAATCAAAGAGGTTAGTGGATGATAATGTCATCACACCAACAAGAAGAAGACAAGTGTAAGAGGCTGACATGAGAAAGATGACATAGGCATGGTGACATAAGCAAGACAAATGGAGGGATTGGTTGGTTGATTGTGAGCCACACAATTTTTACCATGGTAACAATCTAATTAACAACAAAAGGAAGTAACCAAGCTAAACACCACATAAATCATTTAATCAAACTAGAAACATTTTTACTTCACTTTTTCTTCCCTTGCTCTCGGCCAAAACCAGAGCAGCAACTTAAAACTACCATATCTCCTTCAATACTCACTCAAATGTTCTGTTCTATAGCTCGTTGGAAAGGTATTGATATGGCCTACAACTCTTATTCACAAGTCTCGTCCAAATAAGCATGGTAAGACCCTCATTTTTACAGTTCTTTAAATCGGACATTTAAAAACTTCAAACCCTAACTTTGTGTTCTTGATTTCTTTGGAAAGATCAAGCTTGTAGGAGGTTAGATTAAGGCTCCCTAAGGCTTCCTAGCAACTTAACACCTACCAAGAAAGGTATCAACTTCAAACCCTAGCTTTAATTTTATGATTCCATTAAGTTTTATTGAAGCATTGTTAGTATTAAGGCTAGATCTTTGATTATAAGTAGTTTTGGTGGATTTGTATTGGTTTTGAATATTGGGTCTTTGATTGGTTGGATAAATTGGTAAAACTTGGAGTTGGGGACTGAGTTTGTAGTATGATGGTTGAATATTGTTGTATTGGTGGTTGTGAGTGAATTGATGATAATTTAGAGTGTTAATTAAATTGGAAATCGTGTAAACATAAACGTTATAATGCCCAATTTTCCTTAACTGTTCTGTTCTTAACTTTAGGACCTGTGAACTCACTGAAAGATTCTAACCATTTCCATGTTTAGATAGTTCATGTTACGAGCTTTATTTTGATATGTGGTTCGCTTGAATCCGATGTACGGTTTAGGAGAAACGACCGTTTTAAGTAACGGCGTTTAGCGAACGAACCATTACCCCTCGCCTTACTTTGAAACCTTGGTTAAGGCCCTTAAATGACTAATTGGAGTATGAAACAATTATGTAAATTGGATTAGGCAGTTGTTAGGGTATTCACGAAAGTGTCGCCTTAAAATTCGTAACGGTTAATTTATTAAAAATGGTGGAGCCGAGGGTACTCGAGCGACTTATGTGAATCGTTAAGCGTATAAGCGACCATAAGAGAACGTTAGAGTCTAATTTATTAAAGTCACGTTTCTCAAGAGACTTTGGTTTAATTTCAACTTATATGTTGTTTATAGGTTACCAGACTCGTCCCAGGCCTTTTACCATCCCCAGTCGCTCAGGCAAGTTTTCTACCCGTTATACTGTTGTTGTGATGTATATATGTATATGCATTATCTTGTGATAGATGCATGATGGTTAACTAGGAAATCTTGCGATATATTGGAGCATGCTGATATGGTTTATATGCATGTCTATTTCGTAATCGTGATATCTATCTGTTGATTCCAATGCTTATAATTGCATAATACCTATGCTAGAGATAAGCAGTAGTTGTGTATACCCTTAGTATAGGGGACCCAAAGGCGAACATTTTCTAATACCGGGAGTCGATGTTCCCGAGTATATTATATATATTTATATATATATATATATAGATATAGTTTTCAAAACTATTAATCGAATAAGGTTTATTCGATAACTTTATTTTTATTAATGAATATTACTTTGAATATTCATTTGAGGACTTATGACTCAGTTTATTTTATTTAATGAATATTATCTTGAATATTCATTCGAGGACTTATGACTCGGTTTATTTTATTTAATGAATATTATCTTGAATATTCATTCGAGGACTTATGACTCTGTTTATTCTATTTAATGAATATTATTTTGAATATTCATTCGAGGACTTATGACTCCGCTTATTTACTAAATAATATTCTTTATTTTATTAAAGAATAATGTTTTGATAATCAAACTTATTTACGATTATTCAAATAAAGATCGTACTTCGTATAAGTATACCTTTGGTTATTTATTATTCATTTCAAGTATGAGTTTTAAAACTTCTACTTCAAATTATTTATATAGAGATTATCCTTATGGGAATATTATTTAAATAATAATATTCAGATATTTTTTAATATATCGGGACTGATTTATTTCATTAAAACAGCATTACTCCAAACATTCTTAAAAATGTTTTCGAGTCTTCCAAATGATTTTAAAAGTTAGAGCGGATCCCAAAACTCATTTTTATATTTAAGATCTTCCTTTCAAAGGGGATTTAAATACTCGCTCAAAACCTGAAGGATCCGGCTCTGTGGTGTATTTTATATTCACAACGAGGTTGCTGTTTTGATAAATAAATTGATTACTTACCCAACGTTCAGGAAGTAAGTCCATCTATTGAGTCGGCATAAGCAACATGGGCTCAGTGGGCGTCCATGAAAGTGTAAGTGGCTCAGTGGAAGTCCATCAAATGTGTAAGTGGCTGAGTGGCAGTCCAGCATAAGGTCCTATTGCGGCCAGGGTGATGACCAGTAGGGAATTCGTCCATCTACTAGTAGAAAAAGTTACTTATTGGTATCTTTGCCTGATCAGCAAGATATCAGGTTTATGCCAAGGTTTTCTCCTTTCCAAATTCATTGGATATTGCAACTCTGTTTATAATTTTCATAACAGAGGTTTTCAAGGAGTGTATGAAATGTATATATATAGATGTATATTGTTGGGTTTCGAAGGCATAAAACGCAGCGGATAAACGTAAATAAAACAAAATTTTGAAACCCAAAAACAGGATCCATGTATAATTATGGGCAGATTATGGAGATAACGAATCATACCTTTCAAGAGCTTAACTTTCACGAACTCAACGGAGATCCTAGCTATCACGCTTTGTGTCTACCTCTCGGAGAAACACCTCTATGGTATCCACACGAGCACCTTCAAGAACATCTCACGAACTTGACTACAGAATGGATGTACTAGCCTCCTTCTTGATGATCTGAATTGCCTCTGCCTCTCTTTGCTGCTAGGGTTTTCTCAAAAATGTACCAGCCTCTTTAACCTATCATTATGTATTTATAATGGCTGATTAAAAAGGCCCATAACAGCAAAGCCCAACCCTAGTAGGTATTGGATTAAATAATAAAAACAAATTTCTATTATTTAATTAATAACTAAGTCATACTTAATTATTATGGGCAAAAACATTCCTTTTAATTCGAATTTATATTATCTCAATTAAGTCTTACTTAATTATAATAAAATTCAAATAATCATCAATTAATTTAAATCCATAATTTAAATTAACTATTCCATTAAGTGCTCTATTTGTGCGACCCTATAAGCTATTATTTAATTGGCAATAATTTTATTCTCTAATAAAATTATAAACAATGAGCGGTATCTAGTAATACATCATTGTTACCCAATTAAACAATAATTAAATCGTGATTAGATAAAACCTTTCATGATTAATGTTTTTCGTGTAATATAATCCCTTTAACCTTACATATTATAGATTAAACTCGAGGCATGTATTTAGTCATCCTCTTCAACATTTAATCCGGGTTTACTTGATCCATGAGTAGATTATCAAGACAAATCATTATTTGAGCATGGCCATGCTTTTATAATCTCACTCAATCAAGAGGCCAATAATATCTCTCCTAATTATAGGAGGGTTAAATCCTTTATCTATCATTCATATTTCTCATACGACTCATGATATACCCGATGTCCACTTTTATCATCACCCGATCAAAAGTAACTTTTAATGTAGTCAAAGTATATTAATCCTCATATAGAAATATAATGATTTCAAGTCAAAGGATTGTTACACCATTATCACTGTGAGTCTTTCTTATGACTTTATTAAACATGAAGAATCTCACCGTGGGTCTGTCCAGTACCATGTACTCTCACATGTACCTATATATTGACTTTAGTATCCCCATACTTATAACCAATGAGATGTGGTTATCTTGTCAAACAACATACTAGTCTATCTATGTATTATTATTGTCCTATATAATAATACTCGACTAGGGACCTTTAAGAATATGATATATTATATAATCTCAAGTTCAAATCATGTACTTAAACTATACAATTTGTATCATGATTCTAAGGATATTTATTATGCTAACAAAATATCACAGTAATTAAGGTCATAATAAATATATTTATTGAATGATCAACTGACATAAAGATTATAAAAGAATAATGTATTGCCTCTAGGGCACCTACACTAACAATCTCCCACTTGCACTAGAGCCAATCACCCATATATCTAATACCCATGGAACTAGTGTGACCATCGTGCTTCTGTTGTGACAAGCCTTTGGTCAGTGGGTCTGCAATGTTATCATTTGTGTGCACTTTACATATGTGTATATCACCCCTTTCATTAATCTCTCAAATAAGGTGAAATCTCCTGAGTATATGTTTAGCCCGGGAGTGTGATCTAGGTTCTTTAGCCTGTGCAATGGCTCCATTATTATCGCAGTATAGATCAATGGGATCTGCGATCGATGGAACCACTCCCAAATCAGAAATGAACTTTCGAATCCAAACGGCCTCCTTAGCTGCTTCACAAGCTGCAATGTACTCAGCCTCCATTGTAGAATCAGCTACTGTTTCTTGCTTTGAACTCTTCCAGCTTACAGCACCTCTGTTTAGACAAAACATAAAACCAGACTGTGATACAGTATCATCTCTGTCTGTTTGGAAACTTGCATCGGTGTAACCTTTTACAACGAGTTTCTCTTCTCCTCCATACACCAAGAATGAATCTTTAGTTCTTTTCAGGTACTTAAGAATATTCTTAACTGCCGTCCAGTGACCTTCACCCGGATTAGACTGGTATCTGCTCGTCATGCTCAAAGCATACGAGACATCTGGGCGAGTACATACCATTGCATACATGATAGATCCAATTGCTGAAGCATATGGAACTTTCTTCATGTGGTCCTTCTCATCCAATGATTTTGGACACTGGTCCTTAGAGATCGTTATCCCTTGAGACACGGGGACATATCCCCTTTTTGCATTTTGCATTCCAAAACGATGCAAAACCTTATGAATGTATGTGCTCTGACTTAGATCGATCATCCTTCTAGATCTTTCTCTATAGATCCTCATTCCTAGAATGTAGGATGCCTCTCCTAAGTCTTTAATGGAGAAATTTCTCCCTAACCAAGTCTTAACAGCCTTTAGAGAAGGTATGTCATTCCCCATTAGTAGTATATCATCAACATATAGTACTATGAATGCCACATAGCTCCCACTAACCTTCTTGTAAACACACGGTTCATCTTCGTTTTGAACAAAGCCATACTCTGTGACTATTTCATCAAAACGGATATTCCATCTCCTAGAGGATTGCTTCAATCCATAAATGGATCGACGTAATTTACATACCTTGCCAGCATTCCTTGGATCGACAAAACCCTCAGGTTGTGTCATGTACACATCCTCTTCAAGGCTTCCATTAAGGAAGGTTGTTTTGACATCCATTTGCCAGATTTCATAATCATGGAATGCTGTAATGGCAAGTAAAATCCTTATAGACTTGACCATAGCCACTGGTGAGAAAGTTTCATCATAGTCAATACCATGAATTTGTTTGAAACCTTTTGCAACTAGCCTAGCTTTATAGGTCTGAACATTTCCATCCATGCCCTTTTTCTTCTTAAAACCCCATTTGCACCCTATGGGTTTTACCCCTTCAGGTGGATCAACCAAAGTCCATACTTCGTTTTCGTACATGGAATCTATCTCGGATTTCATGGCTTCAAGCCATCTCTTAGAGTCTGGACTGTTCATAGCATCTTGGTATGTGAGAGGCTCATCTTCATCTATGAGCATCAAATCACCACACCGAGTCATGAGAAATCCATATCTCTCTGGCTCATGGCGAAATCTACCAGATCTACGAATAACCTGTGTTTGTTGAGCATTATCATTATTCTGCTCTTGTTCCACTTCAGGTTCAATGCTATTTTGCGGTTCTTGATCTTCATCGAGATCTATAGTTCTCCCACTGTTTCTTTTGGAAACAAAATCTCTTTCCATGAAGACAACATCTCGAGCAATAAACACTTTCTGCTCAGAAGGACTATAAAAATAATACGCCTTTGTTTCATTAGGGTACCCTACAAAAATGCACTCTTCGGATTTAGGTCCAAGCTTGTCAGATTCTTGACATTTCACAAACTCCTTACATCCCCAAACTTTCATAAAGTTCATGCCTGACCGTTTCTCCTTCCATATCTCATATGGAGTCTTTTGAACCTTCTTAGTAGGAACACGGTTAAGTATGAAAGCCGCTGTTTCTAGAGCGTAACCCCAGAAACTAATTGGAAGATCTGCATGACTCATCATCGATCGCACCATGTCCAACAAGGTGCGATTTCTCCTCTCTGAAACTCCATTCCATTGAGGTGTTCCTGGCGGAGTGAGTTGTGATACAATACCACACTTTTTCAAATACTCTCTAAATTCAGTGCTTAAGTATTCACCCCCATGATCGGATCGTAAGATCTTAATACTTACATCTCCGCCTATTTGCTTCTCTACTTCAACCTTGTATTCTTTAAATTTTTCAAAAGAATCGGATTTGTTCTTCATAAGATATACATATCCATATCTACTGAAATCATCAGTAAATGTTATGAAGTAGTAGTAGCCTCCTCTAGCCATTACATGCATTGGGCCACATACATCACTATGTATTAGCTCCAGACATTTAGTGGCCCTTTGACCCTTACCAGTGAAAGGGGCTTTAGTCATCTTACCAAGCAAACAAGATTTGCATTCTTGGTATGATTCAAAATCAAACTTATCCAAGTATCCATCCTTATGTAATTTGGATATGCGTTTCTCATTTATGTGGCCTAGACGACAATGCCAGAGGTATGTTTGATTTGAGTCATTCATTTTAAGTCATTTGTTTTCTATATTACAGACAGGGTTATCTAAATCAAGAACATATAAACCATTAAATAAACGCGCAACACCATAGGTTAAATCATTCAAAGCAAAAGAGCAACTGTTGTTCTTTATTGTAAACGAAAAACCTTTCTTGTCCAAACAAGAAACAGAAATAATGTGTAATAACCCCAATTTTTGGAAATTTTTGAAACCCTTATGAATAGTGCTTTTGCTGAATGAGAAAACTTTTCATGCCACACTATGTAGGGGTTCTGATATGGATATTCTGAGATTTTATTAGTACTTTATATGAGATATAAGTGTATATAAAGATCGTCAGAATCCAAATCCGAACACTTTGATTTTTCCCGGAAATCCACTAGGTACGGAAATAATTGAGTATAAGGTAACAGGATAAAAAGGATTTAAATTAAAGGATTATAAGAGAGGATCATAAAAGGAATATAATATATTGAGAAAGGTTAAGGGAACCTAAGTAATAAGATCCCGGGTATGATCCCTCAAACGATAAACGAAAACGAAAGTTAAGCGAACCGTATAACAGATCAGCGGTCATTAGGCAAACAATTAGAAGCTAATCAAAGAGATTAGAAGGGATGATGACATAGCAATGTGACATAAGCATGACATAAGGGGAAGGAGATGTGGTTGATTTTTAACCACACAAAATCAAGGGCAACTAGGTAATTTACTAAAACAAGTCAAAAAGCAACCAACCAAGCCAAAACATTTCATTTTCATCAAAAAACACAAAACCCCCATTTTCTTCTTCAAGCTCTCGGCCTCTTTTCTTAAAAAATGAAAGTCCAAGCTCCTCCACTTGCTATTTTACAAGGTAATTATCCTAGCTTCTCCTAGTTAAGTTACATACTTCCTATAAGTTTAAGCTTCTAATTCCAAGCCAATCTTTTTCTAGAAATCAAGGAAGAAGATGGTGAATAGTACTTTCTTGAAATTAATTTTTGTGTTCTTGATTTCTTTGAAAGAACAAGCTTGTAGGAGGTTAGATTAAGGCTTCCATGGGCATTTCAAGGATCTTTCATGGATTAAAAGCTTCAAGGAAGGTATAACTCTTCATGATCTTAGTTTTAAGTTTTGTTGTTTAGATTTCCTAATGTTGAAATGATGGGTTAGTGTAATGGGTTTGTAATCATGTTTAAAGCTTGTTATGAGTAGTTTAGTTGGTGAAAGGCATGATTATTGTGTGTTTAGAGATGGGTTGATTTTGTGATATTTTTGGAGTTGGAAATCTTGGTTATTAGTTAATGAACCTAAGTAAAGCTTTTAGTTCATGTGGGGAATAAGTATAAATTGTTAATGTGGAGTTGTTGGGGCTGTTATGATTTAATTTGGATGGAGTTTTTATTGGGTTGTGATTGTGGGTTGAATTGTGGTTGATTTGGAATGGTTTAATTTGGGAAATCGCGTAAACATAGCCGCCGTAACGTCCGATTTTCTTTAGACTGTTTTTGTGCATAATATTAGGACCCGAGAACCCCCTGCTAGATGTTGACCATTGAAATTTCTAGATAGCTCATGTTATGAGCTTCGTTTTGATATGTAGTTTGTTCGATTCTGATGCACGGTTTAGGAGAAACAACCGTTTCAAGTAACGGCCTTTCGTGAATGAAACATTTCCCCTCGCCTTACTTTGAAACATAGGTTAAAGACCTTAAAAGACTAATTGAAGTATGAAACATTTATGTAAGGTGTAATAGGCAGTTGGTAAGACACTCGCGAAGGAATCGCCTTAAAACTCGTAATGGTTAAATTATTAAAAATGGTGGAGCCGAGGGTACTCGAGTGACTTAAGAGAATTAGTAAGCGCAAAATAAGCGTTAGAGTCTAAGTTAGTTAAAGTATAGATTTACAAGTGACTTTGGTTTAATTCCAACTTACTTGTTGTTTATAGGTTACCAGACTCGTCCCGAGCCATTCATAACCCCCAGTCGCTCAGGCAAGTTTTCTACCCGTTATAACTGTTGTTGTGATGTATATATGTATATGCATTATCTTGCGATAGATGCATGTTGGTTAATTAGCAAATGTTGCAATATATTGAAGCATGCTGCTATGGTATATATATGCATGCCTGTTTCGTATTCTTTCCATATATATTTGTTGATTCAGTTGATAATACCTATGCTAGAGGATAGCGGTAATTTGCATATACCCTTAGTATAGGGACCCAAAGGTGAAAATATTTTCTAAAACCGGGAGTCGAGGATCCCGAGTAGATTTTGTATATATGGATATAAATATATATATATATATATACTTATATATATATATGGTCATAGTTTTCAAAACTATTAATCGAATAAGGTTTATTCGATAACTTTAACTTTATTTTATTATTGAATATTATTTTGAATATTCATTCGAAGGCTTATGACTCCTTTATATTAAATTAATATTATTTTGAATATTCATTCGAGAGCTTATGACTTCTTTATTTTATTAAATGAATATTATTTGAATATTCATTCGAGGGCTTATGACTCTTTATATTATTTATTGAATATTATTTCGAATATTATTCGAGGGCTTATGACTCTTTTATATTATTATTGGATATTACTTGGATATTCATTTGAGGATGTATGACTCCTTTATTTTATGAATATTATTTATAATATTCATTCGAGGTATTATGACTCCGCTTATTACTGCAATATATTCTTTATTTTATTAAAGAATAAGGTGTCAATAATCAAACTTATTTTCGATTATTCAATTAAAGATAGTACTTTCGTATAAGTATATCTTTGGTTATTTAATACTCGTTTCAAGTATAAGTTTTAATACTTCTACTTCAATTATTTTTATAAAGATTATTCTTTATGGGAATATTATTTAAATAATAATATTCAGACATTTTCTAAATATACTGGAGACTGGTTTACTTCATTAAATCAGCTTTACTCCAAACACTCTTTAAAGTGTTTTCGAGTCTTCAAAATGATTTTTAAAAGTTAGAGCGGATCCCAAAACTTATTTTTATATTTAAGATCTTCCTTTTTAAGGGGATTTAAATACTCGCTCAAAACCTGAGGGATCCGGCTCTGTGGTGTATTTTATATTCGCAACAAGGTTGCAGTTTTGGTAAATGAATTGATTACTTACCCAACGTTCGGGAAGTAAGTCCATCTATTGAGTCGGCATAAGCAACATGGGCTCAGTGGGCGTCCATGATAGTGTAAGTGGCTCAGTGGGAGTCCATCAAATGCATAAGTGGCTGAGTGGCAGTCCAGCATAAGGTCCTATTGAGACCAGGGTGATGACCAGTGGGGAATTCGTCCATCTACTAGTAGAAAAGGTTACTTATTGGTATCTTTTCCTGATCAGCGAGATACCTGGTTTATGCCAAAATTCTTTTCCTTTCCAAATTTATTGGATATTTCAACTCTGTTCATACTTTACATGACAGAGGTTTTCAGGAAATGTATAAAGAAGATGTATATGTGGATATATATATATATCAGAACTTAATGAAGTATATCCTAACTTCATTTCCTTTAATAATATTTCAAAGATTGAATCTATTCAAGTCTTATCTTGTGGTCTCATCAGTGGGATGAACTTTTGAAATTAATTATAACTTGAACGGTGGTAGTTCAAGTAGTATTTGGAAAAGATATAAGTATATTGGAGTATCTTGTAACTTCATCTTTTAAACTTATATCTAGTTAATAATTGTCTTATGAATGACAAAGATTTTCAGAAAAACATTGAGACAAGGTTAGATATATTAGATCACCTTGCAACGATACTTTTTATACAATTATAAACTGGAACTTTGTGTATATTATGCATGGAAGAGGACTTCCAAGATTTTGAAAAGTATATATGTATATATATATATACTGACTATTTTGCGACTTCATCGCATTAAAATATCAAACTTGGTTTATTTCTTTTGACCAAGACTTTCATGAGTACTATGAGAAGGCTCATATATTGTTAATCATTATACATATTATTTTGGTGGGCTTGCTGCTCACCCTTGCTTTCTTCTTTCATCACACAACATCAGATAGACAAGATGAACAGGACCAAGCTCCCAATTCGCGAGCGGATAGGAAGCATTCCGCAGTTTCCTATAGGTGTTGAAGTCACTGTAGCTGAGGTAGGGAAATACCAATAGACTAGGCTTCAACTTTTGATGTACCAGATTATGTATATTTACGAATTGTAATAATGGCAAAGAAAATGTAAATTTATTCAGAAAACCTTCTAAGGTGTATTGGCAGATAATTGTGGAATAAAATGACTTGTGATTATTTTTGGATGTTCATCTCTGAGACTATAACGTGTGGTGTGTGTGTTTATTGTGGGGTCACAGTAGAGAGTAGTTGATTAATGATTAAGGTTGGGTGTTACTAAGGGAAATGGAACTCGTGACAACCCGGATCCCCGACCCCGGATCTTGGGGTGTTACAGAAGTGGTATCAGAGCTAAGCGTTATAAACCTCGGAGATGATGTGACGTTAAGATAATAAGTTCACTAAGATAATAAGAACTCTTTCCAAGTTCATAGTCGGGCTACCTAACGTAGTACTGACAGTTAAAACCCTTATGGGAACTCTTATAAATATCGTGATAGAAGCGTAGTTCGTTATCGTAGACGGTAGCGGGCTTCCGAACCCTGAGGTTGAGGAGCAACAATGCGATGATGTTTATTACTTATTAAAGATCAGATTATGGATCCGATAGAGCGTCCTAACGCGGGATCGGATGATGTTCATATTGAGGATATAGCGGTTGAGGATGTTGTCCTAGAAGGGATAGTTGCTGAGGAGGATCCCATGGAGGATCCTGACAAGAATGAATAAAGGACCACTGATGAATTGATGACCATGGTTTGGTCAACTACCAGAGGTAGGATTGGTCGGTCACTACCGGAGGTTCGTTCAAGTTTGTAAAGATAGTAGCCCCTTTAACGTGGCTTACTCGTAAGACTGAGAAGTTCGAATGGACAGAGAAATGCGAGAACAGCTTTCAAGAACTGAAGCAAAGGTTGGTGACGGCCCCTATGCTGGCGTTGCCGGATGGAAAAGGAGATTTTGCGAAGTGTAGTGACGCTTCGCACAAGGGCTTAGGGTGCGTGCTTATGCAGCACGGTAAGGTAATCGCGTACACGTCAAGACAATTAAGGTAATATGAAATTCGATATCCCCACCCATGAGCTTGGGCTCGTGGCAATAGTTTTGCTCTAAATATTGGAGGCACTACTTGTATGGAGAGAAGTGCGAGATTTACCTAAGCCATAAGTGCTCTAGTACATTTTCCCGTAGAGAGAGCTCAACATACGCCAGAGGAGGCGGTTAGAGCTAATCAAGAATTATGATTGAGAGATTCTTTATCATTCGGGGAAAGCCGATGTGGTGGCTGATGCCCTTAGTAGAAAGGAGAGACTCAAGATGATAATGTCCTTGGGAGAGTTATAAGAGATTTTGAGAAAATGGAAATAGAAGTGAAGGTAACCGGAGCCGGTACCGAAAAGCTGTTTGAGATTGCAATACAGACCGAATTATCGGAAAAGAACATATTGTGCCAGAAAAAGTGATGAATGAAGGCAGAGAGCCAACAAATAGATATGAGATTAATACCGAGAAAGATGATAAGGGAATAATGAGGTATTCCTATAGAATTTGGGTTCCAAATGTTCAAGAGCTTAAAGATGAGATCTTAGATGAAAGTCATAGTTCAAGGAATAAGATTAAGGGCAAACCCTGAATGTGATAGTCAGGGAGGACGCCATCAAGATAGAAGGAACCCATAACATAATGAAGTGGAAAATGAGGATTTTAACGTATAAGATAACCCCAAGTATGGGAGAAGGATGAAACATTTCATACTAAGGAAACAGAAAGTCGAGTAAGGAAAGGAGACCCGAGACGGTACTCCTATACGGCAATTCATGGACCTGTCTAAAAAGAACTTAGACTATTATCCCCAACCACCACCTTGAGGAAACAATGCGGTAGGAAATTCTTTCATGACCTTTAAGTCGCTAAGCTCTCAGAGTTCCAAGGAACAAGCTGACCCAGCCGAGGCAAGAGCCTGGCTAAAGGAAATATAGGAATCATTTGAGATTCAAAATGATTGATGAACCACAAAAGACTGTTTTTGTCACTTACCCTCCTAAGAGAGAGACCACCCGCCGGTGAAAGGCCAAGGAAGGCACGGAGCAAGAGATTATAATAAACTGATTAAAGTTCAGTCAATTGTTTTCAGGAAGGTACTTCCCAAAGTTATGGAGATAGTGTAAAAGCTTTAGAGCCAGAACAAAGGCGGACGAGTATGATGAATTGTGAATCTAAGTTGTAAAAAGTTGTCAAGATTCGTTCTAAGGACACGAATCCAGAATGACGGGATGTTTGAAATCAATGCTTATGTTGGGTTGGTTCATGAAATAATGATAAGAGAAAGGAAAATTAAAAGAAATTGAAGTGGAAAGGATTATAACGGCAATAGAGTTTGAGGAATGATAAGGGAGTTGGGTATGAGGAAACCCTAAAGACTCGTAGCAATAGAAATAGAAAAGTATGTAATCGTCAGGATGAGGGTGATTCGCCATGAGTTAAATTGATGGTGGAACGCATAAGAGATACATATATTTTATTCCCTGTAAGTTGGGAGGATCCGAGGAAACCTTGAGATAGTTCGAAGGATGAAAAATAAAATGCGGATAGACTGAGGAGACATGGGAGTAAGAAATTAGGAAAAATTGAATGAAGGAAGTGACCTTCAAGAATGTGAAGTGTAAGACCGGTGGCTTGTTACCCAGAAAGGGAAACGCCAGGTATGAAAGATATCCCAGCATTGAGGTGACTGTTGAGATAAACAACAAAAGTAAATGAGGAATTATTAAGAAGAAGTTCACGTTGAACATGACCAATATCTTCCAGAACATCCTTATTATCGTTACCAAATTAGGCAAGACAAGCGGATAACCGTTGTTATCTTTTGAAGGCCATATTGATTGACCCCATTTTGAATACAAATGTTATTGTGAAATTAGACATGTACTATCGAGGTGGGAATGATTGAATAAGACACCCTTATCAGGGATATATGACTTGATTTATCCATAGAAGGATGCAGGTACCTTTTAAAGGTGGAATTAAGGATAGAACATCGGTAACTTAAAATGAATCCTAGGGGAATGCATAAAGGTTGGCATTTCACCCTTAATAGGGACAGTATGATTGGGAAAGGGTTAAGGTAACAACAACCCTTAAGAATCAGTGGAGAAATTTTTCAGAAATATATAGACAATGGTTCTAGTATTAGTAAATGGTATTTTGATATGCCCTGTATCTAGGGAATACAGGAGGAACGATTGAAGGATAATCTTAGAGGTTTTACAAGGAAAAAGGTAATATTCAAAATTCTCAAGAATAGAAATGTGGATAAAGGAAATATGACGTAATTATAATGATGCCAAGTGGGGCACGTGTTAAACCACGAGAACGTATGAATCGAACCAGTAAAGGTCGAAATTGTTCAGGGCAATTAGGGCCCAGAATAAAAGATGTTCTAAGTATGATTGAGAGTCAGTCTTGACAGTGATTAGCCTCTAAAGACTGAGGCAATAACTTATGGAAAAATGGTGATATTTTTTTTTTTACTCATTTGATTTTAAGGAAAACATCTTCACTCAAGCAGTGATCGGAAATAGGGTAGAAAATTAGTGAAAGTGGTTAAGACGACATTGATTGTAAGGAAATATTACTATCAGGAAAGGCCAAAGAGGTGGCCGACACTTTAAATGTAAGAGGACAATTACAGGCGCTCGTGCCAGAGGAATACAGTAATAATGGTTGAAGCCGTAAAGGTTGTTTTATGGTTGGAGAGATTGACATTCCTTCTGATGACTGTGCAAATACCCAACCCTAATAGTAGTTGGTAAAGGTTTAATTCATGTAATCGCCATGAGCAGGCTATCTATCTCAGAAGATACTATCTTCAGATAAGCCAGGACCATGTTTCAAAAAGGACTAGACGAACCTTTGAGTTAAGTCTTCTATTTAAGGCATATGATTAAGAATGGTATTAACCTGCTATCGTTGCTTTGATGGAAACTCTTCTGCAATTTTATTTGCTTCATGTCATGTATGTATGTCAGGATCAGGAGTGTTCTTCATGAATCATGAATGGTGATTATGTTACCTCCTTAGAAGAATTCGATACGATATGTATGGACTCCGTATGGTTAGCTATTAAGACTTCAAGGAAAATGAATGACTACAGTGGGTCAGTGGTGGACCATAGTAAGGCAGCAGTGATTCTGCGAGTGGTGAGCTGATTACAACCGTGAGAGTTGTATTTGAATGGTTGTTGAGATTGAGTACCACTAATCGGGTCGTGGTAGTGTATAAGTTATCATTGATAGACTAATTAAGTAGAGTGTCTACCTAGTGAATATTTATTCTTTCTTATCAATAGAGAGTCGTATTATTATACAAGGAAGGTTGCGGTGCAAGCATAGAACTCTAGTAACGATGATGTCTAGAATGAGATCCCAGGTTCGTTTTTCGAAATCGAGGGAGTTTCAAAGGTGATTGTGTATAAGCTCGAGGAAGAGCATGGGTCCTGAGAATGATGGACGGATTAACAAATATTTAGGCATGTGAAATATGATGCTATAATACTTGATGTTGATATAAATACGTATATGTTTTGTTCTCCTATGACAAACCTCTATAGTTCAGAGGTAGATTCCAAGCCAAATATTTTATGGCAATAAAATTTTTACGAATATACAATTCTCTTCAGTTCGTTCTTTTCTCTTCTTTTCATTTCATGTAAGCTGAGAAGAACAACCCTTCCAGAAGGGGAGGTATTGCCGAATGACTATCTATCTGTGTGATAGAAGCCGAGTAGGATACCAGCTATTGTTTAATTGCTTGTCAAGTACTAAAGGCTGGCCACCTTCTGTACTAACTATGCGATATAACAAGTGTTCATGATCATAGTGATCTCTCAACAAATTCATTTACTTCTATATGATTGATCAAACTTTGGGAAATAGAAACAGCTGAAAAAGGAGTAATAAAGTTGTGGTAGTATTCGGAATGGAAACACATTCGTGATACTAAGGTTGACGTGGTTATTAAAAGGTTATAGAACGCTAATGAGCAAAAGTATAACCAGTATATTATTAGGAACGGAAGGTAGTAGCGATTACGAACTGGAAAAGAATGGGTATTGAGACGCCAAAGCTATAGTGCTAGAAGCTGTGATAAAATTCCATGCAATAGACTTGAAAGAATTTGGAATGATCACTTAACGCGGATTGAGTTATCTTACGACAATAGATCATATGTCATTATCGAGATATCGCCTTATGAGATCCTTGAGGGAAGACAATGTCGATCTCCCTTATGTTAGGATGAAGTTGTAGAGCGCAAGATACTCGGACCAGCAGTGGTCCAAAGGACCAAGGATTTAATAGATCTAATCAGAGGACGGCTGGGAGTAGCCCAAGATGGACATAAGAAGTATGCTAATTTGACAATGAAAGGACAAAGAGTATGAAGGAGGGAACCTTGTATTGTTAAGAGTATTCCCTTAAAAAAAATTGATGAGGGTTGGAAAGAAAGGAAAGTTTAAGTCCACGAATTGTTGGATCTTAGGATATATTAAGACGTATTGGGAAGATAGCATATTAGCTAGCCCTACCCCCGAATATGTAGCAAGTTCATAACGTGTTCCACGTATCAATGTTAAGAAAGTATAATTCAGATGCCAGACAAATAGGGGCATGTGAGCATATAGACATGCAACCCGACGTAACCTATATGGAGCAACCAGGAAGGGTTATAGAGTGAAAAAGGAACAAGTGCTTAGGAGAAGGATTATCAAACTAGGCGGAGTTTGGTGGTAGGACCACAATGTGGGAAAATTTACTCGAGAGTTAGAAAGTGCAATGTTAAGAAAGTATCCCTATTCATTTCTATCTGATTCCGGGACGGAATCCTTTTAAGGAGGGGAGACTGTAATAACCCCAATTTTTGGAAATTTTTGAAACCCTTATGAATAGTGCTTTTGCTGAATGAGAAAACTTTTCATGCCACACTATGTAGGGGTTCTGATATGGATATTCTGAGATTTTATTAGTACTTTATATGGTATATAAGTGTATGTAAAGATCGTCGGAATCCAAATCCGAACACTTTGATTTTTCCCGGAAATCCACTAGGTACGGAAATAATTGAGTATAAGGTAACAGGATAAAAAGGATTTAAATTAAAGGATTATAAGAGAGGATCATAAAAGGAATATAATATATTGAGAAAGGTTAAGGGAACCTAAGTAATAAGATCCCGGGTATGATCCCTCAAACGATAAACGAAAACGAAAGTTAAGCGAACCGTATAACAGATCAGCGGTCATTAGGCAAACAATTAGAAGCTAATCAAAGAGATTAGAAGGGATGATGACATAGCAATGTGACATAAGCATGACATAAGGGGAAGGAGATGTGGTTGATTTTTAACCACACAAAATCAAGGGCAACTAGGTAATTTACTAAAACAAGTCAAAAAGCAACCAACCAAGCCAAAACATTTCATTTTCATCAAAAAACACAAAACCCCCATTTTCTTCTTCAAGCTCTCGGCCTCTTTTCTTAAAAAATGAAAGTCCAAGCTCCTCCACTTGCTATTTTACAAGGTAATTATCCTAGCTTCTCCTAGTTAAGTTACATACTTCCTATAAGTTTAAGCTTCTAATTCCAAGCCAATCTTTTTCTAGAAATCAAGGAAGAAGATGGTGAATAGTACTTTCTTGAAATTAATTTTTGTGTTCTTGATTTCTTTGAAAGAACAAGCTTGTAGGAGGTTAGATTAAGGCTTCCATGGGCATTCCAAGGATCTTTCATGGATTAAAAGCTTCAAGGAAGGTATAACTCTTCATGATCTTAGTTTTAAGTTTTGTTGTTTAGATTTCCTAATGTTGAAATGATGGGTTAGTGTAATGGGTTTGTAATCATGTTTAAATCTTGTTATGAGTAGTTTAGTTGGTGAAAGGCATGATTATTGTGTGTTTAGAGATGGGTTGATTTTGTGATATTTTTGGAGTTGGAAATCTTGGTTATTAGTTAATGAACCTAAGTAAAGCTTTTAGTTCATGTGGGGAATAAGTATAAATTGTTAATGTGGAGTTGTTGGGGCTGTTATGATTTAGTTTGGATGGAGTTTTTATTGGGTTGTGATTGTGGGTTGAATTGTGGTTGATTTGGAATGGTTTAATTTGGGAAATCGCGTAAACATAGTCGTCGTAACGTCCGATTTTTTTAGACTGTTTTTGTGCATAACATTAGGACCCGAGAACCCTCCGCTAGATGTTGACCATTGCCATGTCTAGATAGCTCATGTTACGAGCTTCGTTTTGATATGTAGTTCGTTCGATTCCGATGCACGGTTTAGGAGAAACGACCTTTTCAAGTAACGGCGTTTCGCGAATGAAACATTTCCCCTCGCCTTACTTTGAAACTGTTGGATATCTCACTAACAAGTATAGCAACATAGAGGCAAGTGTATAAAGAATTTAACAAGTTTAGGCCAAGACCACAGTTAACAAAACAAAACATGCAGGTAAACAAAATCAGTAACTGAAATAACGAAGAGAGAAAGAGAGATGTACCCGAAACCATAGCTTTCAACCGTGACTGAAACAAAGGTTTACAGATACAAAATGCCAAGAAAATGATCACAGCTGAGTCACCAGGCCTTGCTCGAAGTCCTGGCTGCTCTTGAAGAGATTATTGCCCCCTACCTGCTGCGTTTGGGATGTGCGCAATATCTCCACCAGGATAAAACAGCTCGGAGTTTATGTTAACAGCAGCAACAAAAGCTCCACTTCGACCAGCACCTCAGTCGCCGGAAAATATCAGCACTTCAGGACTTGTGGAAGAGAAATGCAGAGAGGTTGAAGAGAAGAGAAGAGAATGTAGTGTATGTTATATCTCATTCATTCAGTTTAGCCTCTATTTATAGGAGAGGAAAAATGAAACTGTCCACATACTTAATGTCTGAATTAAACTGCTCCATTAATGAAAAAATAAAAACTGATCAGATTTTGAATTCATTAATGAAAAAATCAAAACTGAACAGCTTTTGAATTTAAATTATTTGTAACAGCTTTTCACATTAAACACCCACATTATAATCAGAAATTAAGTTAAGTTCTGATATGACTCATCAGTACTTAAGTTCTGATTCTGATATCAGAACTTGTTAAGTTCTGATTTTATTCATCAGTTCTTAAGTTCTGATTCTGATATCAGAACTTGTTAAGTTCTGATTTTATTCATCAGTTCTTAAGTTCTGATTCTTATTTCAGAACTTGTTACAGATCAGATTATTTGCAGGACTTAGCCTATTCCAGTACCCAGCCCAATAATCCAATCACCGATAAATAAATTCGAATTAAAATAATTCTCAAATAAATAAAATCCTCGCCCAGGTCGCCTCGCGTACGCGAGACGCCGAGACATTCGCCCAAATCGCCCTTCGACCCGACCCGGTCCGGTCCGGTCCGGTGCGGTGCGGTGCGTGGCGGGGCGGGGCGCGCGCGTGAAGCACACAACAACACAATGGACCATCACACACCTTAGTAGTTGTATACTACTCATGTGGGTAATACCATATAAAGCACACACCCTCCTTTATTTATTTCAATGTGGGACAAACATTCTCAAATTTTTCCAAGCTTTTCCAAGCTACTTTCAACTCTCATTTCATATGGATTTCATTAAGAAAATTCTTAAAACCATACATGAAAATTTAAGTTCAAATATCATTGAACAATTTCCAATCATTAGATTTTAGGATTAACATCAAGAACATAATTAAATTAAGCTCTAAAATCCTAATTTTCTAACAATCCCCCACAAATCCATACAGAAATGTGATCAATTTCCCATCATGACTTGTTTTTCAGAGTCGGTACCCTTCCAGGTTTGAACCCTCCTAATTCCTCTACTTCAATGGCTATCGGACTTAGATGGAATGTTTCACCTTGAATCTTAATCCGTTTAGTATAACCATATTCCATAGACGACGACAAGTCAAAGGTTATGGTGCCAATCTACGGCTTTGAGACATTAATGGTCATGTCTCGATCCTGTTCGTCGAATGCTTCAAGGATTAACCCAATCCTCTAATTGCGACCACACAATTACATTCGCTTAGCTGGGCATCTCCAGAGATATACTGCCTCTATCTCGTCAAATGACTTGATCCCATTCAGAGTTTTACCACTCTTGCTTTTCTGGCAGTGTCAGTACCTTCTAGGTTTACAGGGGATAGACTCAGATACTATAGTATCATCTATGTAGCAAAGGTACTACCAACTCATCCTTACAGCTTGTTATTACCCATTGAATACACTTCGAGGGATCTCCTCTCATGTGTATTGGGTTCCCACTGTTGATGAATTATGATGGGTTGACAATCCCATCCCCAACCTTGACTTAAGGACCACTGCAGGTTCCAGTCCTTTAGTAAGAGGATCAGCTATATTATTCTGAGTTCCTATGAACTCTATAGCTATGATCCTATCAGTCACTAAACCCCTTATAGACTTGAGTCTAACTTGGATGTGTCTCTTAGTTTTAGCATTATGCTTTTTACTGCTAATCTTGTCGATAGTTGTTCGACTATCACAGTGAATAGCAATAGCAGGAAGCGGTCTGCTTACTACAGGTATTGCAGACAAAAGTCCGTGTAACCATTCAGCCTCCGTCCCTGTGGCATCAAGTGCACACAACTCAGCCTCAAAAGTAGACCGAGTAACAATAGTCTGTCTACTTGACTTCCAGGATATTGCTCCACCAGCCAAGGTGAACACGTATCCAGTCACTCCATTGGAACCAAACTTCTTAGCTATCCAACTTGCATCACTGTACCCTTCAAGCACACCAGGAAATCTCCTGTAGTGTAAACTAAGGTACATTGTGCCTTTTAGATATCTAAGTACTCTATCAAGAGCATCCCAATGAGTTCTGTTTGGACAGCTTGTATATCTCGCCAATTTAGACACAGAATATGAAATATCTGGTCTAGTACAGTTAGCAAGATACTGCAAGCTCCCAATAATCTGAGAATACCTTAACTGAGACACAGGCACTCCTGAAGTATTCTTGACAAGGGCAACTTTCGAATCATAAGGTGTACTAGCGATTCTACACTGTGAATAACCATATTTCTCAAGTATAGATTTCTCTATATAATGAGATTGAGTCAAGGTTATTCCTTCAGTGGACTGAATCAATTTGATTCCAAGAATCACACTTGCCTCACCCATATCCTTCATTTCAAAATGCCTTTTCAAGAATTCTTTAGTCTCGTTAATAATCTCAATATTGGTTCCAAACAGTAAAATGTCATCCACATATAGGCACAAAATAACACACTCATTACCTTTAACTTTAGTGTAGACACACTTATCACTTTCATTAATCTTATAACTGAAAGGCAATATAGTTTCATCAAACTTTTTATGCCAATCTCTGGGAGCTTGTTTCAAGCCATAGATGGACTTGATCAACTTACATACTTTCCTTTCATTGCCTGTTGCAACAAATCCATCAGGCTGATCCATATAAATCTCTTCTTCAAGTTCACCATGAAGAAAAGCCGTCTTTACATCCATCTGATGGATGATAAGACCATGGACTGAAGCCAATGCTATAAGCATTCGGATTGTTACCATTCTTGCAACCGGAGAGTATGTATCAAAATAATCAATTCCTTCCTTCTGCTTAAAACCCTTAGCTACCAGTCTAGCTTTGTACTTATCTATTGAGCCGTCAGGGTTCAACTTCCTTTTAAAGACCCATTTGCACCCAATGGTAGAACACCCAGGAGGGAGATCAACCAACTCCCATGTTCCATTGGAAACAATAGAGTCAATTTCACTCTTGACAGCGCCCTTCCAGTGCCTTGACTCAGAAGAATCCATAGCTTGCCGGAAAGTTAAAGGTTCGTCCTCGATATTGTAAGTGATGAAATCACCTCCAAAATCCTTGACTACTTTAGCACGCTTACTTCTCCTTGGTTCCTCTAATTCCTTAGGAATAGAGCTACTACTAGGTTCCGCCCCCACATTTGTCATCTTTTCCACATGATCAGGAATAGAACTTGATGTGTGAGTAAGATCTTCCTCAGAAGTCGTTTCAGGTATTCCAGTCTTCATAGGGTAGACATCCTCAAAGAATGTCGCATCTCGAAATTCAACTATCGTGTTTGCCACTATACCATCTATGTCAGATTTTAACACTAAAAATCTCATAGCTGTAGTGGTTTCAAGATAGCCCAGAAAGATACAGTCAACAGTCTTTGGACCTAGTTTCTTTCTCTTGTGTTCAGGAACAAGCACCTTAGCAAAGCACCCCCACACACGAAGATACTTAAGACTAGTCATCCTGCCTTTCCATAACTCCAAGGGTGTTTTATCCATATGTTTCAGAGGGACTCTATTCAAAATATGGCAAGCCGTATTTAGAGCCTCTCCCCACATGTATTTAGGCAACCCAGAGTTAATAAGCATACTATTAATCATATCTTTAAATGTTCTGTTCTTTCGCTCAGCAACCCCATTAGACTCAGGTGTGTATGGTGGAGTAACTTCATGAACTATACCATTGTTTGCACAAAATTCATTAAAAGCATTACTCGTATACTCACCACCTCTATCAGATCTCAACCTTTTAAGTAACTTACTAGTTTGTTTTTCTACTTCAGTTTTATATATAATGAATTTACTAAGTGCTTCATCCTTATGTCTAAGTAAATAAACATAACAATATCTACTACTATCATCTATAAAAGTAATAAAGTATCTAAACTGGTCCTTGGTCAACACACCACCAAATTCACAAATATCAGTGTGTACTAAATCTAACAAGTCTGAATCCCTAACAACGTTATGAAAAGGTTTCCTTATCTGTTTAGCAGACACACATACTTGACATTTAGAATTCTTTTCTATGGTATATTTTGGAATCAACTCTAAGTTCATCATGTTCTTAAGAGCACCAAAGTTTAAATGACCTAGTCTAGCATGCCATATATTTGAGGATTCAATACAATTAACAGTAGGAATAACATTATTATTCAAACTTCCCAAAACGGGATCCACATTAATAACAAATAAACCATTTGACAAGTAACCCTTGCCAAAGAATGTACCAGTGTGAATAAGAACTACTTTATTACACTTGAACGAAATTTCAAAACCACTAGAAACTAAACAGCTTCCACTTATTATATTTCTACGCATGTCGGGAACATGATGCACTCTCGTCAGAGATAGAATACGTCCTGAAGGGAACTTCAGATCCACGTTTCCAACTCCATGTACTTGAGCAGCACTAGCATTCCCCATCTTCACAGTCAAGCTATGACTCTGTTGATAAGATACAAATAAACTAATATCAGCACAAATATGTACATTAGCTCCAGTATCTATCAACCATTCATTTGACAGATAGGTAGAAAATATCACAGGGTTGTAGGATACATACCGGTCAACGTTGGTTTCAGAAGCCGTAGCCTCACCAACAACCATGTTCACTACAGGCCCACTTGCGGTTCCAAGCACAACATTCGCTTGCGCTACCTCGGTTTTCTTCGCTTTCTTCGTAGGGCAGTCCTTACTCCAGTGCCCAACCTGCCCACAAGACCAGCATGGTTTGTTTGCCTTGGGTTTCTTGGCCTTGTCCTTGTCACTCTTAGGTTTATTACTATTAGCTTTCTTAGCAAAAGCCTTCCTCTTTTGTCCTACAGTTGCTATGTTTACCTTCGAGGTACCGTGTTCAGTTGGCATCACATGTCCCTGTTTGGACTTGTGTTGTTCTTGTACCGAGATGTCCAGCATAAGGTTGGTCCAGGTGATCTCTCCTTTCTGTCTTTTCAGGGAGAGAGAGAACTCTTCCCAAGACTTCGGGAGCTTTTCAATCACACTCATCACCTTGAACTTTTCCGGGAGATTCATTCCAGACTCCTTCAAAGCATGCACTATCATCTCGAACTCATGCACCTGCTCAGTCATGGACTTATTGTCCACCAGCTTGAACTCGAGGAACCTTGCCACAGAATACTTTTCTAGACCTTGTGAGTCAGTATTATGTGTCTGGTCCAGCTTCTCCCATAAGAGTTTTGCAGAGTAGGCATCAGAAGAATAGACATCAAACAAAGTGTTTGTTAGTGCCGCCAGAATGGCCGCCCTAGCCACTCCATCCTTCTCAGCCCACTTCGCAAAAGCCTTAACTGTGTCAGCCTTCTCTTGATCCACTACTGGTTTCTCATATTCCACAACCGGCCACAGACCCTTTATAGTCAACCACAACTTCATCCTTTTCTGCCAGCGAGAAAAGTCAATGCCACCGTTAAATTTCTCCGGTAAACCGGTTAGTTCAACAGCTTGTGGGAAACTATAGGTGGTCCAATCAATGGCCCCAGCAGTTACACCCGAACTGCTACCACCACCAACGATAATCTCACTTTCGTTAACCATTATGCTAAATTCTATATAACCAATAATCTCTTCAAGAATGTTGGATATCTCACTAACAAGTATAGCAACATAGAGGCAAGTGTATAAAGAATTTAACAAGTTTAGGCCAAGACCACAGTTAACAAAACAAAACATGCAGGTAAACAAAATCAGTAACTGAAATAACGAAGAGAGAAAGAGAGATGTACCCGAAACCATAGCTTTCAACCGTGACTGAAACAAAGGTTTACAGATACAAAATGCCAAGAAAATGATCACAGCTGAGTCACCAGGCCTTGCTCGAAGTCCTGGCTGCTCTTGAAGAGATTATTGCCCCCTACCTGCTGCGTTTGGGATGTGCGCAATATCTCCACCAGGATAAAACAGCTCGGAGTTTATGTTAACAGCAGCAACAAAAGCTCCACTTCGACCAGCACCTCAGTCGCCGGAAAATATCAGCACTTCAGGACTTGTGGAAGAGAAATGCAGAGAGGTTGAAGAGAAGAGAAGAGAATGTAGTGTATGTTATATCTCATTCATTCAGTTTAGCCTCTATTTATAGGAGAGGAAAAATGAAACTGTCCACATACTTAATGTCTGAATTAAACTGCTCCATTAATGAAAAATAAAAACTGATCAGATTTTGAATTCATTAATGAAAAAATCAAAACTGAACAGCTTTTGAATTTAAATTATTTGTAACAGCTTTTCACATTAAACACCCACATTATAATCAGAAATTAAGTTAAGTTCTGATATGACTCATCAGTACTTAAGTTCTGATTCTGATATCAGAACTTGTTAAGTTCTGATTTTATTCATCAGTTCTTAAGTTCTGATTCTGATATCAGAACTTGTTAAGTTCTGATTTTATTCATCAGTTCTTAAGTTCTGATTCTTATTTCAGAACTTGTTACAGATCAGATTATTTGCAGGACTTAGCCTATTCCAGTACCCAGCCCAATAATCCAATCACCGATAAATAAATTCGAATTAAAATAATTCTCAAATAAATAAAATCCTCGCCCAGGTCGCCTCGCGTACGCGAGACGCCGAGACATTCGCCCAAATCGCCCTTCGACCCGACCCGACCCGGTCCGGTGCGGTGCGGTGCGTGGCGGGGCGGGGCGCGCGCGTGTGTGTGTGTGTGCGCGTGAAGCACACAACAACACAATGGACCATCACACACCTTAGTAGTTGTATACTACTCATGTGGGTAATACCATATAAAGCACACACCCTCCTTTATTTATTTCAATGTGGGACAAACATTCTCAAATTTTTCCAAGCTTTTCCAAGCTACTTTCAACTCTCATTTCATATGGATTTCATTAAGAAAATTCTTAAAACCATACATGAAAATTTAAGTTCAAATATCATTGAACAATTTCCAATCATTAGATTTTAGGATTAACATCAAGAACATAATTAAATTAAGCTCTAAAATCCTAATTTTCTAACAGAAACATAGGTTAAAGACCTTAAAGGACTAATTGAAGTATGAAACATTTATGTAAGGTGTAATAGGCAGTTGGTAAGACACTCGCGAAGGAATCGCCTTAAAACTCGTAATGGTTAAATTATTAAAAATAGTGGAGCCGAGGGTACTCGAGTGACTTAAGAGAATTAGTAAGCGCAAAACAAGCGTTAGAGTCTAAGTTAGTTAAAGTATAGATTTACAAGTGACTTTGGTTTAATTCCAACTTACTTGTTGTTTATAGGTTACCAGACTCGTCCCGAGCCATTCATAACCCCCAGTCGCTCAGGCAAGTTTTCTACCCGTTATAACTGTTGTTGTGATGTATATATGTATATGCATTATCTTGCGATAGATGCATGTTGGTTAATTAGCAAATGTTGCAATATATTGAAGCATGCTGCTATGGTATATATATATGCATGCCTGTTTCGTATTCTTTCCATATATATTTGTTGATTCAGTTGATAATACCTATGCTAGAGGATAGCGGTAATTTGCATATACCCTTAGTATAGGGACCCAAAGGTGAAAATATTTTCTAAAACCGGGAGTCGAGGATCCCGAGTAGATTTTGTATATATGGATATAAATATATATATATATATACTTATATATATATATATGGTCATAGTTTTCAAAACTATTAATCGAATAAGGTTTATTCGATAACTTTAACTTTATTTTATTATTGAATATTATTTTGAATATTCATTCGAAGGCTTATGACTCCTTTATATTAAATGAATATTATTTTGAATATTCATTTGAGGGCTTATGACTTCTTTATTTTATTAAATGAATATTATTTGAATATTCATTCGAGGGCTTATGACTCTTTATATTATTTATTGAATATTATTTCGAATATTATTCGAGGGCTTATGACTCTTTTATATTATTATTGGATATTACTTGGATATTCATTTGAGGATGTATGACTCCTTTATTTTATGAATATTATTTATAATATTCATTCTTTATGGGAATATTATTTAAATAATAATATTCAGACATTTTCTAAATATACTGGAGACTGATTTACTTCATTAAATCAGCTTTACTCCAAACACTCTTTAAAGTGTTTTCGAGTCTTCAAAATGATTTTTAAAAGTTAGAGCGGATCCCAAAACTTATTTTTATATTTAAGATCTTCCTTTTTAAGGGGATTTAAATACTCGCTCAAAACCTGAGGGATCCGGCTCTGTGGTGTATTTTATATTCGCAACAAGGTTGCAGTTTTGGTAAATGAATTGATTACTTACCCAACGTTCGGGAAGTAAGTCCATCTATTGAGTCGGCATAAGCAACATGGGCTCAGTGGGCGTCCATGATAGTGTAAGTGGCTCAGTGGGAGTCCATCAAATGCATAAGTGGCTGAGTGGCAGTCCAGCATAAGGTCCTATTGAGACCAGGGTGATGACCAGTGGGGAATTCATCCATCTACTAGTAGAAAAGGTTACTTATTGGTATCTTTGCCTGATCAGCGAGATACCTGGTTTATGCCAAAATTCTTTTCCTTTCCAAATTTATTGGATATTGCAACTCTGTTCATACTTTACATGACAGAGGTTTTCAGGAAATGTATAAAGAAGATGTATATGTGGATATATATATATATATCAGAACTTAATGAAGTATATCCTAACTTCATTTCCTTTAATAATATTTCAAAGATTGAATCTATTCAAGTCTTATCTTGTGGTCTCATCTTGAAATTAATTATAACTTGAACGGTGGTAGTTCAAGTAGTATTTGGAAAAGATATAAGTATATTGGAGTATCTTGTAACTTCATCTTTTAAACTTATATCTAGTTAATAATTGTCTTATGAATGACAAAGATTTTCAGAAAAACGTTGAGACAAGGTTAGATATATTAGATCACCTTGCAACGATACTTTTTATACAGTTATAAACTGGAACTTTGTGTATATTATGCATGGAAGAGGACTTCCAAGATTTTGAAAAGTATATATGTATATATATATACTGACTATTTTGCGACTTCATCGCATTAAAATATCAAACTTGGTTCATTTCTTTTGATCAAGACTTTCATGAGTACTATGAGAAGGCTCATATATTGTTAATCATTATACATATTATTTTGGTGGGCTTGCTGCTCACCCTTGCTTTCTTCTTTCATCACACAACATCAGATAGACAAGATGAACAGGACCAAGCTCCCAATTCGCGAGCGGATAGGAAGCATTCCGCAGTTTCCTATAGGTGTTGAAGTCACTGTAGCTGAGGTAGGGAAATACCAATAGACTGGGCTTCAACTTTTGATGTACCAGATTATGTATATTTACGAATTGTAATAATGGCAAAGAAAATATAAATTTATTCAGAAAACCTTCTAAGGTGTATTGGCAGATAATTGTGGAATAAAATGACTTGTGATTATTTTTGGATGTTCATCTCTGAGACTATAATGTGTGGTGTGTGTGTTTATTGTGGTGTCACAGTACAGAGTAGTTGATTAATGATTAAGGTTGGGTGTTACTAAGGGAAATGGAACTCGTGACAACCCGGATCCCCGACCCCGGATCTGGGGGTGTTACATAATGTTTCTGCGAATCGAAGGCACGTAAAAACAGTCTTCTAGTTCTAAAACAAGCCCAGAGGGCATAGATAAATAATAAGTCCCTATAGCTAAAGCAGCAACTTTTGCTCCATTGCCTACTCTTAGGTCCACTTCTCTCTTAGCCAAAGTTCTACTTCTCTGCAGGCCCTGCACATTTATACAAATGTGAGAAGCACATCCAGTATCAAATACCCAAGATGTAGAAATAGACAAATTGACTTCTATAACATAAATACCTGATCCAGAAATCTGAACTGCTTTCTTTTTCTTCAGATCCTCCAAGTAAATTGGACAGTTTCTCTTCCAGTGACCATCTTTCTTACAGTAGTGACATTCACCCTTGGCCACACCACCTTTAGGCTTTAAAGCCTGTTTGGGACCTGACTTTGGCTTGGGTGTAGAATCAGATCCAATCTTCTTCTTACCCTTCCATTTTCCCTTCCCTTTGGCCTTACCTTTATTTCCCACCATCAGTATGGGAGCAGGTTCAGCTTTCTTCATGTTGGTCTCATATGTTCTCAACATATGCAACAATTCAGTAGGTGTTTTGTCAAATTCATTCATATTGTAGTTCACAACAAACTGAGTGAATTTGTTGTTCAATGAATTTATGATTAGGTCAATACCAGTTTCCGGACCAATCGGGAAACCCAAAGTTTCAAGGTACTCAATGTAACCAATCATCTTCAGAACAGGTGGGCCAACTGGTTCACTCGCCCCTTATTTGCAATTAAAAAGTGACTTACTCGTGTTGAACCTTTCTTGACGAGTTTGGCTTGCAAACATGCTTTGCAAGTGCTCATTGATAGTATATGCATCCATATGCACATGTTGTCTTTGAAGCTCAGCACTCATAGTTGCCAACATAAGTCATGCAACATCATTTGCATCATTCTCATCCCTTGTGCGTGCTGCTCGTTCATCAGCAGTAGCACCCTCAGGAAGGGGGCCTGGAGGAGGAATATCAATGACATGAAGCTTGCGCTCCTGCCTGAGGACAATCCTCAAATTCCTCTGCCAGTCTAGGAAGTTGTTTCCTCCTGTCAGCTTGTCCTTCTCAAGGACTGAATGTACGGATAGTGTGTTTGTGTTGTTTGCCATTACTCAGTATCTACAATAATAAAAGTGCAAAATAAACATTAGATTCTCTGAGTTAAAATTTTATGTTCATATGATTATGATATATTCATAATATATCTCCCACTATTTTTTTTATCAAATTAATAGCCCTAACTATTAATTCGGAAAGTATATCCCATAAATCTTTCTAGTGAGCCAAGATCCATATTTCGTCCTGTTCTAAGTCAACCACTGGAATCCTTAAAACATGATTATTTAGGTAGACAACAGTTGTCAATTATATCATATATAATTCTTGGATAATTTGGTGAACAACAATTGATCTTATCTATCTAATAGATTTTTAACCAAACTCTATGCTTCTAACTTCATAATAGTTGAATATAACTGTTTATATATTCACCTTATTATGATGACTCAGTTAAGTTAGACCCAATGATACAACGTCCGAATATAACCGTTTATATTCGTCGCATTTCACCATGATAGATAGGAGTCCCCTGCCACTGACAGCCCTTCCCCTTATCGATCTAGGATTTAATGAGTGTTCATTCATTGGAAAGCATCTGATTAAAACTTAATATTTTTACTTAGTGATTTTTAATTTAGAACGATCATGATCCCATCATAAAGAGATTCCCAATTTTTCCTTGAATAAAATACTTCAAATCAATACTCGTTAATGGTTTGATTTCCAGGTAGTGGAGGAGTCACATCGGTCTCGCTTAAAACCCACAGCCTTACAAGTTCTATGAACCCGTTGTTGACAAAATCGCCCCATATCAGAAATAAAGAAAATTCGTATTTTATTCTGTGTTTCATAAACACGAGAATCTCATGATCGTTTGTTAATTTTAAATCTTGAGTCATTATAGATTTTATCTTGTTTAAAGGCATGTCATGGGTGATGTATCTAATACATACATGCATCATTATTCTAATTAAAACATGTATTTTCTACTCTACACATACTATTTATACATCATATAAAAAGTACGTAAAGTAAACGTGCAATAGTTATGGCCCAATCCTATGTGATCTTTTCAGGCTAATGAAAAGATCAAGGTCAGTCTATGGTGTAAAAATAACTATTACATATGTCTTCTCTATTGCTTCTATTGTCTCCTTGGCCTTCATAGGATGTCTCCTCTTTCCCTTGTCCTTCTTGGATGTTACATTAAGAATTATACTAATGAACTTACAAAAGAACTCGAGTTACATTCGAGATAAAACAACTACAAATAGAAAACGACATACAAGTCGTATTTATTACAAACCAAAAGAATAAACCATTATAACTAAGGTCTTAAGGCCATAACTATGCACCATGCTCAAGTAACCATTAAAGAACATGATAGATCATATAAAGATGACATACTATTTATCACTTATCATGATCCAATCAAGAATAATAAATAAGTAAAGCATATGTCATAAGCACAAATTAAAAACGAAACCCTAAGCACGCGGATCGGGGGGGCAGCGAGCCCCCCGATGGCAGAAATTTTTGCAAAATCAAGTATCAGAATACTAGCAAAACATGTATCAGAATACTATTCCAGAAGCATGTATCAGTATACACACGATCCATATCCCAGTTACCAAAAACATGTATCAGTATACATATTTTAAGAGATCGCATACATATGAGTTATGGCAGATCTTAAACATACTAGTATCATCATATAGATCATTAACAGATTCATCATATCATTAATATAACATAACTGTTATCATGGCAGACTCATATAACATAACAGTTATCATGGCAGACTCATCACACATGCATACTTGTAAAAATACAGTAAACACGTAACCAAATCAGCCCCTTATACACGTAGCTCCGATGCCATTGTTGGGTTTCGAAGGCATAAAACGCAGCGGATAAACGTAAATAAAACAAAATTTCGAAACCCAAAAATAGGATCCATGTATAATTATGGGCAGATTATGGAGATAACGAATCATACCTTTCAAGAGCTTAACTTTCACGAACTCAACGGAGATCCTAGCTATCACGTTTTGTGTCTACCTCTCGGAGAAACACCTCTATGGTATCCACACGAGCACCTTCAAGAACGTCTCACGAACTTGACTACGGAATGGATGTACTAGCCTCCTTCTTGACGATCTGAATTGCCTCTGCCTCTCTTTGCTGCTAGGGTTTTCTCAAAAACGTACAAGCCTCTTTAACCTATCATTATGTATTTATAATGGCTGATTAAAAAGGCCCATAACAGCAAAGCCCAACCCTAGTAGGTATTGGATTAAATAATAAAAACAAATTTCTATTATTTAATTAATAACTAAGTCATACTTAATTATTATGGGCAAAAACATTCCTTTTAATTCGAATTTATATTATCTCAATTAAGTCTTACTTAATTATAATAAAATTCAAATAATCATCAATTAATTTAAATCCATAATTTAAATTAACTATTCCATCAAGTGCTCTATTTGTGCGACCCTATAGGCTATCATTTAATTGGCAATAATTTTATTCTCTAATAAAATTATAAACAATGAGCGGTATCTAGTAATACATCATTGTTACCCAATTAAACAATAATTAAATCGTGATTAGATAAAACCTTTCGTGATTAATGTTTTTCGTGTAATATAATCCCTTTAACCATACATATTATAGATTAAACTCGAGGCATGTATTTAGTCATCCTCTTCAACATTTAATCCGGGTTTACTTGATCCATGAGTAGATTATCAAGATAAATCATTATTTGAGCATGGCCATGCTTTTATAATCTCACTCAATCAAGAGGCCAATAATATCTCCCCTAATTATAGGAGGGTTAAATCCTTTATCTATCATTCATATTTCTCATACGACTCATGATATACCCGATGTCCACTTTTATCATCACCCGATCAAAAGTAACTTTTAATGTAGTCAAAGTATATTAATCCTCATATAGAAATATAATGATTTCAAGTTAAAGGATCGTTACACCATTATCACTGTGAGTCTTTCTTATGACTTTATTAAACATGAAGAATCTCACCGTGGGTCTGTCCAGTACCATGTACTCTCACATGTACCTATGTATTGACTTTAGTATCCCCATACTTATAACCAATGAGATGTGGTTATCTTGTCAAACAACATACTAGTCTATCTATGTATTATTATTGTCCTATATAATAATACTCGATTAGGGACCTTTAAGAATATGATATATTATATAATCTCAAGTTCAAGTCATGTACTTAAACTATACAATTTGTATCATGATTCTAAGGACATTTATTATGCTAACAAAATATCGCAGTAATTAAGGTCATAATAAATACATTTATTGAATGATCAACTGACATAAAGATTATAAAAGAATAATGTATTGCCTCTAGGGCACCTACACTAACATATATATATATATATATCGGGACTTAATGAAGTATCTCGTAACTTCATTATTTATAATGATATTTCAAGGATTGAATCTATTCAAATCTTATCTTGTAGTCTCATCTATGTGATGAACTTTTTGAAACGTATTATATACCTTGAATGGTGGTAGTTCAAGTAGTATTCGGAAAAGATATAAGTATATTGGAGTATCTTGTAACTTCATCTTTTCAACTTATATCTAGTAAATGATTATCTTATGCATGACAAAGATTTTCAGAAAAACGTTGAGACAAGGTTAAATATATGAGATCACCTTGCAATGATATTTTATACAGTTATAAACTGGAACTCTGTGTATATTATACATGTCAGAGGATTTCAAAGATTTGAGAAGTATATGTGTATATATATACTGAATATTTTGTGACTTCGTCGCATTAAAATCACAAACTTGGTTCATTTCTTCTTGACCAAGACTTTCATGAGTACTATGAGGATGGTCACATATTGTAAATCATTATACATATTATTTTGGTGGGCTTGTTGCTCACCCTTGCTTTCTTCTTTCATCATATAACATCAGATAGACAAGATGAACAGGAGCAAGCTCCCAATTCACGAGCGGATAGGAAACGTTCCGCAGTTTCCTATAGGCGTTGATGTCATTGTAGCTGAGGTAGGAACTACCAATAGGCTAGGCTTTCAACTTTTAATGTACCAGACTTATGTATCTTTATGAATTGTAATAATGGCAAAGAAATGTAAATTTATTCAGAAACCCTTTTAAGGTGTAATGGCATATAATTGTGGAATAAAATGACTCGTGTTATTTTTTGGATATTCGTCTCTGAGACTATAACTTGTGGTTTGTGTGTTTATTGTGGGGTCACAGTACGGAGTAGTTGATTGTTTATTAAGATTGGGTGTTATTAAGGGAAATGGAACTCGTGATAACCCGGATCCCCGACCCCGGATTTGAGGGTGTTACAAGACCCGCGGAAACTTAAAATGTACCTTCATGTGCCAATTAGTCTTCACAGACTATAAGATTTGAGGGTAGTACTCCTGAGGGGGAGCTACCTAAATCCTCTCCAATTCAATTGAAGGTTCCTCATGTAGGAACAACTCCCCTCACAACCTTAGCAGAAATTGCCTTGGCAGTTGATGCTAGGAGTACAATAGCCAATGATCGTGTCATAGGGGAGGCAAGTATAGCACATTCAGGTGCCAGTGTGTTGCAAGACACACAAGGGTTTGAAACTGGTGCACATGGCAGCAGTCAAATCCCCTCCAATTCAATTGGAGGTTCCCACACCTAGCGAGTAACAACAACTAGCCATAACCACAGAGCAATCTGTGAGTAAAACTGTGACTTCAGTCACAGGTGTTTCTAAACCATCAACCTCACAGCCTTCAACTTCCCAACCTCATCAACCACACATTCGATCTCAGTGGCTGCAAGAATCTGGCTCTCAACCAACTTCTTTAGATGATCTACTAGTAGAGAAGATTTATGGACTAGCTACATATCTCGACATCTACTCACTATTGATATGAGCAATCACGACTATCAGGCCATCATGCTGACCTACAATGAAGATTCGGAAAAACAGAAGGAGAAGATTGTAAATGATGAAGAACAGGATGGTAATATGGATGCATGGATATCCCAAGATTTTGTGTTGGAGATGGATCAAGTCTTGGCCAGATTCAGGGAAGAGTATGTTACAATCCTTGGAAGCAATGCAAAGGCTTTGACTCCACAAGAAGTGTATGATGTATTCACAGAAGTACACAAAGCTCAGCTCAAGGCTTTTCCCCTTTTTGGTAAAGCTCTTGAAGTCAAAATGACTGGTCATGAGGATAAAATCAGGAAGCTGGTAAAGGATTAGATGGATAAAATTATTCCATCTCAAGTACAGATCACCTCAAAGTTCAAGCATTTTGCTGATCAGATGTGAAGGATGGATCTTACTACAATAGAGAAGGAAGTCATAAATCTCAAACAATCTTTCATCAATCTCCATAAAATGGTCCAGCAGCAAATCACTCACTTTAATGACACTAAGGTCAAGCTGGATCAACTTTACCAGAACATATATGAGCCTTCAGCTTTTCTAATGAAAGGCATCAAACAGGCTGTAAAAGAAAACTTTGGCACATCTGGAAGCTCTTATCAACTTGGATTCACTTCAACAAATTTACAGATTCAATCTCTACAAGGCCAAGTCTCAGCACTGCAAGAATCCAACTCTTCTCTCACTGCACAAGTTCAGGCCTTGACATCTCTTGTCAAGAGCCAACAAAAAGATATTCAGACCCTAGTGGACTCCCATAAGCATCTTCAAATACAGAATTCTATAGGTTTGGAAGCCATCATAGGAAAACTCAACATACCACTACCTTCTCTACCTGAACAAGTAAGGCCTGAAATCCCTACTCCCCTCCTCATGCCTGCCAACAAAGACTAAGGGGGAGATAGAGGCTAGATTGTCAAAATCAAGATCATCTCAACAACAAGTCCAGGGTGCTGAAAAGAAATTATTTAAAGAAGTTAATCTTGACATTGAGAGACTTATTAGGGCTGCTGAAGGACCTAGTCTGAGTAGAGAGTTTGATGAACTACTCAAAGCCTTAAAAGGTTCTCTCAACAACAATCACTTCACATACAAAAAGGCCCTGGACAAGACAATTAATTTCATAAGAGTGATCATGGTCAATCAGGACAATTTTTCTTCAAAAGAAGATAGTGATCAATACAAATGACTCAGGGACATATAGATGTATGCAGGTGTCCCTCAATTACCTTATCTCAAGGAGGGCATGTGAGTTGAATATCTTCATCAACAAAGTCAAAGTAATAACTCATGAAGATACCTTGCTATTAACTGAATTGAGAAATGCTCAAGTGGCTGCTTTTCCTAAAGCATATCTACAGCCAAGCAAGGGTATAGCATACATCTGTCCAAACACCAAACAATTCAAACATTTTCAGATCCCCAAACAGTGTGTCATGAGCAACAAGAAGCTTATCATTGTCCTAGAAACTGGCTTAAAAACCAAGAAAAACAAGAACAATGATGATATGGAAATGATAAAGCTATTGAGGAGATATTCGGATAATGCAGAAGCCAAAAACACAAATCAACAAGGATGATTTGGATGATGATGAGCAGAAAAAAGATGATGAAAATCCTTCTAGATCAAATCCAAGTCAATCTAGTAAGCCATCTGGCAGCAAGGGTGGAGAGAAGAAGATGGAGGATGACAAGAAAGATGAAGAAAAGAAGAGAAGAGGTGAGAGGAGAAGCAAGAAGCTTCATGATGGCTCAGAACCACACCAATCCCTAAAAATCCAAACACAACTAGCTCAAACCTCAGCTCAACCTACAACATCAACTATCTCAAACATCAAACCACCTCAAACCTCAAAG
Organism: Apium graveolens; assembly: GCF_009905375.1. Taxonomy (NCBI): domain Eukaryota; kingdom Viridiplantae; phylum Streptophyta; class Magnoliopsida; order Apiales; family Apiaceae; genus Apium; species Apium graveolens. The sequence goes on along the minus strand of NC_133653.1, from coordinate 168,933,038 downwards.
CCAAAATTTCTGTACAAACAAACATCCAACTCTTTCCTAAAAATTCCAATCACCACAAGCCAGAAAAATCTCAAGAAAATGACAACCCTACCTTTAGCCAAACCCTCACTGAAAATTAAGCACAAATCTGTTGGGAGAAAGCCTAAGAAAGTTAAGGCTACAAAGAAATAAGAAGTCACTGAAAGGGCCATCTGGAACTATTTTAAGGAGTCTGACTTTCTACCTCTAAATTGGTGCACCTCAGATGAAGATTATTTCCAACATCTAGATGAAGATATAGTTAGAGTCTGGGTTGTTTCCATGAGAGAAGTTAGAATTTATTTTTAAGATGGTCCTTCACTTTTCTTGGAAATGACTTAATAGATTATCTATCACCAACAGAAATTAAAAGAGTGATAAGTTTGCTAAAGGACAATGATATTGCTACAAGGGCATGGAGATCAGTTCTAGCTGAATGGTTGATTGAAAGGGAGGAAACAAAGAAATGAAATGAGGGTGAAGCTGAAGAGAGAAGGAGGAAGTATGATGAAGAAATAGAGATGTATATAAAAAGATCATAAGAGCTAAAGGCCAAAGGAATTAGCAGAATCTCTAAAGATGGGAAATTTCTAAACATTAAAGCTGGTGGATTCTCAAGGTTTAGAATAGATTTGCTAGACAGTGGTTACCCCAAGGTAGCAAGATAAAAACTTGTGGAAGCTCTATGTGGAACACCCATAATAGAAGAACTTGAATTTCTAGATCACTTGAAGGATGTTCTTAGAAGAGAAGCAGATACAAAAATTGCCTTTACCTGATACTTGAAACCATTGAACCTTGTAAATCTTATGTTGTATAAAAGTTATAATTCTATCAAGCTTTGTGTATTAATTTTATTGTCCATCATTTTAAACTTGGGGTTAGCCTTGTTAACAGGCATGAATTTGTGTTAAGCAATCTTCTCACAAATTGGGGGAGATTGTTGTGTAAGACATGCCTTAACAAGACTGAGACAGTTTATCAACCCTAAGTAAGTTGTATTGTTATCTAAATTTGTATTTTGTACTTGTAACACTTAAAGTCTGTAAAAATGTCAAATGAGCATACTAGAGTCTTTTTCTATAAACAGTGTCAAGCCTAAGAATTCTATCTGGAAGAAGATGAAGAAGATCATGCCTCATAAGAATTATGAAGAAGCTTGGAGTTGAATAAATCTGTTTTAGGAAAAATATTTAAAGTCAAGATCTCTACAAGACACATATTTAGTGTTATAGGGAAGTCATTCAAGAACTCGAAATGACTTATCAAGAAGTCAGGAAAGGCACTAGAGAACTCACAGAGATATCGACAAGCCAAATTGAAGTCATGGAGTTTGGAGATATCGATAAGTCATTTCTTCACTAGAGAACTCAGAGTTATCGACAAGTCGACATTCATTAGAAAACTCTGAGTTATCGATAAGTCAAATTTCACTAGAGAACTCAGAGATATCGATAAGTCAAAATTTACTAGAGAACTCTGAGTTGTCGACAAGTCAAATTTGACTAAAGAACTCTAAGTTATCGATAAGTCAATATGCCATTAGAGAACTCAGAGATATCGATCAGTCGAAGTGAAGATATAAAGACTAGAGATCTCTACAAGCCAAATTCTCTTATAGAGAACTCAGAGACCTCTACAAGTCAAATTTGCTATGGAGTATTAGAGATCTCGAAAAGTCAAAATACTTATCGAGATGTCAAGTTCTCTATAGACCAAATGGAGATCTCGAGGTAAAATCTCAAAGTACAAAATTGTAGATCAGTTCAATATCCAAGATTAACAATCAACAACCAATCCAAACAGCTGGATTGGCAAGTCTACAAAAAGCAGCTTGAAGGATGTGCAAGATCAATGGTAAAGATTAACTGACAAAAGAAGATCAAGATAATCACAGGATTCTAAAGATATGCAAAGCCAGAAATAGAAGATATACTTTTTAATAAATGGAAATGACAAGTGACTGTTTACTAAAGCTAATAACATGTCTTATTGTACACTGTGTAAACCAGCAGTTAACTGAATTATAAAGTTAACACTGGTCCTTTAGTCAGTAGTAACAATTTAGTTAGAAAATCCTGTAACTCTCTCAAGAAGAAGCTAAGCTCTTTATCAACAAAGAGCCTAGAAATTTTGTAGAAAAACATTCTTAATATTAATATAAAATTAAGTGAGTTTTGAAGATTTGTGTTATTTTATGTAAGGTCCCGTAAGAGGGCTATTTTAAGCTAGAAGGGGTGTTGAATAGCTTAATTATCAATTTAAAAATTGTTAAGGCATTCTAAATATATTTTATCCCTTTTTAAAACTTTACCGAGTTGTTATGCAGTTTATATGTGCGGAAGATAAAGTGCAAGGAAAGAAAATACCACACGGTGATTTTATCCTGGTTCGCGATGGCGCAACCTCTAATAGATTCACTCACCCCTACTCTAGTCCCCGAGCTCCTCTCCAGGACTCAGGATTTTCTCTTATAATAAACTCGCTCATTTAGTAGGCGGAGAAGCCTTTACACCCTTTACAAGTATTTATCTCGGTGCGTAACACAAGGGTCACCGCCTCAAAATAAATGTATTTCCTACACAACTTATCTTAGACAATAACTCCCCGCTATTTCTTCAAAGTTGTTGTAGAGCCTTTGTGTGGACTTGGCTTCCTTAGCTTTTACCGGTCTTGGATCTTAGTGATCCGGTCTTGGGTCTTTCTTCTTCTTCACGGTGCGAAGACTACTAACTCCCCGTTAGTACGTCTAGGACTTGGGTCTTAGAACGAGAATCACCACACGTCACTTCACCTCACTACAAAACTAACAAGACAATCCACGAAACAAAACAAGTAGGAAAAGATTTGTTTTGAACTAGTATGTTACTATACTAGCCCATAAGTAGTATAATATCCAAATAAGAATTTAAAACTAATTAGTTATACTTGACTTAAAATAATACAAGATGGTCAAGTATATTTATAATTACTCCTTTATAGATTTAATAAAGTTGTGGAGTAATATGAGAAGTCCTTTTTTATATTAAGAACTTATGGCTTATGACTTCTTTAGTATACTTCTTCTTTCGATTAATTATTTATGGATCAAAGAATACTTTAATTACAACCTCAGAGTTATAATTTTACCTTTAAGTATATCAACTTAAGGTTTTAAGGTATACTTGTATTTTGACGATTATAAGGTCAAAGTATACTCTTTTAACTTCAAGCACGTTTATGAGATTAATGAGTCTTAGCCAAGATCCAATTAAATAAGTACAAGTAATTGGCTTAAGATTGTGCTTTCGAAGTTTGGACGAATAATTACGAGTATTTTATAGATATCGTAGTATAACCCCACGGAACACTAAAGATGTTAGAAGGGGCTTATACGATCTGACTCGTAGTTGTTTATATACACGATATGTGTTAGCCAAGATCCAATTAAATAGCATAAATTAATTGGCTAACTCGTGGATTTGATCTGTCCTTAATTTTAACGGACGATTACGAAGTAGTTTATATGGAACAAGCTATAATCCCCCGGAACACTAAAGATGATATAAGGGATTACATTTTTACTTCGTAATATTTTGTATGTACGTTATTAGTTAGACAAGTTCCAATTAAAGAGCGTTAAGTAATTGTCTAACTCGTACGATCCGTTTTAAGATTTGACAAATTACGAAGTGTTTATATGAGACAAGTAATAATCCCCCGGAACACTAAAGATGATAGAAGGGATTACACTTTTACTTCGTAATTATTTTATGAGCATGAATGAGTGTTAGCCAAGATCCAATTAAAGTACAAGAAATAATTGGCTAACTCGTACTTGTGTCAAATATAATCTCCCCTTGGAGATAAAGTACTTTTCTTTTTAGATCTTCTCGTTGGAATGATTTTTTACGAAGATCAAGTACTTATTCGAATTCCGAGTTCGAATCTAAGTTTTCCCCAAGAACTTCCTTTATAATAGAGCTTGTATTAGAGCTTAAGATGAAGTAGAGAAGTTAAGTACAAAGCTTAAATACAAAGAACTCAAATAAGAAGCTAAAACTAACCACTTTTGAAAAACAGTCGGAAAAGTTCACCGGAAAAATTCGCCGGAGGTTTGGCTATTGGCCGAACTTGGGCAGCCCTTCGGGAGGCCGGGAAGTGGTAGTGGATGAGCTCACTTGGTGGGATAAAGCTTGGTTGGGTGAAGCTAAGCTTGGGTTTCAAAAACCTTGTATATATGTAAGTATATAGAAGAGAGAGAAGGTTTTTGAGAAGAAGTGTATGTATAGAATTTGAAAGAGATGAAGAGAAGCACTTCTTGAAAAAATCCCAGAAATTTTGTGGCTCTTTAGCTTGAAGAAAATGGGTTGGGGTGGGGGTTTATTTATAGGAGGAGTTGGGTGGAATGAGTGGTGAAGATTTGAGAAGGAATGGATGGTGGATGGAGTGTATCACATGGATTGATGATAAGGCAAGTAGGTTGTGTTTATTTGCAAGTGGGAAGGAAGAACAAGCTAGTACTCATTCAAATCTCAGCTGATATATATACATATATATATATATATTAAATATATATTTTCCTTTTCTTTTAATCATTCCTTAATTACTTTAATTAAGGACTAGGCACCATTAATTATGACCACCCAAAAACACTTAAATAAATATCATAAAAAATATGATAATTACCTAAATAATATAAAATAATGTCCTGCAAGTTTTGGTCAACTTTAGTCAATGGTAGCTAGGTCAACTGTGGTCAACTATGGGACCAACTGCCTCGATTTTTGTGCCCGGACAAAAATTCTCTGAAAGCTACGAAATTTTACCATACTTAGAAAATACCATTTAAATTATCCATACCAAATTTCAAGTCATTCAAGCATGTGGAAGTATTTTATCTAAAATTGGAACTGTTCTGTCAACCTTTCTTCCGAGTAAAAATACCATTGGTCTTGAAATAAAGGAGATGGATCTTTTGACCAAAGTTTTGACTTGTATAAATACTTAAAATATATTTCCTAATATATGAGATATATTTGGGTGATAGGAAATGTGTTTGAGTATTTTTTTGAATAATTTTCTCCTAGAAATGCTGATTTTACGAAACGGGAGAAAATTACTGTGAGTATACAGAAATGAGTTGCATAACTGGATATTAATATTCCAATCATGAATATTAATAATCTTTGAATAAAAACTCTTTTGATTATATGTAGAGATATATTTTGGAGTGAAGAGTTAAATGTTTTTGATATAGCACGAGACTTCTAAAGAATATCTCTGATATATTCTTTATTCGAGCTTGTTGCCATATTCCTGTTGCAACACAGATCTAAGAAATATCATATCTTGATGTTTCTTCTTCGATCATATTTCCTTAGAGATATATTCCATAAAGATATAGTTTTGATATTTTGCAAGAATGGAATATCTCTTTTATCTGTTTAAAAGACATAATTTTGCTAGTTTGACTTTGATTTGGATCAATTAAATTCATGTCCTAATGGAGAGGATCTACGTGTTGTTTAATTTTATGTTTAATCGTACAAATACCAAAATAAATAATATATCGAAGATATCCTTTCAATCTTCCCCTTTTTGGTATTTTCCAAACAAACATAAAATTATCAATGTGTGCTTCCCCTTGGTGTATGCATGAATTTTTGAAAAATATTTTGCACATAAAACATTTATTTACTTAGATATTAAATCTCTTTCTTGAGATCCTGCAAAATACTTTGTTATATGTATCATGCAATAATAGAACACAGATAGATCATTATATATCAAAAAGATAGCAAGTATATTTGTTGAAATGGATCACAAATTCTCTTCCCCTTTTGTTTGGTATATGCCAAAAAGAGTGTATATATATTTATGAGGAAGAGTTTTATTTAACAGAATTGACTAGGTAAGCATGGCCATGTAATCACAGATCTAGTCAAGTGCATGCAGTTTGAGCATATAAGGATGAATTCTACATTGTATGCATGGTATTTGTAATCTTTGCATGTATTGAGGAAACCGGTTAATATAGTTTTTGTAAATCAAAAATAGAAGAACTGTTTTTAAGCATGCATGATTTGAATTTAAAAGATATGAAGTAAATGTTAATACCCCTTTCCAAATTGATTACCAAAGATGTAGTTTAGAATAGTTTTTATAGAAGGTGTGAATTTAGCCACTTATATTTAAAGGTCAGTTAAGATTGTAGCAAGTTCATCATTTTTAGACAACTTGTACTAAGCCATTTTTATTCTTTTGCAATCTGGAGTATATCTTGATTAGTACAAACAATAGTCTAAATGTTTTACATTCTGGAGAACATAATTCAGCAACCACAAGGTATAATAATTGTACTAATACAGACCGTGTTCTTGGTACAAAGTCTAGCACTAATACACACTATTTTGTCCTTTAGACAATTCTGGCTAAATTGTAAGTTTACAAATTCTAAAACTAATACAAACTATCTAATCTAGGTCTGAGTAACAGATTACATAGTTTGGAGATCTAATACATTCTAGGGAAGAATCACATTTCTAAAATGACCGAAAAACAATACATATAAATCTATATTACTAACAATTTTACACAACCAATTACCACAAAGGATGTAGTTGGATGGGTTTGATACTGGAACATAATACAACACTTAGTGTGTGTATGTGAAGTAAAATGAGGAGCTGTGGAAAGTATATACCTGTTTTTACCTTATGGATTCTGACTGTTTACTGGGAAATTCAAGTGGTGCCTTGCAACCTTGGTGAGACTTTTTCCGGATGCACAAAGCTCAATGTAGCCATTCTTTTCTTCTTGAGTCCATTCTGGGACATGTGACTATTTCTGCATGTCAATTAGATACAAAACAACGACTACCCTGAGGTAATCTGTTAGTCATAACAGTGCACAGTAGGATGTCCAAGATAGAGTACCTATACATTGTATAAAGTTTCTGTTCATAGTACATGCATCAAATCAGTTTAAGTTTATTAACGAAGAACATCCTGCAGAATGGTTAAAACCATATAATTTGATTTCTGATATTATAAATATAATTTTTTTTAAATATAACTCAGAAGTTACTAATTGTCACAAGAGACTGGACTAGGCAGATGACAGCTAGACTGAATCTGATAAGCATTATTGACCCTTATTCTAACAATATAGTCCAAATTTAGAATAGAGACACATGACAATGCTTACAATTTCCTGCATAAGATAGATAAAGACAAATTTGCAACAAACAAGCCATGATATATTATCAAAAGTGTTCTCAATAATCAGTGTGGTTCACTGATTATTTAGAACAAAATCCTGAACCTGTTTTAAGTCATTACAAACTAAAAAAGTGCATACACTTCTGAAATTCAAAGATCACAAGGTTTAAATATTACATACCCCAACACATAATCCTTACAAATTACAACTACATCAGAAAGTAGAAAAATAGGTACATAACAGCAAGTACCAGTACAACATCACATAGCAGACTTCACCAAACAGCAGACTCAAGCAAACTTAACCAATCACATTTCCATCAGCATCACAGATATGAACCAAATCAGGAAAATTATCAATCAGTTGACCCTTAGCACCCACATTAACTTCTTCTAACTCATGAATCATAGCAGTGTTTTCATGCATAGGGACTTGAAAAGAAGAGACAATATCATGATCATTCATGCAAGGAGTTCCTAGAGTAGATGCATCCAAATGCTCTAAATATGCAATTCTATGTTTGCAAGAGGCAGTGAGAGTCTCTAGTGCTCCTACTTTATCTTTAATCTCATTATTCTCTTCCTTAACCCTCTTAAGTTCAAGTTTTAGTTCATGAAACATGGTTTTAACAGACTCAAACTTAGACAGAAACACATCTTCCTCTCTAAAGAATTGAGGAATAACTGTGGGAGTTGCCTCTTGAGGCTCACAGTGCATCAGGGGCACTTGTGGCCTTATGTGTTCATTAGTAATTTGAGAATCAGCAAGATCAGAAAATGATTCAGGCATGTTAATGTTGCAAAGTGCAAAGAAAGATGAGATTAGCATACCATAATGCATATAATCTACAAGATGTGCATTGATCATGTTTAGAAGAATAACATAAGATATGCTGAAGTGGATTTTGTTTGTACATAAAAGGTACATGAGTTTCATATCAAAGAAATCAAAGTACTTACTTTGATTTGGTTTTGGCATAACATTTGCCCTAATGATTAGAGCAATATGCTGAAAAGTGCCAGTGAAGTGTTTGAAATGAATACCACAGTTAATATCACATAAACCATCAGGAATGTCAAATTTACAAAAAGTGCCAAGCATTAGTTCAAATTCAGATTTGTTAAAAACAAACAGAGAGAAGATGTCCTCACAAGGCAACTCACATAGATGCAAAGGTAAATGCATTGCCCTATTAATGCTTTTGTTATCAACACAAATGACCTTTTTGTTGACTGATGTAGTGAAATGCAATATACCATCTACCCCTTTTATGACATTCATGTTACAATAGAATTCTCCCATGAGGTGTGTGCAATAGTGCTTACCTAAGTTATACATGAGACCATCCCACCTAGCCCTTCTAATTAAGAATTCCACTTCACCCTTCACATCAACACAAGTACCAAGTTGGACATTTTTGATAAGTTCAAGAAACTTTTTGGTGTTTGAAGGGTTTGACAATTTTGGTGGAGGAGGCTTTGGTGTGTTCATAGAGGTGTTTGTGTTTTGTCTTAGGTAAGCTTTTCTGGTGTATACTTTGGCTTGCAAGGGTTTAGGAGGTCTAGGGTTAGGGGATTTAGGGTTTTGATATTTTCTGCTTTGATAGAAAGGGATGATATGGTTTTTATATCCCTTTCTGTATTGTCTTGGAGAGAGGTGTCTTTTGTGATGGTGTTTGGGTAGTGAGGTTGGAACAGGTTTGAAGGCAGAGGTCTTATGGTGATGAAACTGATTTTTCTCCATATCTTCAAGAAGATATGGATTTTCAATCGGTGGTCTTGGTTTAGGGTAAAAAGGGTTAGCATTTGGATTCATGTTGCAAGTGAAGTGGAATTTATGCAACTAGTGTGTGTGTGAATGCAACACATAGGATATGCATGTATATATAACCATTTAACACAGATGCAAAGAGAAAAGATTTTAAAATTTAAGATTTTTTTTTAAAATTTACTGTTCATGAACAGTGAAACACATTTAATGCATGCATGGCTGTGTTATACAAAAATCCAAGTAGATACTGGGATGATGCATATGAGAGAATGATGTAATGCAGCATATCAACACAGATTCATAAATTATTCCAGCAAGCAAATAAAGAATGTATTAAATCTTTGTCTTTGTGTCTACTTTAGAAAACAACACAGTACATAAGTACAGATTTTGGAAACTGTGAGACATAAAGTTGATATCCTAGCTTACTCTACTACACACGAACTGTACTTTAAGTGCAGAAGCATTTAAGGATGAGTGAATTTGATTGAAGAACTGAATTTTTTAATGCAAATAAGATCTGTTACATTTATTTCTCAAGAAATTATGTTATTAATGAGATGCAACCAAAGGAATGTCATGCATATTAAACATATAACAGAGCATACACAATCAGTGGTCATTTAATTCAAATAGCATTCAAGGAAATACAATACTCAGATGATTTATATCAGATAAAACACTTTAAATGCAGTAAGTTAAAATACAATGTCACCTTAATTTTCTAAGTGGCCATTAATCACAGCAGTGCTCCAGATAATCAGGTGTTAGCAGAAGGCTTTAAAACACAACTAATACTTATTAATTCAAGACAGATTCCTTTTATAAAAAAATTCTTTGAAAACTAATGTGTATAAGTTGTGAAAAGGAGACAAATAACATCCTGTTAATAGTACATAGATCACTAGCATTTAAACATTTCAATAGTTCTACAGAGATTAACAGACACTCAGGACATAAATATATGTAATTGTCATTAAAAACCAAATTACCAACATTCTTTAGTATACCTTGTTAGGTTTATTTTAAAAATAGGGATTCAAATATTACACAGAATCATCAAGGAACTAGCAACTCAATACAATCAGAACACTGACTTACTTAGTTCAAGTATATCAACAATCAGTCAAACTTGTACCAAGAATCCATCATTAACCAAGAAAATTTTGATACCTGATTTTTAAACAATTTCTCTGAGATTTTAATTCAAACCAGCAATATAACCAAGCATGTTAAGTATACTTTCAACTATCCAGCTCATAATTTACACTTATATTTTATAGTCTGGGTAAGCTTAACCAAATTGCCCTTAACAGTGATCATTTTAAACAATCATACATTTCAGATTAATCACCCTATTTTCTTGACTCAACTTTATTTCAAACAAATGATTACCAATTTATCAGATAAACACGGTTTGAACAGATAATCCGAAATCCAACTGAAAATCACAAAATCAACATATAACACTAATTCCACCAAATAATGTAAATCCAATAGATAATCCGAATTTCAACCAATAATTACATAATCAACAGATAGCATCAATTCCATCAGATAATACAAATACAATCAGATAATTTCTCAAATGACAACTAGTTCATCAATAATCCGAATTCTACTCTTTTTAATTTGATCACACACAAACTGAAATGAAACCACATCTTTACCAAAACCAATACCACTGAAATAGACAAATATTTCACACCTGAGCCTAAAGTCTGGCCTGACTCGTAGGTCTTACCTGGTTGACTCAGTCGTGGACTGAGTCAACCTCCGATTTAGTCTTCTCCGTCCCATGCAACCATATAGTCTTCCTTTTCCTAGAAAAATTAGCATTTTTCCGTCTTCTCCTGTCATACAACTTGAAATCGAGTCAGTTTTTGCTAAATCAATGATTCAAATCAAAGATAATTGAGTGTATATATATATAAACTGTCTGATTTGATGATTCTCGTTCGATTTAATTATAAATCATCGATTTTTATCATCAGAAATCGATTTGATTTCACCAACCCAACCACGATTTATTAATCGTATATTCTTAACTACGATTATTGCAATATAAGCATAGTATCTGATGAATTTCATCAAGAATTGAAGATAGAAATGAAGAAGACGAATTAGGGTTCTTTAGAAGAGAGATAGAGAGAAGAGGCGAGAGAGATTAGGGTTAATCGATAGACTAGAGTGTGCACTGTACCAACAGTGTACGTTTTTATATTTTAGGAAATGAACGACCCAGATTTATTAGGGTAAGGTATGAATGGCTGGGATTAAAAGATGTAATCACCCATTGGGCTTAATAAAATTGGGCCAAAAAAAACTGGGTTGGATAATAAGAAAAACTAAAAAATAATTATAAATATATTTGGATTATATTTATCCTTAAAAATTTTGATATAATTAAATATATAAATATTAAAGATATATATATATATACTTTAAATAACATGTATTTAGAAATAATTAGAATATATATTTAAGACCAAAACAGATATATATAGATATATTTATATATATATAATTAATTGAAACATAATTATCAGTTTCTATAAGAAGGATTTCTAAATATTTATAAATCTCATGGAATAATAAATATTCACTTGAATAACTTGACAAATCTGAGTTTCAGATAAACTTAATAACCCGATCAATAAATTTCTTTATTGACAAATCTGAGTTTCAGATAAACTTAATAACTTGATCGGGAAAATATCCTTATCGTTGAGATTTCTTTATGATTCTCAACTGTTCTTTATATAAACCATTATTTCATAAATTCCAACATTCCTAAATCCAAGTGGAGTTTAGTGAATCTTTCAGAATTTAATGGTTTTATGAATATGTCAGCGAGATTGATCTCGGTATCAATATGAGTCATTTTTATATCACCTTTATTGACATGATCACATAAAAATGATGTCTCACATCTATATGTTTAGATCTAGAATGTAATATGGGATCTTGCTAAGATCAATAACACTCGTATTATCGCATAAGATTGAGATCACATCAAATTTTATATAATAGTCATCTAGTGTTTGCTTCGTCCACAGTATTTGAGCACAACACTTTGCAGCTGTTATATACTCAGCCTCGGTTGTTGAGATGGATACGGAATTTTGTTTCTTCAAAAACCACGAAACTAAACATCCACCGAGAAACTGACAAGTACCACTAGTACTTTTCCTGTCGACTAAATGCCCGGCATAGTCCGAATCAGAAAAATATACTAAGTCAAATGGATTCCTTTTGGATACCAAAGACCAACATCGGTGGTTCCTTTAAGATATCTCAATATCCTTTTTACCGCGGATAAATGAGATTCTTTAGGTGCTACTTGAAACCTAGCACACTTACAAACACTATATTGAATATCGGGACGACTTGCAGTTATATAGAGCAAGCTACCGATCATTCCTCGATATTTCTTTGTGTCTACGGGAATTCCTTTTGGATCTTCCGTTAATTTATCGGATGTAGACATAGGAGTAGAGATGGATTTGGCATTATCCATTTCAAACATTTTCAACATCTCTTTACAATACTTGGATTGAGAGATATGGATGCCTTCATCAGATTGCCTTATTTGCAATCTCAAAAAGAAGTTTAATTCTCCCATCATACTCATCTCGAATTCTTTACTCATGTTTTCAGAGAATTCTGTACATAGTGCATAATTTGTTGACCCAAAAATGATGTCATCTACGTATATTTGTACGAGCAATATATCATTTTGTTTATGCCTCGTAAATAAGGTTTTATCGGCCGTTCCCATCTTAAATTTATTATCTAGTAGGAACTTGCTCAACCTTTTATACCATGCTCTTAGGGTTTGTTTTAAGCAATATAGAGTTTTATATAGTATATAGACATAATCGGGATGTGTTGCATCTTCAAACCCAGGAGTTTATTTCACATATACTTCCTCTTCCAAAATCCCGTTTAAGAATGCAGATTTCACATCCATTTGATAGACTTTGAAATTTTTATGACAAGCATAAGCCAATAGCATTCGAATTGATTCAATTCTTGCTACAGGTGCATATGTTTCATCAAAGTCTATACCTTCCATTTGGGTATATCCTTGTGCAACTAACCTTGCTTTATTTCGAACTACCATTCCATTTTCATCTAATTTATTTCGAAATACCCATTTTGTGCCAATAATGGAAGTATCATGAGGCTTATGGACAAGTTCCCATACTTTACTACGAGTAAATTGGAGTAATTCATCTTGCATAGCAGAAATTCAATCATCGTCTAATAAAGCCTCTTTTGCGGTCTTAGGTTCTATTTGAGATAGAAAACTAAGATGATTCACAACATTTTGAACTTGTGACCGCGTTTGAACTCCCTTCCTTAAGTCTCCAAGTATGTTATCTAATGGATGACTTTTTATAGTGGGAATTGCTTAAGGAAGTTCATCTTCCTTTTCGTCCAATTCTAATGGATTTTTATGTACGGGAGTCCCGAGATTTTTGAATTGTCGAATAACCTTTTCAATATCATCTTGTTCAACATTTTCTTGGTCAACATGATCTTTATATTTCGCTGGTGGTTTACTTTCATCAAAAGCGACATTCATAGATTCTTCTACCACAAGTGATTTGAGGTTAAACACTCGATAATCTTTACAATTGTTCGAGTATCCAAGAAATATACCTTCCTTTGATTTAGGATCAAACTTCGTAAGGTACTTTTTTGAATTTAATATGAAGCACTTGCTTCCGAATACTCGAAAGTAGCTTAGTTTCGGAGTTTTGCCAAAATATAACTCGTAAGGAGTCTTTTGTTTTATAGGTCGTAGCAAAACCCGATTAAGAATATGGCAAGAGGTTGACATAGCCTCGGCCCAAAAATATTTAGGTCGACGATATTCATTTCGCATTGTGCTAGCCATTTCTTGGAGTGTTCTATTTTTCCGTTCAACTACTCCGTTGGATTGAGGAGTGTATGGAGCGGAAAAATTATGTGTGATGCCATGTTCATCACAAAAGTTGGTGAAACTTGAATTCTCAAATTCTTTACCATGATCAGTCCTTATATAGACTATGGTTTTATTTTGTTGATTTTGAATCCTTTTACATAAAGATGAGAAGGACTCAAAAGCATCACTTTTCGCTTTGAGAAATTCAGTCCATGTGAATCGTGAATAATCATCCACAACTACCAACGTATATGAGCAACCTCCGAGACTTTGTATAGGAATCGGACCAATAAGATCCATATGTAGTAACTCGAGAGGTCTCGAGGTAGATACCATAAACTTTGCTTTGTGAGAAGCTCGAATTTGTTTACCAACTTCGCAAGCTTCACAAGTATGATCTTTATGATACTTTAGTTTTGGTATACCTCGGACATGGTCTTTAGTTGATATATTCTTAATCAACTTCATGTTGGCATGTCCTAATCTTCGATGCCATAGCCATGGATCAATCTTCGATGCCATACCCATGGATCATCATTTATAGTGATTAGGCATACGTTTACTTGCTTGCTTATGTCACATGTATAAACATTTTTATTTCTAGGGCAAGTGAGAACCAACTTTCCAAGTTTATCTAATATAGAACAATGAGTAGTGTAGAAAATTACCTTGTAGTCATTGTCGCATAGTTGACTTATGGAGAGAAGATTGTACCTTAACCCGTTGACCAATTGAACGTCGGAAATTTTAACTTTCCCATTTCCGATATCTCCGATGTCGATAATGTTTCCTTTACTACTATCACCAGATGTTACGCTCCCCGCGGTAACCTTTTTAATGTTGTTCAAGAGTGACTTATTACCGGTCATATGTCTTGAACATCCACTATCAAGGTACCATATGTCTTGTTTTGCGGCAAGACATACCTACATACATGATTAGTTAAATTTATAGGTACCCCTTTGTCTTGAGGGTCCTGGGGTTAGTACATCATATATAACATTTGATTTATGAAAGAAGCTAGGAATGTTATAATTATCATTAGGCATATAAATATTTTTAGATGCATAAGGCCTAGTTTGAGGTAGATAATACCTAGAGCTATCATTAAATCTTGATGGAACATGATAAACATTATATCTATTATTAGCATGGTAATTAGAATAAGCATTTCTACTAAGAGGTTGTTGCCTTCTAAATGCATTACCATTTACATGATATTGTGTGTTTCTATTTTGAAACATAGTTGGTTGATGAGACCATTGTTGCCTTGGATTCTTATATTCCATATTTTTGTGAGGCACACGTTTATCATCTTTCTTGTATGATTCCTTGCGAATCCATACATGCTTCCCCTTAATTTCACCATTCTTGAATTTGCAATATTGAATGGTATGTCCCATTTTATTGCAATAAGAACATTTATAAGATGGTGATTCGGGTGAAGTCTTTGTTGGTGATACAAATCTCCGAGTATTTCCTTTAGGAGGAGAATTCTTATTATATCCTAAACCTTCATGATTATATGAGGTTTTTGTATGCACCATTTGATCCAACATCTTATTGCCTTTTGTAAATCTTTGAATGACTTTTTCAAGATTTTCATTTTCTTTCTTTAAGGCATCAATCTTGTTATTAAGGATTCTTTCTTAATCCTTAACTTGAGCTATGAGTTTATAATTTTCTTTTTTTAACCTTAGAGCTTCACTTTTAAGCTCATTGGTTTCTAATAGCTCTTTTTCTTTATCAAGATTGTTTTTATAAGATGTTTCTATATCTTGAACATTTGATTCATTTAGAATCTTTAAGTTCAATAGATCAATGTGAAGTTTACAAATATTGTCATTCAATTGTATCTTTTCACGTTCCATCTCTTCGTCTTTGAGAATTAATGATATATTCTCCGTTTCAAGATTGAGTATGTTTTCTTAAAGTTTATTTACCTCAATCTTGATGAGATGGTTTTGATCTTTTAGAGATTTAATCTCATTCTCATCTTGGACTTTTGAGTCTAACATCCGAGTATATTCTTTATTTTGAGTATGATGAATTTCCTCAATTTTCATCTCCTCGGACCATAACAAATGAAACCTTTGTTCAACATCTTTATATTTATTTTTATAACTTACTACAAGTTCAATTAAATCATGCTTATTCATATCTATGAGAGATAAACTAGATTCATCTAATAAAGATTTAATTGAGACATAGTTAGATATTACCTCTTGATTTGAAGAGGAGATTTCCATTGAGGTGGTTTCATCTCCGAGAGCCATTAAGCATAGATTGACCACTTCTTCACTAGCTTCCGGAGCTTTTTCATCTTCACTTAGATCCCAACCATTTTCGGCCACGAGACTTCGTCCTTTGAAAGTTTAGGACATTCTCTTTTATAATGACCGGGTTGTTTACACTCGAAACACACATCTTGTGTTTCCTCTGGAGATAATTCTTTGGGTTTTGGAGGAGTGTAAACCGGATGGTTTGTAGAGGTATTGGCATTACTATAGATATTTATATTATGATTGCCTTTGCCTTTATTGTAGCTCGTTGACGGATAATTACTCTTATAATTGGAAGAATAATTTTGAGAATAATTTGGCCTTCCGTTAGAGTTAAAAACTCTTTGCTGATTATTTGATTTAAGGAAGCCTTTTCCGTATCTTTGAGCTTTGCTTTGAAGCACACAACGAAGTTGTCTCTTGAGTAGAGAAATTTCACTCTCATCGAGATTTTGGAGTTCCTCATTTAACTCCTCGTCGTTTTCATCTTCATCAATTAGTATGGCCTTTAGAGCCATATTTTTCTTTTTATCCTCCACCTTTGGAGCAACCTTTTCCGGAACATTATCTTCTTCGTAAGCACGAAGATTTCCGAATAGGTTATCAATCTTATACTCATTTAAGTTGTGCATCTCCTTTATAGTAGTGACTTTAATCTTCCAACTAGGAGGTAGAGATTTGAGCACTCTTCTATTCTTTTCATTTTGAGTATAATTCTTTCCAAGTTAAGATAACTCATCGATTATACGAGTAAATCTTGTTTCCATATCGATGATCTTTTCTCCTTCTTGGAGTTTAAAGTTCTCATATTCTTGGATCAATGTATCCATCCGAGAATCTTTTATATAAGTGGTTCCTTCATAGGTTACCACTAATTTGTTCCACATTTCTTGTGCCGACTTGCAATTATTTACTCTTTTATATTATTTTTCTGCAAGTGCACTTGTGAGAACCATTTCCGCCTTTGCGGCTATATTAATTGTGGATTCTTCCTCTAAGTTGTATTCACTAACCTTCTTTTCGATGATGGTGTCATCGATAGTTTTGGTAGGAATGCGAACACCGTCTTCTATAGCCATCCAAACTTTGACTCCTTGAGATCTAGCATAAATGCCAAACCTCGTTTTCCATGTTGCAAAGTTGGTGTCGTCAAATAGAGGAGGTCGTGAGCTAGAAAGACCTTCACCACATCCAACAGGATTAATATACACCATTCCGGATCACTTTTTGTTGTGCCTGTAAATCTGCAAATCACTTAACAAACACGTTAAAAAGCACTGCTCTGATACCAATTGTAAGGTCCCGTAAGAGGGCTATTTTAAGCTAGAAGGGGGGGTTGAATAGCTTATTTATCAATTTAAAAATTGTTAAGGCATTTTAAAAATATTTTATCCCTTTTTAAAACTTTACCGAGTTGTTATGCAGTTTATATGTGCGAAAGATAAAGTGCAAGGAAAAAAAATATCATACGGTGATTTTATCTTGGTTCACGATGGCGCAACCTCTAATAGATTCACTCACCCTTACTCCAGTCCCTGAGCTCCTCTCCCGGACTCAGGATTTTCCCTTATAATAAACTCGCTCCTTTAGTAGGCGGAAAAGCCTTTACAACCTTTATAAATATTTATCTTGGTGCGTAACACAAGGGTCACTGATAAGTGGCATTTTATACCACTTAGAGCGTCTTATAATAGCTTGAATTGGTGTCTTGAAATCAAGTATTTTGTGTATTTGATGCGTTTTTCTAGTATTTGTGCATTTCAGGGTATTAGTTGCATTTCGGGGGAGAAATCATCAATAATAAGCCTTGGCATATGTTCAGCATTGCAAGTGGGAAGATAGGAGCAGATTATAGCGAAGAAACGGAGCAGAACAGACCATTTTTCCAGAGGGGGGTCTGAGCGCCCGCTCAGCATATCTGAGCGGCCGCGCAGGAAGCTGAGCGCCCGCTCAGCGATGCTGAGGGCCGCGCAGGGTCGTAAATTCAGAATAATTATTTTAGACTTCTATTTCTGTTTGGCTTCCAACTTCTGAGTAATCTGGGTTTTATGGGACTCCTATATAAGTAGATTTCAGAGACGTTTTAAGGAGGTTGGATCGTAGTATTAATCAAGGAGCGAAGGAGATAAGGAAGAAGACCGTTTTAGCACACTGCAACGAAGAGGAAGCATATTTTCTTGTGATTCTTATTTCGTTGTAACGTTGGATGCTAGTTTTCTTTACTTTGAACCTATTTACTCTTGTGACGTACTCTGGTTTAATATAATTAGTTTAGTTATTATTCTCTTATGTTTATTTATCATGCTTTCATATGAACCCATGATGACGATGAGTGCTATAATGGGCTAATCGTGATCATGGGGTCATAACGGATTTACTATGGAATTCTTTAGTTAATGTTTAATACCTTAGTGTGTGATGATTGTATGATATTTAGTATTGGTTGTACTTATTCATCATATGTGTGTCGCGAACATATAAGATAGGGTATTAATCTCTTGCGAAGCGACGGTGGATCTTGAGATTTAGAACTTGCCATGCTAGCATAGGTTCATGTACGAGTATGCATGATTAGTGGGTAACTCTAACCATTTTATTCGCCCTGTGTAATCAAAAGGAATAACTTGTGCTTAAATCGTTATGTTGTCAATTTTTGTAGACATATAGGGACTCAACATAATTGATGCCTATTCAACTTCTATCTTAATTGTGGATGTTTGGTAGAATGGTATTAGTACAATGTAAGTTGGCTTTTATCAGTTTCGTGTTATTCGATTAATATCATCACTATTGCATGCTAAGGGTAATAACAATGACTATTGAAGGAAGTAGTAATGAAATTGTGATCTCATGAGTGTTTTAATATTGTTAATTCGAAGTGTTAATTAAGTGCTTAATTGTAGTAGTTAATTGTAGTTAATAATTAGTTAATCAATTCTACGTGTTATTGTCTTAACATTGAGAAGTAATCATACATTGGTGAGTGAGTTTAATTGAACATAATTAGTCTGAGTCTCTGTGGGAATGAACTAGAAAGTATTTTATATTACTTGCGAACGCGTATACTTGCGTGTATTATTAGCGCGTGATTTCTTCCTAACAGTCACCACCTCAAAATAAATGTATTACCTACACAACTTATCTTAGACAATAACTCCCCGCTATTTCTTCAAAGTTGTTGTAGAGCCTTTGTGTGGACTTAGCTTCCTTAGCTTTTGCTGGTCTTGGATCATAGTGATCCGGTCTTGGGTCTTTCCTCTTATTCACGGTGTGAAGACTACTAACTCCCCGTTAGTACGTCTAGGACTTGGGTCTTAGAACGAGAATCACCTCACATCACTTCACCTCACTACAAAACTAACAAGACAATCCACGAAACAAAACAAGTAGGAAAAGATTTATTTTGAACTAGTATGTTACTCTCCTAGCCCATAAGTAGTATAATATCCAAATAAGAATATTAAACTAATTAGTTATACTTGACTTAAAATAATACAAGATGGTCAAGTATATTTATAATTACTCCTTTATAGATTTAATAAAGTTGTGGAGTAATATGAGAAGTCCTTTTTTATATTAAGCACTTATGGCTTATGACTTTTTAGTATTCTTCTTCTTTCGATTATTTATTTATGGATCGAAGAATACTTTAATTACAACCTCGGAGTTGTAATTTTACCTTTAAGTATATCAACTTAAGGTTTTAAGGTATACTTGTATTTTGACGATTATAAGGTCAAAGTATAGTCTTTTGACTTCAAGCACGTTTATGAGATTTATGAGTCTTAGCCAAGATCCAATTAAATAAGTACAAGTAATTGGATTAAGATTGAGCTTTTGAAGTTTGGACGAATAATTACGAGTATTTTATAGATATCGTAGTATAACCCCACGGAACACTAAATATGTTAGAAGGGGCTTATACGATCTGACTCGTAATTGTTTATATACACGATATGTGTTAGCCAAGATCCAATTAAATAGCGTAAATTAATTGGCTAACTCGTGGATTTGATCCGTCCTTAATTTTAACGGATGATTACGAAGTAGTTTATATGGAACAAGCTCTAATCCCCCGGAACACTAAAGATGATAGAAGGGATTACACTTTTACTTCGTAATATTTTATATGTACGTTATTAGTTAGACAAGATCCAATTAAAGAGCGTTAAATAATTGTCTAACTAGTACGATCCGTTTTAAGATTTGACAAATTACGAAGTGTTTATATGAGACAAGTAATAATCCCCCAGAACACTAAAGATGATAGAAGGGATTACACTTTTACTTCATAATTATTTTATGAGCACGAATGAGTGTTAGCCAAGATCCAATTAAAGTGCAAGAAATAATTGGCTAAATCATACTTGTGTCAAATATAATCTCCCCTTGGAGATAAAGTACATTTCTTTTTAGATCTGCTCGTTGGAATGATTTTTTACGAAAATCAAGTACTTATTCGAATTCTGAGTTCGAATCTAAGTTCTCCCCGAGAACTTCCTTTATAATAGAGCTTGTATTAGAGCTTAAGATGAAGTAGAGAAGTTAAGTACAAAGCTTAAATACAAAGAACTCAAATAAGAAGCTAAAACTAACCACTTTTGAAAAACGGTCGGAAAAGTTCGCCGGAAAATTTTGCCGGAGGTTCGGCCGGATTTTGGTTATTGGCCGAACTTGGGTAGCCCTTCGAGAGGCCGGGAAGTGGTAGTGGATGAGCTCACTTAGTGGTATAAAGCTTGGTTGGGTGAAGCTAAGTTTGGGTTTCAAAAACCTTGTATATATGTAAGTATATAGAAGAGAGAGAAGGTTTTTGAGAAGAAGTGTATGTATAGAATTTGAAAGAGATGAAGAGAAGCACTTCTTGAAAAAATCCCAGCAATTTTGTGGCTCTTTATCTTGAAGAAAATGGGTTGGGGTGGGGGTTTATTTATAGGAGGAGTTGGGTGGAATGAATGGTGAAGATTTGAGAAGGAATGGATGGTGGATGGAGTGTATCACATGGATTGATGACATGGCAAGTAGGTTGTGTTTCTTTGCAAGTGGGAAGGAAGCAAAAGCTAGTACTCATTCAAATCTCAGCTGATATATATATATATATTAAATATATATTTACTTTTCTTTTAATCATTCCTTAATTACTTTAATTAAGGATTAAGCACCATTAATTATGACCACCCAAAAACACTTTAATAAATATCATAAAAAATATGAAAATTACCTAAATAATATAAAATGATGTCCTGCAAGTTTTGGTCAACTTTAGTCAATGGTAGCTAGGTCAACTGTGGTCAACTGTGGGACCAACTGCCTCGATTTTTGTACCTTGACAAAAAATCTCTAAAAGCTACGAAATTTTTACCATACTTAGAAAATACCATTTAAATGATCCATACCAAATTTCAAGTCATTCTAGCATGTGAAAATATTTTATCTAAAATTGGAACTGTTCTGTCAGCCTTTCTTCCGAGTAAAAATACCATTGGTCTTGAAATAAAGGAGATGGATCTTTTGACCAAAGTTTTGACTTGTATAAATACTTAAAATATATTTCCTAATATATGAGATATATTTGGGTGATAGAAAATGTGTTTGAGTATTTTTTTTTGAATAATTTTCTCCGAGAAATGTTGATTTTACGAAACGGGAGAAAATTACTGTGAGTATACAGAAATGAGTTGCAGAACTGGATATTAATATTCCAATCATGAATATTAATAATCTTTGAATAAAAACTCTTTTGATTATATGTAGAGATATATTTTGGAGCGAAGAGTTAAATGTTTTTGATATAGCACGAGACTTCTAAAGAATATCTCTGATATATTCTGTATTCGAGCTTGTTGTCATATTCCTGTTGCAACACAGATCTAAGAAATATCATATCTTGATGTTTCTTCTTCGATCATATTGCCTTAGAGATATATTCCATAAAGATATAGTTTTGATATTTTGCAAGAATGGAATATCTCTTTTATCTGTTTAAAAGACATGATTTTGCTAGTTTGACTTTGATTTGGATCAATTAAATTCATGTCTTAATGGAGAGGATCTACGTGTTCTTTAATTTTATGTTTATTCGTACAAATACCAAAATAAATAATATATCGAAGATATCCTTTCATTTTATTTTCTGCAACCTTAATTTCTGCATGAACACATTTTTACTATAAGATTTAATTTACTTTGTTCAACCATAAAAGATTCAAGAAAAGCTCAAAACAATAAAACACATTCACCCCCCCCCCATGTGTTATTCATTTCCTAACAAAGTCTACACAAGCAGCAGATCAGATTCAACAATTGAGATTGAATTATTCTGTTCATCTTCTCTCCCAAAGAGCTGGTGAAATTAAAAGCAAAGAAAAATAGAGGAGATACACACTTAGATCTATATCCGCTATTCTACTCACCGGAGTAACGTTATAATGTCCGATTTAACTCTTGTATATTCAAAGGGGCATTATAATCGTTACCCGGTAATTAAATCCTAGTACAAACAAAAGCTAGATCATTGTATAGGATTTGATTTGTAAATCTTTGTAGAAGATAGGAACTTTGTTGTTCTTAGATTGTAACCGGTTAATTTATTTACCGGAGTGTAACAACACCCCTCGATGATTTATATACGAATATATATTTCCCTGAATATCTTGTGTTCCTCGTTTTATTGTTCTAAACACTACTCCTCTCAAGAACACGAAACCACTAAATGAGCACTAAATTATATATCCGCAAAAGATTCGAAAGAACTTTTTTAATTTAGTGATTATCGTATTCAACCCCCCTTCTACGATAATTCGGGACCTAACTATTGGTATCAGAGCTGGCTGATCGATACACAAATCAGGATCCTCAAATAAATTTATTTTATTAATTTTAATTTACATAATTTATTTTATAAATTTGATTTATGAAATTTATTCTATAAATTTAATTTAAATTAGTTTATTATTTAAACTTGAATAAGTTTATTTATAAACCTAATTTAAATAAATTTATTTTATAAATTTGATTTAAATTAATTTATCATTTAAATTACTGTAAATAAGAATTTTTAATTTAATTTATTTGTCGGGTATTTTTTTGTTGCTGCCGGATTGAATTTTTGCTGCCATTTTTCAATTTGAATACTTGTCATTTTACTTCGCCAATTCACTTGTATATTAGTTACCATTTGGTGAACAGAGGATGTAAATCAATATAAACAAAACAAACTTGGCATTCTGTTTACAGCCAGATGTTTATTCCACACGCAAGACATGCGAGGATATTAGCTTTTCAAGTCGCAGCTTAGAGTTGTAACCTGCGACATATAGCAGAGGTAATTGCAGCGTACAATTCAAGGAGTTGCAGGTTGGTTTTATATATATAAAAAAATGGAACAAGTACTAACATGCGACAACTGAGGATATTTAGTCGCAAGTTAACCTCCTGAAATATCCAGTCGCTAGTTGATACTTGTTAATTTCTGAAGCCCCATTCTTTATATTTTTAATTTATTTATTTTTCCATAAAATTTAAAATTCTTAAATTTAAATTTTTCTTAGATAATAATTTACGTTTTATTTAATTTTTAAGAAAATTCGAAATTCTTAAAAACTAGATTTTACGTAAATATTTATTTTTGATTAATTTATTTTTTAAGAAAAATAAAAATATTGAGAATTTAATTTTTTCTTAAATACTAAAATTAAGGGTTTACAAAGGATTGGTAGACTCGAGATTCCTCCGGACTTTTAAAGATATTTTTAATCTTTCCAAGAAAACGAAGACCATTTGCTATTTTTGACGGAAAATTCTCAAATACGAAAAACATAGATAATGGTTTCCTCACTCCAACGAAAATAATTTCAGACCTATAGACGAAAATTGAGGATCTTCCTCCAAGGCTTACTCCATAGGATACCACTGGGTTTTCAAACGCAGGAAATGAATGAAATTTCTACGGGTATAATTTTTCTCGAAGACTTTAAGACAACTCAATTGATTCCAGATTATACAGTCACACAGTGGTTTGTACCAATGCTACATTTATCCGGGAATCAATGAGATCATACAGGCAGGAATTATGGAGGTCAGAGAGAATAGTGGGGATATACAAACATCTCAGTTACATGCAGTAAAGTTGGAACCTCAGGACAGAATGTAAGAGGTACTGATAGTTGAATCGGAGGAAGCTCAGGTAGAAGTATTTGAGGGACTGGACGTCAGGGCAGTGTTTCACATGTCAGAAAGTTTAGTCGCATCAGATTCACAAGGAGTACATAAGCTATATCAAAGGATCAAGCCTATCTATTCTGAAGTAGAAACTTTTATAGATTTAGTTCAAGAGGTGATTACAAGACTGAGATTGGGACATAAACAAGATTTTATAGCTACAGGTATGACAAGCAATATGTGTCAAGTAACTTTAAGGGGTTTTTCTATAATAGAACAAGAAGCTTGTCAAACAAGGATGAATAGGGATTTAGTTGAAGAGCTGTGACAAAGGTGGAATATTTTCTTAGGGAAGCATCCAGTCAA
The DNA here is from genome assembly GCF_009905375.1 of Apium graveolens. Lineage (NCBI taxonomy): Eukaryota > Viridiplantae > Streptophyta > Magnoliopsida > Apiales > Apiaceae > Apium > Apium graveolens. Next base: position 168,908,309 of record NC_133653.1, on the reverse strand, counting down.
AACTTATAGTGCATGGGAAAGAGTTGGGATGGATCAGATGATGAGAACCATAAATATCTTGCTTTCACAGCAATCTCTGAAGATGGTCCAACTCACATATCTCAGGTTTCAAATTCTTGAACCACGGCAATATTTTGCTCTCAATATTCAATGCATGATAAAATCTTAGTGTTTAAATATTTAACATTCGCACAAGCATGATAGCATCACACATAGATAATGCTGAACTAGCTCACTAGAATATTTTTCCGGTAACTAGGATTGATGTTTAACTTGTGCATGTTACTTTAGATGATCTTAAATATGTGTTTGAATATTTGTTGAACATGATTAATTGCTTTAGTGAGATATATGTTTTCCAGCACTTAAGACCTTTGTTTATGCTTATCTTCTGCATCATATTACAATGTGATTTATTCTTTTAATCTGAATTGTTTGTTAAGATGTATTAGTTTATAATTGGATTGAGATAGCTAGATGAGATTCATCAACAGGATTGGACTAGATAGAATTAGTGATTTACTTGATAATTCTGTTTGTTCGATATCATGCCTTTCTTGCTTAATTCTTATGTGTAAGGTTTCCGAATGAATGCCATGTATTCTTAATACAGTGCTTGCTTATTTTTATGCCATAAATGCATCTCTTAGTACTTGCATTAATTATAGAAAAAACATGTTTAGGATTACAATAGGGCATAAACTGCTAGTCCTCCTTATGTAAGGTTGGAACCATTTTTCCTTAGCCTAGAGACAAACCTGTCAAGGGTATTATAATGGAGAAAATGGTCAGTCAAAGATAAGAATTAGCATGATAAGGTTACAGCTGTTGTTATCTCTGTTTATAGTAAAATCTCTAATCCAACTGCACCCAAACTGAAAAGTTGGGTACCAAGAAATGTTAATCCATTTGTGAGTGCAGGACATAACAGGTTAATCGATTCATATGAATTCTTGGTAATTGATACTCAAGGAATATGATCAAAGAAAGAGCCTCACAATCAAATGTGATTGATAAAAGCTATTCCGTCAATAATCTTTGGAGATGACAACAAAGGTTTTCACTACGGGATAAGCTATACAGAAAAAAGGGATGTCATCATGGATTCAACAATTTTTATCACTGATAATAATTAATCATTGGAGTCACAGAAAAAATTGCTTGCTTATTTTTATGCCATAAATGCATCTCTTAGTACTTACATTAATTATAGAAAAAACATGTTTAGGATTACAATAGGGCATAAACTGCTAGTCCTCCTTATGTAAGGTTGGAACCATTTTTCCTTAGCCTAGAGACAAACCTGTCAAGGGTATTATAATGGAGAAAATGGTCAGTCAAAGATAAGAATTAGCATGATAAGGTTACAACTGTTGTTATCTTTGTTTATAGTAAAATCTCTAATCCAACTGCACCCAAACTGAAAAGTTGGGTACCAAGAAATGTTAATCCATTTGTGAGTGCAGGACATAACAGGTTAATCGATTCATATGAATTCTTGGTAATTGATACTCAAGGAATATGATCAAAGAAAGAGCCTCACAATCAAATGTGATTGATAAAAACTATTCCGTCAATAATCTTTGGAGATGACAACAAAGGTTTTCACTACGGGATAAGCTATACAGGAAAAAGGGATGTCATCATGGATTCAACAATTTCTATCACTGATAATAATTAATCATTGGAGTCACTGATAACAGTTGAAGCATCTTTCTTGCTGGAGAATCAAGGCACAAATCCTCTTATCAGATAGTTCTGTATCAAAGGACAAAATGTCAATTTAACAAATGATTAGTGTCTCATATGAAGCAGAAAGGTTGAGAAGCTTACTCTTGTTATAGTAAGAAAAGGATATGCTTATGGCTAGACTAGAGTCTCAAAAAAGGTGAAGTCAATGGTTTCTACTATAAAGCTTCATCTGACAAAAGTTTAGCTATGGCATTGGAAGCTCTCACCCTTGAACATCAACATAAGGAACTCTTTTACAAAAAGGGTTAGTGAGTGGACTGCCTCATCTGGAATTCAGAAGGATGATAAATATGAGGCATGTCAGAAAGAGAAGTCAAAGACAACATCACATCAAAGCAAAGATATACCTTAGTGATGATTGATGACTACACTTAACAAAAAGTTGTTGTTCATGCATTCTCAAGATAAGACATCACAGATGGTGATTGATCATATAAGAAGATCAAGCTGGAAGCAACTATGAAAGATATAATCTTATGGTCAGATAATGGGACTGAATTCAAGAAGCAGTTCTAATTAATATCTATAACATCAAGAATATTTTGAGACATATTCAGCACTGGGAGCTCCATGTCATAATGGAGTGGTACAAGGGAAGGACCGAAACTTGATTAAAGCAAAAAGGACAATGTCAAGCTAATCAAGACTTTCTAAATACCAAAGGGTTGAAGCAGTCAACACAATTTGCTACAAGTAAGATCAGGCCTTGATCGGGATGTATACATGAAGACCACTAATTAATGGCCAATAGAAGCAAACACTGGATAACCTGAAAGTGTTTGGAGAGAATATTCTACAGAAGCAAACAAAAAAATGATTTTAGTTGTTTGAAGATCTTGGCATTTACAGCTAAGACTAGTTAGGATATTTTCCATGGCTACTCAGTGGAGTCTACAACCTACAGGGCATTTGTGGTTGATCAACAGAAGATGATTGAAAGTGTAAGTACACAGTTCAATAACTCCATGCTTCAAGCTGTTAAAGGAGAAATTAATGGTATTGATGATTCATATCCAAGCAGTGGAATGGCAGTGTATAACATATCTCATTATCTCAATGAATCCAGTCGGCAAGGGTAAGGATTTTAAGGAAATCCCAGCAACAGCTTAGGGGGAGCAAAAGAAGGATCAACTAGTCAGACACTATACCACATTGAAAATCAGAGGACACTAAAGAACATATCTGCTGAGAAAAAGGGTTTGATGTCAATATTATTCCCAGAGTCTAGTTCTTAAGTGATCCAGATGGTGGAGTAATGATTAGCAGGGCTATTGAGTATGAATGATTAATTCTCTAGTAATCTATCTGAAGAAGAAACTAAGAAAGTCACAGAAGCTTTGATAGATCCGGATTGATTGGGTGATTGCAAAGCAAGATGAACTCAATCGGTCAGCAAGCAGATTGAAGGGAAGCTGGTATCCAAAATAAATGACAATCTTGTAATTTGTATAAGGATAACCAGAAGTCAAAACTGGATGACAATGGCATTTTTACGAGGGACAAGGCCAAACTGGATGCTAGGTTATTATTAGGAAGCAGTATCTAACAAAAAGCACCAGTGACGAGACTTGAGGATATTACGACATATCAGGCACCTGATGCACATTCACACTTGAAATTGGACTCTTGTAGATGTGTACAAGTGTACTCTTGGTTGGTGATTCAAAGGAGGAAGTCAATGCACAATAGTTCATGGACTTTGTAGTTGCAGATCTATTGAACTATATCTATCTCTTCTTCACAAGCTCACTTCATGATGGTATGAAATGGTATCTTACTCAAGAAATCATCAAGGACATGGTATGGCACTCTAACGGAAGTCACGGATTAATATGAACTAGTAGAGTCGTCATATTAATAGGAAAAGTATTCTCTAATGATTATTTTAACTGAAGTTACAACTAAATATAAACTAGTTGAGTCGTCATATTAATAACTCTCTTATCACTAGGCACAAATATAATGTTATATATGTGTAGTGATATAATGTTCTCAAGATGCCAAAGTGCAAGGTTCCAAGTGGATCCTAGAGAATCCAATCGTATAGCTATTAACAGGATTTTTAGATATCTTAAGGGACTATCAACTCTTGCAGTAAAGTACCCTAAAGATATTGTTCTTAACATGTTTGGCTATATAGATATAGATTACACAGATTGTAAGAAAGACAGGAGAAGCATCTCTAAAGCTGTCAACTTAAGTGACAAGGGCATCACAGGAAGCTGTCAACTTCGTGGAAGAAGATTGATTTCTTGTTATGATAAGAAATAACCTCAAATCCCACAACTCTGTCGAACACTCTATAAAAAAGCACCTTAACACCAGGTATGTAATATCCGGGATATATCGTGTAATTATTTTTGCTAATAAATAATTATTATGAATGTACAGTATTTATTCTGTGAATTATTTCTTAAGTGTTAAATGTGTTTGGATGTTTAAAAATAATATAAATTGAGTATTTTAATTTTTATATGTCCAAAATAAAATATAAATAATTGTCATATCTTCCTATTTATTTTTATGTTGATTTATGATTCTATAGGAAATATATGGATTTTATAAAATCTTTTTCCGAGTATTTAAAAACTATTTTATACAATCGGGAACCAAACGACGTCATTCGTTTTTACGTTTTTATAACCCGAAACTCTTCCGAGAACTCCTTCCTAACCTAATTGCAATATTCCGAGCATTTTCAATGTTTCGACTTTTTGATCCCGCGTACGGTTTGTCCTGCGCGGGTCCCGGCGCAATATTTTTGATACATTATTCGTTTCGGTAAATCAATAAAACTCGTATTTTCAATAAACGGGATCTTTTTATTAAACTATCACAATTATCACCTCGTAATACGTGTAACCAGGCGCTGAGACCAAGACCGCAGTACAAATTGTACTGGTTTGGGTAATTATCCCGAAAACCGGTACCGTTTGGATCAGTTTTTATAAATAAACGTACCATTTTATATCCGGAATGATCCAACGGGATACTAATTTTCCGTAATTATAAATAGCCTTTACCGTATTTCATTTCGTACCGAAAATCATTTGCAGACAGTAATTATATAATTTTCCAGAGAAAATTCATATATTCATAAACCTTTCTGAGAATCAAACAGCATTTTGAAGGTGTTAGTGATCTCTGTTTTCAAAGCTTGAGTAACCAAAACGAAGGTCTCGGAGTGTTCTATCAGTTTCTTCAAGTTTCAGATCTGCAGAATCAAAGGTTTATTTTCTGTAAATTTATTTAATTTCGAATTATTTTGATTAAATATATGAATTTTTGTTCGGATGATTGTTTGAATGATTAGATGATTGCATGTTGTAGAGCTTGTTTTCCTGATGATTTTGATATATTATATGACTAATTTGGAGTTCAATAACATGTTCAAAATTGAGTTTGATATTCGAATTTTGAAATTAGGGTTTATAATTCGTTTAAATGTTCTTAATTGAATTTAGGGGTTTCTTATTTCGGGATAACCAGATGTTCTAGAGGGGTGGGTTGTGTTCCTTATGAAATTTACAATCGAAACGTATAAGTCTTGCTAATCGACGAGGTCTGTAGAGGAGGGAGTTGTGATTTTAAAGTTACGTCGAGTTCGCCGGAAACCGGCGAACTTCCCGGCCATTTTCCGGCCAACTCAGGGATTATTAGTATGAATTGATGGCATGGTTGTGTTCCTGGTGTTGTGTTGAGTTGATCTGGAGGTGGTGGTGGCCTGAGCATCCTTGGATCGATTTCTCCGGCGAAACGGGGTGTTTTCCGGCGACCCCTGTCAAATTACAGTTTAGTACTTGGAACTTTGGGGACGATGCAGTTTGGTCCCTGAAGTTTTCAGAGTTTGCAAGAATAGGATTCCTGTTTTAAAATTGTTTAAAAATCATATTCTCCATTTATTTTAATTATAAAATTTTGTTTTTAATTTCTGAAATTTCCAAAAATTATTATTTTAATTCCAAAAAATCATTTTTAATTCAAAATAAATCTGAATTAATTAGTTAATTAATTTTAGTTAATAATTAATTGATTAATTAGTCAATTAATTCGAAAATTAATTGATTAATTGATTTAATTAATTATTAATTAATTATTAATTAATTATTTAATTAGATTTAATTATTTAAAAATGATTTAAAAATTCCGAAAAATAGTTTCGGGCTTTAAAATATTATTTTAAATTGTTTCCAAGGCTCGATAATTATTATAAAATTGTTTTGAAGCCAAATTTGACCAAGCGAACCTTGTTTGTTACTTTAAAACTGATCCAACGACCCGTTTTAATTCCAAAAAATGTTTTAAATATCATTTTAAATACCAGAAAGCATGTTTATGACCCGAGACTCCTTTATAAATGATATATCATTGATTGTTTGACGTGTTATGAGCTATATGTGACTTGTTGGTTGATTGTGGGTCTATATGTTCGGTGTTTACTTGTTTATAGCGTAACTTTCAATCCGTTAATCGGATTTGGGTAAAACGAAGGGTAGATAAAAGTGTATGTCGAATAGAATCGTATGAGTTGAGTATTGATAGATACTTATATTATGTGAGCAGAAGAGGCAAGGCTCAGGAAAGGGAAGCAGATAGTCGAGGAGTAGACGATTGTAATTGGAAATTAGTGCAATAGAGCAAGCTAGTACCAGGCAAGTGTTCTGAACTTTCTCGAGATATATTGTAGTTGATTGATAGTCCTATTTTATATTGCAAGTGCTTTGAAGCACTGAACCCTAAACCCTGATTCCAGTTATTAATCTTGAGCCGTAAACCTTATTCTTTCTAAACCATTGATTATTTTATACCCAAATACAAACCACAAATATACGATACTACTCCATAAATACATACAAACTAAATACCAAACACAGAACCGAATTACTTACAAATTCTAACCATTGTACCTTATGCTTTGAAAAGACCAAATCCTTGAAACCTTGAAATGTTGATTCCTTTGTTATCCAATTCTTTCATTACCTAACAGCCAAGCTTTGAAATTGCCATATTGATCCTTTGTGAAGGTTGAAACCATTTTATTATCGAACATCCAATGTTGTTTATGATTCTGTTTATTGATTTACATTGTTTATTCTGTTATTATGTTAGAATTGGATTGTTTTATAAAATTGTGGACCAGATTCATGGTAAGACCATATAAATGGTCAAGTTAGGCCAATGTGTGCCTTCGATCCAATAGTTAGAGTAGTGATGTGTGCTTTGCTCGGGGTTACTGCGTGACTGATCAACATCCTAACCTTGGTTTTTAAAATAAAAATATAATATCCAATTCTAAATCATAATCTGTTGTTCACTTGATATCATAACCCTTTTTACTTGATGATCATTATTCTCAGTTTTGTCATTGTGACTTGCTGAGCTAGTTAGCTCATTTGTGCGATGTTGTTTATGTTCTTTTCCAGTTAAGAAGGAACCAATTGGTAGCGAGGATCACCAGTCCAGCACGAGAGCTAGGGGTTCAGGTTGATCGAGTTAAGCTAGTAGGCATCTTTTGAGATAATTTAAGTTTGTAAAAGTTTGTAATAATGCTTAATACTCAGTTCTGAGTTTGAATAGTTGGGATTTGGACGTTTGTAATATAAAGTGTGTGTGTGGCTTGTGTGCATACTTTAACCTATTGCGGTCCGTGGTAGTTGGTAAGTAGGGTCACTGCATATTATTATTATTATCTTTATTATTGTTATAAGCAGGTTATAAATAAGGTGTGTGTGGACCCCAAACTTCTGACCCGGGTTTGGAGGGCGCCACAGGTTTTGTATCAGAGCTACAGGTTATGAGTCACTGACACAAGCCTAGGTTGACAGGAATGGGTAGAGGGTTAGGATTAGAAGTAAGAAATAGAAAAATAGAATGTCGAGAGGTTGAGTGCTACAGTATAATAGGTATTAGTATGATTCGCGTCATGGTTCGAGATTCTTATATTGCGATATGATTTCAGATAGCAGCGATGACCAACTCTTTCATCCCCGTATCAGCTGATCACTCAGAGCCCTCAGTTGGAGTACCATCTTCAAATCCACGTCCTGTTGTTCCACCAGCATTGGTTATCCTACCTCTACCTGTGTTGCAGCCCCTACCACTGCAGGCTATTCCACCCCTAGGCATGAGGCCACCTATCAGAGGACCCCCACCAGCTGATTCAGATTCCACTGGGCATTCAGTTGTGAGTGCCCCATTCCAGTCTACATTGCATCCAGTTCCTTATTACCGGTATGAGGCTCTTTTATTGGAACGTGATTCCTTGTTGGCCCAGATCCGAGAGCTACAGCATATCATCAAAACTACAGATGTTGATCGTGGTGTGAGGGAGCTTCGAGAGGAGATCCATGTGACACGCAGGATTCTTGAGGCTAGGCTACATGGAGCTACACTACTTGGTCGAGGCCCTGATACACTTATGGGATGGGCTACTGAGGTGATGGAGGACTTTGAAAGGCTGGGAGGACCAGAGTTTCCTTGGAGTTGAGCTAGAGATCCAGAGATGGAGATGCTGATCAGTGTTGTTATGGTTGTATAGTATGTACAGTAGTGTGTAGTATGTAGCAGTAGACTTTTGAGTTGTATTTATAGACTAGATCTGCTGACTAGTGAGTAGGTTATTGTACCCTTTTGCTTTTACTTCTGAAGCGTATTTACGCTTGTACTACATAGAACTTTTGATCTATATATCAGTACCTTTTTCCTTTCCAGTATTATCATTTACTTTACTGCACCTGTTTTACTTTACCTTATTTATTGCACCAGTTATACCCCTGTGATACCATGTACCCTGTGAAAGAGATATGTCCTAAGCCCAATCATGTATGAGGATTTAGGAATAACTTTTATGTAATCTGTTTTGATTTCATTGATATTAATAAAAGGCTTGTTTTGTTTTTATTGCGGGCTCTATCTATTTAAATATTTAAATAAGATATACCACAGTTTAGAGTAAAGCTTTTTATGGATTGTGATGAGATTATAATAATGAGACCTAAAAGATGATAACTCTAAACTTAAATAGTTCCTGGTCGTAGGATTACTAACTGGTAATTAATAATCCACAAAGATCGGTACATACTATGCTTGCTTCATTATGAAGGATGTCTGTTCTCATAGACATTTGTGTAGTGACACTATAGCTAGTATGTAGGTGCTTATTATAGAATAAGTTCACTGAACATGACTCACACAGCTGAACAACTGATGGAGTTCACTCACGTGTCAGCAGTTGTTCACATAGTGATAGTTGTACAAGTATCCTTAGACTTGAGGTCATCATAGTCATCTTGTGTACACTGAACTATGCTTTGGTTTAGTTCTTAGTCTCAAGGGACAATTATAAGGGCTCTACTGGGTATAGGAATTTGTACACGAAGATAGTGTATGATCAATAAAGGATCTACCCCTTCCAGTGTAGGAAGAGAATGTTCAATGTTGATCCACTTATGTTAGTTCAGGAATCTCTGACCAGAGTGAATGAAATTAGAAAGGAGTTTCTAATTTACATTAAATAGAACTAAGCATAGTGAATGGGAAAGCAATTGATTAAATAAGATAGGCTTGACACAAGTTCCATGCCTTGTATTTAATCGTGACATTGCAGGGTAGAAGGAATTAATTGTACGGTAACTACTCACTGAATAGGTTCTTGGTATTCTAAGCAGTGAATTCGTATTATCCGGATAGTCGCGATATGCTGAGAAGTATCCCTCACGATGTAGAATAAATATGATTAATTAATTAATCATATTTAATGAATTAGAGAATTTATATAAATAATGATAAAATAGTTTTATTATTATTTATTCCTACTACCGGCTTAATATTGAACCTACAGGGTAACACCATAAAAGAGAATGATTTAATGGTGGAGGAATTAATTAATAATGGCTGATAATTATTTATTTATGAAATAAATAATTAATTGGCAAATTTAATAATTGATTAAATGAGATTTAATTGATTATAAATTAATTAAGAAAAGGTACTTAATATTATTAATTAAGAATTTAATTTTTGGAAATTAAATCAAGTGAGAGAATTATTTCTAAAGAGTTTAGAAAAAGGATTAATAATTAAAAAGTGTTTTAATTATTAGTGAGAATAATAAAGGGTTAATAATAATAATATTTTATGGGAAAATTTTCAGCTGAAAATTTTGCCTATAAATATACTATTATAAACCCTATTTTTGCCTCAACCAAAAAGATTTACAAAATCCTAATTCTCTCCATCTCCTCCTCCTTCATTACATCATTTTCTTGGTGGATACCGGTGGAGTGCTTCACACTTGAGGAGCAGCTGCTAAGGATCTCCGTTCATCGTTTTTGGATCGCCATTAAAGACCTCCATCTTTCCACTAATGTAAAGCTTCTTAAGGTAAACATACTGAACTACGAATTAAATATAATTTTTCGCATGGATCCTGCAGAGGGTTTCGGTTTTTTTTTTAAGATTTAAATTTATGTTTTCGCTGCGTTTATGTGCTAAAAACCCTTCACCTTGTTTCCCATAACTGTTTATATTCTGTAAAGAAGCATGTAATTTACTTAGTTCAACTGCTACAACTGTTTTCAAAAAAAGATATTTTTGTTTTACAAAACTTTTCTTTTATGCAAAGGATTTGATTTAAAAGCTAAATAAGTTGTTTGATTATTTACAGAAAAATGCCTCCCAGAAGAAATACCCGCACCAACAGCCAGAATGAAGAAACCAACTACAACAACAATAACAACCAAGATGATACAAACTAGAATGTGAACCCAGGACCCAAAGACCCAGCAATAGCCCAGATTCTCCAAATCTTGGCCCAGCAAACAGTTCACCTGGCACAACAACAACAACAAAGACAGACCAATCCCCAGGTAACTTTCAAAACTTTTCAGGCGGTAAACCCACCAGAATTCAAGGGTTCCTTAGAAACGATTGAAGCAAATGTTTAGTTAAAGGAAATAGAGAAGTCATTTACCTTAGTGAAAGTGAACGAAGATCAGAAGGTTGAGTTTGCGAGTTATTACTTGAAGAATGAAGCCACCTATTGGTGGGAAACTGTGAAGACATTGGTAGGAACAGATGTTATTACTTGGGAAAGGTTTAAGGAATTTTTTTAGAAAACTATTTTCCCCAGTTTGTTCAGGATCAGATGGAGCTAAAGTTTTTGGAATTAAAGCAAGGAAATATGTCGGTGGCAGATTATGAGAGTAAGTTTGAAGAGTTGTCAAGGTATGTGCCGTCATATGTGGATACTGACAGGAAGAAGGCTAAGAGATTCCAGCAAGGTCTAAAGCCATGGATCTGAGGGAAGGTAGCCATTTTTAAATTGGATACCTATGCAGGAGTTGTACAGAAGGCCATGATTGCAGAGACAGAGAGCGAGATGTCACGGAAGGAAAAAGAAAGTAAGAAGAGAAAGTCTGAAGGGAATGAAGGTCAGTCACAACCAGGAAAGTTTCCAAATTTTATGAAGGGCAAGTTTCAGCCAGGAAGAAATTTTAACTTCAGAAGGCAAAATGCAGTCGACGGAGGCTAGGGCAACCGTCCAGCCAATGTGAGTCATCCGAATCAGTTAAGGTTAACTTTTCCAGATTGTCAGGTATATGGGAAGAAACATGGAGGAGTGTGTAATAAGTTGAATGTAGTTTGTTTCAAGTGTAACCAGAAAGGGCACTATTCGAGGGAATGCCGAAATCAGCCAGCAAGAGAGCCAGCAAACAAGGATCAGCCTATCCGGAATCAAGTAGTGAAGGTTCCAGCTATTGGATTTACGTGCTTTTGTGGAAAGCCAGGACATATAGCCAGTGATTGCAAGACACCAGCCCCAGTTAGTAATGCATTGAGAATTATGGGATCTACTCCAGCAGTGAATGAGACTCCAAGGGCTAGAGTTTTTGATATGCCTGTGAAGGACGCTATCCAGGATACTGATTTCGTGGAAGGTACGCTTAATGTGAATTCTTTATGTGCCAAAGTGTTAATAGATTCGGGAGCAACTCGATCATTTGTTTCACAAGATTTTGTTAGTAAGTTAAATTGTCCAGTTGAGTATTTAAATGAAATAATGATTATGGAATTAGCAAATCAGGAACGTGTATCTGTTAATCAAGTTTATGGGAAATGTGATATTGAGATTTCTGGTAGTAAGTTTTGTGTAGATTTGATACCATTTAAGTTAGGAGAATTTATAGTTATCTTAGGAATGGATTGGTTATCTAAGCACGATGCCCAGATAGATTGTCGAAATAAGAAGGTAATGGTGAAGACGCTAGATGAAAGGATAGTAACGTTCAAGGGCCAGAAGCAAGCAAAGAAGTTCTTAACGATGATTCAAGCCAAGAAGTTACTACGACAAGGATGCGAGCATTTTGTTGCATATGTGATTGATAGAAGTCAGGATCCATCAAAACTTGAAGATATTCCAGTAGTTAATGAATTTCCAGGCGTGTTTCCCGATGAGTTACCAGGTGTTCCTCCAGATAGAGAAATTGAGTTTCCAATCGACTTAGCACCTGGAACAAAACCAGTATCCAAGGCCCCATATAGAATGGCACCCGTTGAGATGAAGGAACTAGCGAAGCAATTGCAAGAGTTGTTAGAAAAAGGAGTAATCAGACATAGTGTATCCCCGTGGGGTGCACCGGTATTGTTTGTCAAGAAGAAGGATGGGAGCATGAGACTGTGCATTGACTATCGGGAGCTCAATAAGCTTATAATCAAGAACAAGTATCTGTTACCCAGAATTGATGATTTGTTTGACCAATTGAAGAGAGCCAAGTACTTCTCCAAGATTGATTTAAGATCGGGATATTATCAACTAAAAATTAAGCCAGAAGATATACCAAAGACAGCTTTCAGAACAAGGTATGGACATTATGAATTTTTAGTGATGTCTTTTGGATTGACCAATGCCCCGGCAGCGTTTATGGATCTGATGAACATAATTTTCAAGGAATATTTGGACAAGTTTGTTATTGTGTTTATAGACGATATTTTGATTTATTCAAAGACAGAAGAGGACCATACAGAACATTTGAGAACAGCTTTGGAGATTTTAAGAAAAAAGAAGTTATATGCTAAATTCTCGAAGTGTGAATTTTGACTACAGGAAGTTCAGTTCTTAGAACATATAGTTAGTAATGAAGGGATCAAAGTGGACCCAGCAAAGATTGAAGCAATTACAAATTGGGAAAGACCGAGAACACCAACAGAGGTAAGAAGTTTCTTGGGATTAGTGGGATATTATCGTCGATTCGTTCAAAATTTCTCAAGGATTGCCACACCATTGACAAAGCTTACACGGAAGAATGAAAAGTTTATATGGAACGATAAATGTGAAGAGAGTTTTCAGGAATTGAAGTGAAGATTAATCACGGCACCTTTTTTGTCACTTCCCGACGATCAAGGAAATTTCGTACTTTATAGCGATGCTTCTCATAAAGAACTTGGATGTGTTCTGATGTAGCACGATAAGGTGATTATGTATGTGTCAAGGCAACTGAAACCACACGAACAGAAATATCCTACTCATGATTTGGAGCTAGCAGCCATAGTTTTTGCTTTGAAAATTTGGAGACATTATCTATATGGAGAAAAATGCGAGATTTACACGGATCACAAAAGTTTGAAATACATATTCACACAGAAGGAGCTTAATATGAGACAGAGGAGATGTTTAGAATTGATCAAAGATTACGACTGCACAATTAATTATCATCCCGGTAAAGCAAACGTCGTAGCAGACGCGTTGAGTCGGAAGGAAAAGTTAAATGTGTTATCAGTACCCGAAGAAATATATAAGGAATTTCAGAAACTGGAATTGGAGATTAGAGTTTGCAAGCCTGATGAAGCAAAAGTGTATAGTATGACTTTCCGGCCGGAGTTGTTAGAAAAGATAAAGAAGTGTCAAGAAGAAGTAATGGATCAGGACATAAATCGTTTGGTAGGTGAAGAATTGTGCACGTAAAAGGACGATCAAGGTATTCTTTAGTTTTCTTCTAGAATATGGATTCCATAAGTGACGGAGTTAAAGAATGAAATTTTACAGGAAGGTCATAGTTCAAGGTATTCAATCCATCCAGGGAGTACCAAAATGTACAAAGATTTAAAGGAAAATTATTGGTCGCCAGATATGAAGAGAGAAATTATGGAATGGGTTAGTAGATGTTATACATGTTAGAGAGTTAAAGCAGAGCATCAGAGACCAGGTGGATTTCTACAGCCATTGGAGATTCCAGAGTGGAAGTGGGAGCATATTTCTATGGATTTCATAGTTGGATTACCAAGGACAAAAGCTAATCATGATGCCTTTTGGGTTATAGTGGATTGACTTACCAAGTCAGCTCATTTTCTGCCTATAAATGAAAGATTTTCACTCGACAAGTTGGTCCATATGTACTTGAAAGAAATTGTAGTTCGTCATGGAGTTCCTGTATCCATCGTATCTGATCGAGATCCAAGATTTAATTCAAGATTTTGGAAGAGTTTTCAAGAATATTTGGGTACGAGACTGAATATGAGTACGTTACCATCCACAAACAGACGGCCAGAGTGAAAGAAGGATCCAGACAATCGAAGACATATTACGTGTTTGTGCTATTGATTTCAAAGGAAGTTGGGACAAGCATTTACCCCTCATAGAATTTGCTTACAACAACAGTTATCACACCAGTATTGGGATGCCACCCTATGAAGCTCTTTACGAACGCAAATGTAGATCTCCAGTGTATTGGGACGAAGTAGGAGAACGCAAAATACTTGGACCTGAATTAGTGCAGCAGATGAAGGAAGTTGTTGAAGTTATCCAGAAGAGATTAATAGCAGCACAAGACAGTCAAAAGAAGTATGCAGATCAATCAAGAAAAGATATGGAATTCGAAGAAGGAAGTTTGGTATTGCTGAAAGTATCACCGTGGAAGGGATTAACGAGATTTGGATAGAAAGGAAAACTGAGCCCAAGATACGTTGGACCTTTTGAGACTTTAAAGCGCGTTGGCAAACTAGCTTACGAGTTGGCGTTACCTCCGCACATGGAGTACATTCACAATATTTTTCATGTATCGATGCTTAATGTAACACCCCCAGATCCGGGGTCGGGGATCCGGGTCGTCACGGTCTTTCTTTCCACAATATCACTTAACTTAATTAATAATAACTAACCTCATGCTGTGGCCCCATACTAACACACACCACAACACGTTATAGTCTCAGAAATGAAATTGAAATAAGTACAAGTCCTTGAATCCATAATTTAAAAGTTATTACAACCCAAAATGATTACTTTATAAGTTTACAGTTAATTGTCATTATCTTCCATAAGTTATAATTATACATAATTGATTCCCAAAAGTAGAATGCCTGATCTACAAATAGATCTACCTCTGCAGCTATAACAACTACGATATCAACGGGAAGACGCGGGACGCTTCCCACGCGCTTGCGCTGGGTCTGCTTGAGTCTGGCCATCTTTCCTAACTGTTGTTGTGTGATGAAGAAATGAAGCAAGAGTGAGCATTACAGCTCGCAAGATAATATATAGTGTAAACAATAATGCAAGTTTCTAAATAAATAACTTACTAGAACCCTTTATTAAGTGTAAGGTAATTATTTACTGGATATAAGCTTAAAGGAAGATGAAGTTACCCATTACTTCACTATACTTATACCATTTTAGAAAACTACTTGAACTACCACTGTTCAGAATATAATAGGTTTCAAAAGTTCATCCCATAGATGAGACCACAAGTTAAGACTTTAATAGATTAAATCTTTGAAATATTATTGAATGAAATGAAGTTACGAGATACTTCATTAAGTCCCGATATATATATATATCCACATATATATCTCTTATACATTTCCTGGAAACCTCTATCATGTAAAGTATGAACAGAGTTTGTAATATCCAATGAATTTTGGAAAGAAAAGAAATTTGGCATAAACCCGATATCTTGCTGATCAGGCAAAGATACCAATAAGTAACCTTTTCTACTAGAAGATGGATGAATTCCCCACTGGTCATCACCCTGGCCGCAATAGGACCTTATGCTGGACTGCCACTCAGCGACTTACGCATTTGATGGACTCCCATTGAGCCACTTACACTTTCATGGACGCCCACTGAGCCCATGTTTCTTATGCCGACTCAATAGATGGACTTACTTCCTGAACGTTGGGTAAGTAATCAATTCATTTATCAAAACAGCAACCTCGTTGGGAATATAAAATACACCACAGAGCCGGATCCCTCAGGTTTTGATCGAGTATTTAAATCCCCTTTGAAAGGAAGATCTTAAATATAAAAATGAGTTTTGGGATCCGCTCTAACTTTTAAAATCATTTTGAAGACTCGAAAACATTTTTAAGAATGTTTGGAGTAATGCTGATTTAATGAAATAAATCAGTCCCGATATATTAGAAAATATCTGAATATTATTATTTAAATAATATTCTTGTAAAGATAATCTCTATATAAATAATTGAAGTAGAAGTTTTAAAACTCATACTTGAAATGAATAATAAATAACCAAAGATATACTTATATGAAAGTACGATCTTTATTTGAATTATCAAAAATAAGTTTGATTATCGAAACATTATTCTTTAATAAAATAAAGAATATTATTTGGTAAATAAGCGGAGTCATAAGTCCTCGAATGAATATTCAAAATAATATTCATTAAATAGAATAAACAGAGTCATAAGTCCTCGAATGAATATTCAAGACAATATTCATTAATAAAAATAAAGTTATCGAATAAACCTTATTCGATCAATAGTTTTGAAAATTATATCTATATATATATAATATATATATAATATACTTGGGAACATCGACTCCCGGTTTTAGAAAATGTTCCCCTATACTAAGGGTATACGCAACTACTGCTTATCTCTAGCATAGGTATTATGCAATTATAAGCATTGGAATCAACAGATAGATATCAAGATTACGAAACAGACATGCATATAAACCATATCAGCATGCTCCAATATACATATATACATCACAACAACAGTAGAACGGGTAGAAAACTTGCCTGAGCGACTGGGGGTGGTAAAAGTCCTAGGATGAGTCTGGTAACCTATAAACAACGTATAAGTTGGAATTAAACCAAAGTCGCTTAAGAATCTATACTTTAACCAATTAGACCATAACGTTCGCTTTCGCGCTTAACGATTCACTTAAGTCGCTCGAGTACCCTCGGCTCCAGCATTTTTAATAAATTAACCATTAGAAATTTTAAGGCGATTCTTTTGCGAGTACCTTACCAACTGCCTAATCCACTTTACATAATTGTTTCATATTCCAATTTGTCATTTAAGGGCCTTAACCAAGGTTTCAAAGTAAGGCGAGGGGTAATGGTTCGGTCACGAAATGTCGTTACTTAAAACGGTCGTTTCTCCTAAACCGTACATCGGATTTAAGCGAACCACATATCAAAACGAAGCTCGTAACATGAACTATCTAATCATGGCAATCGTGAAAACCTAACAGTGAGTTCAGGGGTCCTGATGTTAAGAACAAAAGCAGTCTAAGGTAAATCGGGCATTACGACGGCTATGTTTACGCGATTACCAAATTTGTACAACTCCAAATCATTCCACAATCAATCCCATAATCATTACTACAACCAAACTCCATCCATACTCTACTACAACAGCCCCAACATCTCAAGATTTCCAATTTATACTACTCTCAATCATGAACTAAAAGCTTATACTTAAGTTCATTAACTAATAATCAAGATTTACAACTCCAAAAACATTACAAAACCAACCAATCTCTAAATATACAATAATCATGCCTCTCATGAACTATACTACTCATAAAAATCACTTAACATTCAATAATAAGGCTAGGTTAAGAGATTATACCTTCCTTGTGAGTAGGAGTAACTAATGAGCTTGAAACAACCTTGGAAACTCCTTACTAAAGCTTTATCTAAACAAAAACACAAGATCAAAATTTCAAGTTCTTGAAAAAAACTATTCACTCTCTTTTTCCATGAATTATTGGAAGAGATTGTGAAGGAATTGGAAGCTTAGATTCATAGGATATCTATATCTATGTACAAAGAACCTTGGATAATTACCTCACTAATTAACAAAGCTTGGAACTTAAATTTTGATTTTCTTCTTTCCTGAAATGGATAAAGGCCGGGAGCTTCTTTGCTTGGAAAGTGAAAGTAAACTTGTGTTTTGTGTTTTTGATTTATTTTGGCTTGGTTGCTTTGTTTTTGTTGTTAATTAACTTTTTACCATGGTATAATTTGTGTGGCTTATAATCAACCAACAATTCCTTCCCATTGTGTCATGCTTATGTCATCCTCTTATGTCATCTTCCCACACTTGTCTTCTTCTTGTTGGTGTGATGACATCATCATCACTAACCTCTTTGATTAACTCATAATTACATGGCTAATAATCACTGATCTGTTATACGGTTCGCTTAACTTTCGTTTTCGTTTATCGTTTGAGGGATCATACCCAAGATCTTATTACTTGGCTTCCCTTAACCTTTCTCAATACATTATATTCCTTTTATGATCCTCTCTTATAATCCTTGAATTTAAATCCTTTTTTATCCTGTTACCTTATACTCAATTCTTTCGGTATCTGATGGATTTTCGGGAAAAATTAAAGTGTTCGAATTTGGATTCTGACGATCTTTACATACACTTATATACCATATAGAGTACTGATAAGATCTCAGAATAACAATAAAAGAACCCCTACAAAGTGTGGCATGAAAAGTTTTCTTATTCAGCATAATCAGCAAAATCAGTATTCATAAGGGTTACAAAAAGTCCAAAATTTTGGGGTTATTACAGTCTCCCCTCCTTAAAAGGATTCCGTCCCGGAATCAAATAGAAAACAAATGGGGATACTTTTCTAACATTGCGCTCTCTAGTTCCCAAGTTGATTCTTCCACATTATGATTCTGCCATAGCCTTCTGACTAGCTTGATCACTTTGTTCCGAAGCACCTGCTCCTTCTTATCCATAATCGTTACTGGTTTCACCACGTAATTCAGATCTGGTTGCATATCCACCTGCTCGTACTCCACTATGTGTCTGGCATCCCGATGATACTTCCTTATCATTGACACATGGAACACATTATGAACTTTTTGTAGGTTCGGGGGTAAGGCTAGCTCGTAAACCAACTTCCCAATCCGTCTTAGTATCTCAAAAGGTCCAATATATTTTGGGCTTAGTTTCCCTTTCTTTCCGAACCTCGTTAATCCCTTCCAAGGGGATACTTTGAGCAGTACTAAGTCCCCTACTTCATACTCCTTGTCCTTTCGGGCTAGGTCTGCATATTTCTTCTATATGTCTTGGGCTGCTACCAGCCGTCCTCTGATGAGATCCACTATGTCTTTGGTCCTTTCGACCACTTCAGGTCCGAGCATCTTCCGCTCTCCTACTTCATCCCAGTATAAGGGAGATCGACACCTTCTTCCATATAGGGCCTCATAAGGCGGCATTCCGATGCTGGCATGAAAGTTATTGTTATAAGAAAACTCGATCAAAGGCAAGTGATCATCCCAACTTCCTTTAAAGTCTATTGCACAGACTCTTAACATATCCTCTAGTGTCTGGATGGTCCTTTCACTCTGCCCATCCGTCTGGGGATGGTAAGCGATACTCATATTTAATTTGGTCCCCGCACATTCTTGAAAGCTCCTCCAAAATCTGGAGTTGAACCTGAGGTCTCGGTCTGAGACAATGGACGCTAGGACTCCATGTCGCGTCACTATTTCCTTAAGGTAAATGCCCACCAGTCTATCGACCGTGTATCTCTCATTAATAGGAATGAAATGAGGACTTTGTCAGTCGGTCTATAATCACCCATATGGCATCATGATTGGCTTTCGTCCTTGGTAAGCCAACAACAAAATCCATGGCTATATGTTTCATTTCCATTCGGGAATCTCTAGGGGTCGTAAAAGTCCACTGGGTCTCTGGTGCTCTGCCTTTACTCTTTGGCAAGTCAAACATTTGCTTACCCATTCTGCTACGTCCCTCTTCATGTTGGGCCACCAGTAATACTCATTCAAATCCCTATACATCTTGGTGCTTCCCGGGTGAATGTAATACCAAGAACTCATAGTGCCCATACCTGGTACGGAACGCTATCTTGGGAATATCTTCGGGTTTAATCTTTAGTTGGTGATATCCAGTTCTCAGGTCAATCTTGGAAAAATAAACAGCATCCTTTAGCTAGTCGAACAGATCGTCTATTCTAGGTAACAGGTACCTGTTCTTTATGGTTAGCTTGTTCAACTCTCGATAGTCGATGCACAGCCTCATGCTCCCATCTTTCTTCTTAACAAATAAAACTGGTGCTCCCCACGGAGACACACTAGGTCTTATCATACCCTTATCCAAGAGTTCCTGCAATTGGATAGCTAATTCCTTCATTTCTAACGGGGCTAATCGGTAAGGTGCTTTTGAAACTGGCGCCGTCCCTGGGGCCAACTCAATAGCAAATTCAATCACTCTATCGGGTGCTAATCCCGGAAGGTCTTATGGGAATACGTCTTCAAATTCGTTGACTACCGGAATATCTTGTAAATTGGGCACCTCCTTCTGCGTGTCCACCACATAGGCTAGGTAGGCCTCATTTCCTTTTCGTAGCATCCTTCTGGCCTGGGCCATAGTTAAAAATTTATGCGTCTGCCTCTTTCCTCTAAATATAACTTCTTTCTTTGCTGGGATATTTAACTTAACTTTCTTCCCCTCAGATAGCCAGTCCATTTCCAAAATTACATCAAACTCCCCTAATTTAAAAGGGATCAGATCAACACTAAAAGATTGCTCCCCTATGCCTATCTCACAGGCTGGGTGAATCTGGTTAACAGGAATAATTTCATGATTGGCTATTTCTACTTGTAAGGGTGCTATCAAGGGTTCAGCTTTAAGTCTTAATTTACGCGCAAAATCCCTTGATATAAAAGATTTAGTTGCTCCTGAATCAAATAAAACGTTTGTATTGACTGAATTTAGAGAAAGGGTACCTGCTATCACATCTGAGTCTTTCATTGCATCCTGGACTGTCATGTTGAAAGTCCTCGCAGTAGGTGGCTTATTGGAGGCAGCCCTGCTGGCTCCTGAAGCTGCTGGTTTGTTCATTGGGCATTCCCTCTTCCAATGACCCGGGCGTCCACACTGATGACAAGTGGTGGTTGGAATGACGGCAGGGGCTGACGAAGGGCATTTGTGAGAATAGTGGCCCACTTGCCCACACTTAAAGCATGTTACTGGCTTTCCCTTACATTCCCCAAAATGCATTCTTCCACAAGTGTTACAGGCTGGAAATGAGGGTCGAGACTGGTTGGAATAGGACATTCTTGACTTCTGGCCGCTCTGGCTCACATTCACGCTCATTGGCCGCTTAAACCCAATGTTCTTTCCCGGTAGGGACACTGCTCCTCGATTAAATCTAGTTGGGAAGCTCCTTCCTGCTGAACCCCCACCCATGCTCATACTTTTCCTCTTTATTCCCTTCTTTTCTCTTTCCTTCTGCATCTGTTCACTTCCGGCTTCTACAATTGTTGCCTTTTGCACCAGAGTGGCATAATCCGTAAGCTCAAGGATTGCCACCCTATTCTGAATCCACGGTTTCAGTCCCTGCCGAAACCTCCTAGCTTTCTTTTCCTCGGTGCTCACAAACTCCGGCACAAACCTTGATAACTCAGTAAATTCCGCTTCGTACTCTGCTACAGATAAGTTATTCGGCTTTAGCTCCAAGAACTTGAGCTCCATCTGGTTTTCCATAAACCTCGGGAAATACTTCCCCAGAAACAACTGACTGAACCTCTCCCAGGTTATAATAGCATCTGTCTCCATGTTTTTCTTGGCCTCCCACCAGTAGTTAGCCTCTCCTTTCAGAAGGTAGGTAGCAAATACAGTCTTCTGTACCTCATCGGTACTCAAAATCTCAAAGGATTTCTCCATTTCCTTTAACCATGCCCTTGCCTCAACTGGGTCAGCTGATCCGTGGAACTCAGGGGGCTTAAGGGACTTAAAAGCCCTGAAAGAGTTTGCCACAGCATTGTTATTTCCTTGAGGGGGTGGGTTGGGTTGACGTTCCAAGTTCTGCCTTAGTAGTTGCATGAAATGGCCCATGGGATCTATGCCTGGGTTTGGTACTGGTTGCTCAACATCAGTTTCTCCTTCTTCAGCCTCTATCTCAAATCCCACAACATCATATGTTTCCTCTTCCTCTTCATACAGGGAGTCATCCTGTTCCACATAATCCTCATCTTCCTCTTCACTGTGTTCCTGGTTCCTATCGTCGTGGTTATGGCTTCCCTGGTCCTCAGATCTAGGTTCGCCCTAGTTTCAATCTTTCTTGGCGGCATGATACTGATAATAAAAAAAAATTATTGGGAAATTCAACATTAGGTCACAATCATACACAACATTGTGCCTTGCACAATTCTATAATGGGGAGAATGTATCTCGTAATTTTATTATTTTATGACAGTTCTAATAAGAAGTGCAGTAATAATAATGATAGAAACAGTGATCTCGTCACTAAGGAACTGAACTGAAAGGAAACAAATATATACATAATGCGAGAAATACATAGTTTGATCTGATCAAAAGTACAACAGTGCTACAGCCATCTGTCCCAAAAGTGATACATAAGAGTCTATCTGTCTAGTCAGAAAAAGGGATGCTATATACAAGTCAACTATCCCGGAAAATTGGCTCTTACTAAGGCCTCGACTAACTAGACAACTAGACTATTCCATCGTCAATCCTGAATCACAAACCGGAGCGGATCAGCTCCCATACCCTTTCCATCGCACAACGGAAGATATAGTCGGCCTTCCGCCTGGAGATCCTACCATGCTTGTCCCCCTGGAGCGATCAGAGCCTCGCTCGGGATGTGAGCTCTATCCCCGTAAGCTCCCTCCTCAAGGATCGGGGTATAGCAGCCCTAATCTCATAAGCTCGGGTATGCCTACCCGCCCTCTCCGCATCCAACTCCCTCCTGGCCTCATCCAGTCGGGCCTCAGCAACAGCCAATCGGGTCTTCAGTACATCCTGAACATAGCCGTGGGCTAACAAAGACTGCCTATGGGCAGGGTCGAGAGGTGGTGAATCTGTAGCCGCTGGGGGTGCCTCCTCGGTCTGCCTAAGCTCGGGAGTATGGGTCTCTGAGCTGTCATCATAGGTGCTACAGGATGGTAGTGGAGGGGTAGGAGCTCTGACCACCGGAAGTGTGGGTAAAGGGGTACCAGTTTACACTACCATAGCTCCGACACGCTCCTCAGCCACTGGGACCTCATCCGGGTCCTCCTCATCTGAAATAGCAATGACCTCTGTCTCTGACTCCTCTGAGGGGTCCTCCTCATCCTCCTCCATCTCAGGCTTCTCCTGATCCTCGACATCTAGCAGTGCCTCATAATGCTCACGCTCGAACATCTCAGGGTCCTCTATCTCAGGCGCCTACACATTAAACGAGCTAAGTTACTATCATGATACTTATAAGGGTTCCCGTAAGGGTTTTAACTGTCAGCGCTACTTTAAGTAGTCCAACCATGAACTTGGCAAGAGTTCTTATTATCTTTGTGAGTTTGTTATTATATCGTCGCATCATCTCTGAGGTTTATAACGCTTAGCTCTTATACCATTTCTGTAACACCCCCATATCCGGGGTCAGGGATCCGGGTCGTCACGGTCTTTCTTTCCACAATTATCACTTAACTTAATTAATAATAATCAACCTCAAGCTGTGACCCCACACTAACACACACCACCACACGTCATAGTCTCAGAGATGAAATTGAAATAAGTACAAGTCCTTGAATCCACAATTAAAAGTTATTACAACCCAAAATGATTACATAAAAAATTTACAGGTAATTGCCATTATCTGCCACAAGTTATAATTATACAATATTTAGTTCCCAAAAGTAGAATGTCTGATCTACAGGTAGATCTACCTCTGCAGCTATAGTAGCTACGATCTCAACGGGAAGGTGTGGGGCGCTTCCCACGCTCTTGCGTTGGGTCTGCTTGAGCCTGACCATCTTTCCTAACTGTTGTTGTGTGATGAAGAAATAAAGCAAGAGTGAGCATTACAGCTCGCAAGATAATACATAGTGGTAACAATAATACAAGCATCTGAATGGATACTTACTAGAATCCTTTATCATGTGTAAGGTAATTACTTACTGGATATAAGTTTGAAAGAAGATGAAGTTACCAATTACTTCACTATACTTATACCATTTTTAGAAATCTATTTGAACTACTGCTCAAAGTATAATAAGATTCAAGAGGTCATCCCATAGATGAGACCATAAATTAAAACTTGAATATATTCAATATTTGAAATATTTTTAAAAGAAATAAATTTACGAGATACTTCATTCAATAGAAACACCAATAAAACTGTTTGACCCTGTCAATGCTTCGGCAACCACCCATTCGTAGCCTTTCGATCGAAATGCTACGGGTAGTGTTACAGAATTATCCAACTGGATGATGAACTCATTACGGGAGTTTGTCACGCCAGGAAGACCACCTACGATGATCAGTCGTAGTAGTACAACCCCACCATTTTCTACATGTAGAGGAGAACCTGTCGGATTTACTTGTCAACCGAACACTGAACTCATAAGGAATGGACCGCCTTAGCGGAACTTCCAGGCCATTTGGGCCAATATAATAAGGCTGGGCCGGCGCTACTCGACCACTTACGCCACTCCTAGTTCAGATGAAATCCATGACTCTGAAACGTAAAGCTCGTCCCCACTTTCCCCAAGTAGAAACTTGTTGATACGGCTCCACCAAGAAGTCGTATCTAGTTGGAAAGGAAAACTCACCGATATTTCCCAGGCGATGCCTGTTAATGGATTAACTTGTTCCAAGAATTTTACTTCCCGAGTGTTGGGTAAGTAATCAAAATTCTTTTATCAAGACAGCAACCTTGTTGCGAATATAAAACACACCACAGAGCCGGATCCCTCAGGTTTTGAGCAAGTATTTAAATCCCCTTCGAAAGGAGGATCTTAAATATAAAAATGAGTTTTGGGATCCGCTCCAACCTTTAAAATCATTTTGAAGACTCGAAAACATTTTTAAGAATGTTTGGAGTGATGCTGATTTAACAAAATAAATCAGTCCCAATATATTAGAAAATATCTGAATATTATTATTTAAATAATATTCCCATAAAGAATAATCTTTATAAAAATAATTGAAGTAGAAGTTTTAAAAATTACTTGAAATGAATATTAAATAACCAAAGATATACCTATACGCAAGTACTATCTTTATTTGAATAATCAAAAGTGAGTTTGATTATCGACACCTTATTCTTTAATAAAATAAAGAATATATCTCAGCAAATAATCGGAGTCATAGATCCTCAAATGAATATTCAAATAATATTCAATAAATAAAATAAGCTGAGTCATAAGCCCTCGAATGAATAATCGAAATAATATTCAATAAATAAATAAGCTGAGTCATAAGCCCTCGAATGATTATTCGAAATAATATTCAATAAATAAATAAGCTGAGTCATAAGCCCTCGAATGAATATTCGAAATAATATTCATTAAATAATAAAAATTTTCGAATAAACCTTATTCGATTAATAGTTTTGAAAACTATAACCATATATATATAAATATATATATATAAAATCTACTCGGGATCCTCGACTCCCGATTTTAGAAAATGTTTTCACCTTTGGGTCCCTATACTAAGGGTATATGCAAATTACCGCTATTCTCTAGCATAGGTATTATCAACTGAACCAACAGATATATATGACAAGAATACGAAACAGGCATGCATATGTACCATATCACATGCTACAATATATCGCAAGAATTTGCTAATTTAACCATCATGCATCTATCACAAGATCATGCATATACAAGTGTATACATCACAACAACAGTATAACGGATAGAAAACTTGCCTGAGCAACTGAGGGTGATTAATGGCTTGGGACGAGTCTGGTAACCTATAAACAACATGTGAGTTGGAATTAAACCAAAGTCACTTGTAAATCTATACTTTAACCAAATTAGACTCTAACGCTCGCTTTGCGCTTACTGATTCTCTTAAGTCACTCGAGTACCCTCGGCTCCACCATTTTTAATAATTTAACCATTACAAGTTTTAAGGCGATTCCTTCGTGAGTGTCTTACCAACTGCCTAACACACTTAACATAATTGTTTCATACATTAATTAACCCTTTAAGGTCTTTAACCTATGTTTCAAAGTAAGGCGAGGGGTAATGGTTCGTTCGCGAAACGTCGTTACTTAAAACGGCCGTTTCTCCTAAACCGTACATCGGAATCAACCGAACCACATATCAAAACGAAGCTCGTAACATGAACTAGGGTCCTAATGTTATGTACAAAAGCAGTCTAAAGTAAATCGGACATTACGACGGCTATGTTTACGCGATTTCCAAATTTTATGCCATTCCAATTCAATCATCAAACAACCCCAATCCATTCATACAATCAAAGTCCATCCATATCACATTACAACAGCCCCAATAAACTCATTATTAACAATTATACTTGTTCCTAAAACTTGAATTTAAACTATACTAAATCCTTTAACCAAACCATAAGATTTCAACATTTCATTCACCACCATTCCAACCCAACTCTAACCCAACCATCATTAAGCTACTCTATTACCATAACAACCAAAATCATCCTAATATACCAAGTAAAGCTAGGGTTTGGAGATGATATACCTTCCTTGAAGTGGTGTGAGTAGCTAGGAAGCCTTAGGAAGCCTTGAAGAGTCTTGGGGATGTTTGGATCTTAAAGGAAAGACAAGAAAAATCAAGTTAAAAACCTTGAAATCACTATTCATTGTCTTCTTCATTGATTTCTTGGAGAAGATTGAGAATAAATTGGAGGCTTAAACTCATAAGATAGCCATATCTATGCATAAGGAGTACTAGAGAATTATCTTACCAATTTAGGAAGCTTGGAACTTGGATTTTCAAAATCTTGCTTCTTGAAAATGTAAAAAGCCGAGAGCAAGCTTCTTGGTGGAGAGAAATAGAATTTTTTGTTTTGATGAAATGATTTGTTTTGGCTTGGTGGATGTAGTTTTGTTTTTGTTTTGGTTAATTACCTTTTTAGTCTTGAACTTTGTGTGGTTTTAATTCAACCACATCTCCTTCCTCCCTATGTCATGCTTATGTCATCATGTGATGTCATCCTCCCCTCTTTATCCTCTTCTCATTGGTTGGATGACATCATCCCCTCTAATCTCTTTGATTAACTTCCTAATTGTTTGCCTAATGACCGCTGATCTGTTATACGGTTCGCTTAACTTTCGTTTTCGTTTATCGTTTGAGGGATCATACCTGGGATCTTATTACTTAGGTTCCCTTAACCTTTCTCAATACATTATATTCCTTTTTATGATCCTCTAATAAAATCCTTGAATTTAAATCCTTTTTATCCTGTTACCTTATACTCAATTCTTTCCGTATCTAGGGGATTTCCAGGAAAAATCAAAGTGTTCGGAATTGGATTCTGACGATCTTTACATACACTTATATACCATATAGAGTACTAATAAAATCTCAGAATATCCATAAAAGAAACCCTACGTAGTGTGGCATGAACAGTTTTCTTATTCAGCAAAAACACTATTCATAAAGGTTACAAAAATTTGAAAATTTTGGGGGTTATTACAGTCTCGCACGGGTCGTGAGCTCTATCCCATTCAGCTCCCTCCTCAGGGATCGGGTATGGTAGCTCTAGCCTCATAAGCTCGGGCACGCCTACCAGCCCTCTTCACCTCCAACTCCCTCCTGACCTCATCCAGTCGGGCCTCAGCAACAGCCACTCGAGTCCTCAGTACATCCTGAACATAGCCGTGAACTAACAAAGACTGTCTATGGGCAGGGTCGAGAGGTGGTGAATCTGGAGCCGCTGGGGGTGCCTCCTCGGTCTGCCTAGGATCGGGAGTATGGGTCTCAGAGCTGTCATCATAGGGTCTCCAAGATAGTGGTGGAGGGGTAGGAGCTCTGACCACCGGGAGTGAGGGTAAAGGGGTACCAGTGTACTCTACCATAGCTCCGACATGCTCCTCAGCTACTAGGACCTCATGCGGGTCCTCCTCATCTGAACTCGCAATAACCTCCGTCTCTGACTCCTCTGAGGGGTCCTCCTCCTCCTCCTCCATCTCAGGCTCCTCTTGATCCTCGGCATCTAGCAATGCCTCATCATGCTCACGCTCGAACATCTCTAGGTCCTCTATCTCATGTGCCTACACATTAAATGAGCTAAGTTACTATCATGATACTTATAAGGGTTCCCGTAAGGGTTTTAACTGTCAGTGCTACTTTAAGTAGTCCGACTATGAACTTGGCAAGAGTTCTCATTATCTTTGTGAGTTTATTATTATATCGTCGCATCATCTCTGAGGTTTATAACGCACAACTCTGATACCAGATCTGGAACACCCCCAGATCCGGGGTCAGGGATCCAGGTTGTCACGGTCTTTCTTTCTACAATATCACTTAACTTAACTAAAAATAAATAACCTCATGACGTGACCCCATACTAACACACACCACAACACATTATAGTCTCAGAGATGAAATTGAAATAAGTACAATTCCTTGAATCCACAATTTAAAAGTTATTACAACCCAAAATGATTACTTGATAAGTTTACAGTTAATTGCCATTATCTGCCACAAGTTATAATTATACATAATTCATTCCCAATAGTAGAATGCCTGATCTACAAATAGATCTACCTTTGCAGCTATAGCAGCTACGATATCAACGGGAAGACGCGGGACGCTTCCCACGCGCTTGCGCTGGGTCTGCTTGAGTCTGGCCATCTTTCCTAACTGTTGTTGTGTGATGAAGAAATGAAGCAAGAGTGAGCATTACAGCTCGCAAGATAATATATTGTGTAAACAATAATGCAAGTATCTAAATAGATAACTTACTAGAACCCTTTATTAAGTGTAAGGTAATTATTTACTGGATATAAGCTTAAAGGAAGATGAAGTTACCCATTACTTCACTATACTTATACCATTTTAGAAAACTACTTGAACTACCACTGTTCAAAGTATAATAGGTTTCAAAAGTTCATCCCATAGATGAGACCACAAGTTAAGACTTTAATAGATTAAATATTTGAAATATTATTGAATGAAATGAAGTTACGAGATACTTCATTAAGTCCCGATATATATATCCACATATATATCTCTTATACATTTCCAGGAAACCTCTGTCATGTAAAGTATGAACATAGTTTGTAATATCCAATGAATTTTGGAAAGAAAAGAAATTTGGCATAAACCCGATATCTTGCTGATCAGGCAAAGATACCAATAAGTAACATTTTCTACTAGTAGATGGACGAATTCCCCACTGGTCATCACCCTGGCCGCAATAAGACCTTATGCTGGACTTCCACTCAGCCACTTACGCATTTGATGGACTCCCACTGAGCCACTTACACTTTCATGGACGCCCACTGAGCCCATGTTGCTTATGCCGACTCAATAGATGGACTTACTTCCCGAACGTTGGGTAAGTAATCAATTCATTTATCAAAACAGCAACCTCGTTGCGAATATAAAATACACCATAGAGCCGGATCCCTCAGGTTTTGAGCAAGTATTTAAATCCCCTTCGAAAGGAAGATCTTAAATATAAAAATGAGTTTTGGGATCCGCTCTGACTTTTAAAATCATTTTGAAGACTCGAAAATATTTTTAAGAATGTTTGGAGTAATGCTGATTTAATGAAATAAATCAGTCCCGATATATTAGAAAATATCTGAATATTATTATTTAAATAATATTCCCATAAAGATAATCTCTATATAAATACTTGAAGTAGAAGTTTTAAAACTCATACTTGAAATGAATAATAAATAACCAAAGATATACTTATACGAAAGTACGATCTTTATTTGAATAATCGAAAATAAGTTTGATTATCGAAACATTATTCTTTAATAAAATAAAGAATATTATTTAGTAAATAAGCGGAGTCATAAGTCCTCGAATGAATATTCAAAATAATATTCATTAAATAGAATAAACAGAGTCATAACTCCTCGAATGAATATTCAAGATAATATTCATTAATAAAAATAAAGTTATCGAATAAACCTTATTTGATTAATAGTTTTGAAAACTATATCTATATATATAATATATATAATATACTCGGGAACATCGACTCCCGGTTTTAGAAAATGTTCGCCTTTGGGTCCCCTATACTAAGGGTATACGCAACTACTGCTTATCTCTAGCATAGGTATTATGCAATTATAAGCATTGGAATCAACAGATAGATATCAAGATTACGAAACAGACATGCATATAAACCATATCAGCATGCTCCAATATATCACAAGATTTGCTAATTAACCATCATGCATCTATCACAAGATAATGCATATACATATATACTTCATAACAACAGTATAACGGGTAGAAAACTTGCATGAGCGACTGGGGGTGGTAAAAGTCCTGGGATGAGTCTGGTAACCTATAAACAACATATAAGTTGGAATTAAACCAAAGTCGCTTAAGAATCTATACTTTAACCAATTAGACCCTAACGTTCGCTTTCGCGCTTAACGATTCACTTAAGTCGCTCGAGTACCCTCGGCTCCACCATTTTTAATAAATTAACCATTAGAAATATGAAGGCGATTCTTTCGCGAGTACCCTACCAACTGCCTAATCCACTTTACATAATTCTTTCATATTCCAATTTGTCATTTAAGGGCCTTAACCAAGGTTTCAAAGTAAGGTGAGGGGTAATGGTTCGGTCGCGAAACGCCGTTACTTAAAACGGTCGTTTCTCCTAAACCGTACATCGGATTTAAGTGAACCACATATCAAAATGAAGCTCGTAACATGAACTATCTAATCATGGCAATGGTTAAAACCTAACAGTGAGTTCATGGGTCCTGATGTTAAGAACAAAAGCAGCCTAAGGTAAATCGGGCATTACAACGGCTATGTTTACGCCATTACCAAATTTGTACAACTCCAAATCAATCCACAATCAATCCCACAATCATTACTACAACCAAACTCCATCCATACTCTACTACAACAGCCCCAATGTCTCAAGATTTTCAATTCATACTACCCTCAATCATGAACTAAAAGCTTATACTTAAGTTCATTAACTAATAATCAAGATTTACAACTCCAAAAACATTACAAAACCAACCAATCTCTAAATATACAATAATCATGCCTCTCATGAACTATACTACTCATAACAAGATCTTAACATTCAATAATAAGGCTAGGTTAAGAGATTATACCTTCCTTGTGAGTAGGAGTAACTAATGAGCTTGAAACAACCTTGGAAAATCCTTACTAAAGCTTTATCTAAACAAAAACACAAGATCAAAATTTCAAGTTCTTGAAAAACACTATTCACTCTCTTCTTCCATGAATTATTGGAAGAGATTGTGAAGGAATTGGAAGCTTAGATTTATAGCATATCTATATCTATGTACAAGGAACCTTGGATAATTACCTCACTAATTAACAAAGCCTGGAACTTAAATTTGGATTTTCTTCTTTCTTGAAATGGACAAAGACCGAGAGCTTCTTTGCTTGGAAAGTGAAAGTCAACTTGTGTTTTGTGTTTTTGATTTGTTTTGGCTTGGTTGCTTTGTTTTTGTTGTTAATTAACCTTTTACCATGGTAAAATTTGTGTAGCTTATAATCAACCAACAATTCCTTCCCATTGTATCATGCTTATATCATCCTCTTATGTCATCTTCCCACACTTGTCTTCTTCTTGTTGGTGTGATGACATCATCATCACTAACCTCTTTGATTAACTCCTAATTACTTGGCTAAGGATCACTGATATGTTATACGGTTCGCTTAACTTTCAATTTCGTTTATCGTTTGAGGGATCATACCCGAAATCTTATTACTTGGTTTCCCTTAACCTTTCTCTATATATTATATTCCTTTTATGATCCTCTCTTATAATCCTTGAATTTAAATCTTTTTTATCCTGTTACCTTATACTCAATTTTTTCGGTATCTGGTGGATTTTCGGGAAAAATCAAAGTGTTCGAATTTGGATTCTGACGATCTTTACATACACTTATATACCATATAGAGTACTAATAAGATCTCTGAAATAACAATAAAAGAACCCCTACAAAGTGTGGCATGAAAAGTTTTCTTATTCAGCATAATCAGCAAAATCACTATTCATAAGGGTTACAAAAAGTCCAAAATTTTGGGGTTATTACACTTAAGAAGTATAATCCAGACTCTAGGCATGTAATAGAATATGAGCCAATAGAGCTTCAGGCAGACTTGTCATATATAGAGAGTTCGGAAAAAATTCTAGAGGAAAGAGAGAAAGTATTGAGAAATAAAGTGGTAAAGCTAGTAAGAGTATTGTGGAGAAACCCAAATGTTGAAGAGTCAACCTGGGAGCTAGAAAGTGATATGAAAGAAAAGTACCCTCATTTGTTTTCTTAGGAGATTCTGAGGACAAAATCCTTTTAAGGGGGGAAGGATATAATATCTGGGATATATCGTGTAATTATTTTTGCTAATAAATAATTATTATGAATGTTCAGTATTTATTCTGTGAATTATTTGTTAAGTGTTAAATGTGTTTGGATGTTTACAAATAATATTAATTGAGTATTTTAATTTTTATATGTCCAAAATAAAATATAAATAATTGTCATATCTTCCTATCTATTTTTATGTTGATTTATGATTTTATAGGAAATATATGGATATTATAAAATCTTTTTCCGAGTATTTAAAAACTATTTTATACAATCATGAACCAACCGACGTCATCCGTTTTTACGTTTTTATAACCCGAAACTCTTCCGATAACTCCTTCCTAACCTAATTGCAATATTCCGAGCATTTTTCATGTTTCGACTTTTTCGATCCGGCGTACGGTTTATCCTGCGCGGGTCCTGACGCAACATTTTCGATACATTATTCGTTTCGGTAAATCAATAAAACTCGTATTTTTGATAAACGGGATCTTTTTATTAAACTATCACCTCGTAATACGTGTAACTAGGTGCTGAGACCAAGACCGCACTACAAATTGTACTAGTTTGGATAATTATCCCGAAAACCGGTACCGTTTGGATCAGTTTTTATAAATAAACGTACCATTTTATATCCGGAATGATCCAACGGGATACTAATTTTCCGTAATTATAAATAGCCTTTACCGTATTTCATTTCGTACCGAAAATCATTTGAAGACAGTATTTATATAATTTTCCAGAGAAAATTCTTATATTCATAAACCTTTCTGAGAATCAAACAGCAGTTTGAAGGTGTTAGTGATCTCTATTTTCAAAGCTTGAGTAACCAAAACGAAGGTCTCAGAGTGTTCTATCAGTTTCTTCAAGTTTTAGAACTACAGAATCAAAGGTTTATTTTCTGTAAATTTATTTATTTTTGAATTATTTTGATTAAAAATATGAATTTTTGTTCGGATGATTGTTTGAATGATTTGATGATTGCATGTTGTAGAGCTTGTTTTTCTGATGATTTTGATATATTATATGATTGATTTGGAGTTCAATAACATGTTCAAAATTGAGTTTGATTTTCGAATTTTGAAATTAGGGTTTATAATTCGTTTGAATGTTCTTAATTGAATTTGGGGGTTTCTTATTTCGGGATAACCAGATGTTCTAGAGGGGTGGGTTGTGTTCCTTATGAAATTTGCAATTGAATCGTATAAGTCTTGCTAATCGACGAGGTCTTTAGAGGAGGGAGTTGTGATTTTAAAATTTCGTTTTTAATTTCTGAAAATTCCAAAATTTATTATTTTAATTCCAAAAAATTATTTTTTATTCAAAAATAAATCTGAATTAATTAGTTAAATAATTTTAGTTAATAATTAATTGATTAATTAGTCAATTAATTCGAAAATTAATTGATTAATTGATTTAATTAATTATTAATTGATTTTAATTAATTATTTAATTAGATTTAAATATTTAAAATGATTTAAAAATTCTGAAAAATAGTTTCGTGCTTTAAAATAAATTTTGAAATTGTTTCCAAGGCTCGATAATTATTATAAAATTGTTTTGAAGCCAGATTTGACGGACCGAACCCTGTTTGTTACTTTAAATCTGATCCAACGACCCGTTTTAATTCCGAAAAATGTTTTAAATATTATTTTAAATACCCGAAAGTCTGTTTATGACCCGCGACTCCTTTATAAATGATATATCATTGATTGTTTGACGTGTTATGAGCTATATGTGACATGTTGGTTGATTGTCGGTCTATATGTTCGGTGTTTACTTGTTTATAGCGTAACTTTTAATCCGTTAATCGAATTTGGGTAAAACGAAGGGTAGATAGAAGTGTGTGTTGAATATTATCGTATGAGTTGAGTATTGATAGATACTTATGTTATGTGAACAGAAGAGGCAAGGCTTAGGAAAGGGAAGCAGATAGCCGAGGAGTAGACGATTGTAATTGGAAATTAGTGCAGTAGAGCAAGCTAGTACCAGGCAAGTGTTCTGAACTTTCTCGAGATATATTGTAGTTGATTGATAGTCCTGTTTTATATTGCAAGTGCTTTGAAGCATTGAACCCTAAACCCTGATTCCAGTTATTGATCTTGAGCTGTAAACCTTATTCTTTCTAAACCATTGATTGTTTTATATCCAAATACAAACCACAAATATACGATACTACTCCACAAATACATACAAACTAAATATCAAACACAGAACCGAATTACTTACATATTCTAACCATTGTACCTTATGCTTTGAAAAGACTAAATCCTTGAAACCTTGAAATATTGATTTCTTTTTTATCCAATTCTTTCATTACCTAACAGCCAAGCTTTGAAATTGCCATATTGATCCTTTGTGAAGGTTGAAACCATTTCATTATCGAACATCCAATGTTGTTTATGATTTTGTTTATTGCTTTACATTATTTATTCTGTTATTATATTAGAATTGGATTGTTTTATAAAATTGTGGACCAGATTCGTGGTCAGACCATATAAATGATCAAGTTAGGCCAATGTGTGCCTTGGATCCAGTAGTTAGAGCAGTGTTATGTGCTTTGCTCGGGGTTAGTGCGTGACTGATCAGCAACCTAACCTTGGTTTTTAAAATAAAAATATAATATCCAATTCTAAATCATAATCCATTGTTCACTTGATATCATAACCCTTTTTACTTGATGATCATTATTCTCAGTTTTTTCATTGTGACTTGTTGAGCTAGTTAGCTCATTTATGCGATGTTGTTTATGTTTTTTTCCAGTTAAGAAGGAACCAGTTGGTAGCGAGGATCCCCAGTCCAGCGCGAGAGCTAGGGGTTCAGGTTGATCGAGTTAAGCTAGTAGGCATCTTTTGAGATAATTTAAGTTTGTAAAAGTTTGTAATAATGCTTAATACTCAGTTCTGAGTTTGAATAGTTAGGATTTGGACGTTTGTAATATAAAGTGTGTGTGTGGCTTGTGTGCATACTTTAACCTGTTACGGTCCGTGGTAGTTGGTAAGTAGGGTCACTGCATATTATTATTATTATCTTTATTATTGTTATAAGAAGGTTATAAATAAGGTGTGTGTGTGTGTGGACCCCAAACTTCTCACCCGGGTTTGGAGGGCGCCACAAGGTATCATTTCTTTCGAGAGCATGTCTTTTAGTCAAAGAGTCACCTGCAAAACCACTTATTAAGTCACTTGTTAAAATTAATTTTTCAAGACTGGTTTGTAAGTGTGGGATATCATTCATTGCACATTAGTTGGAAATCCCATCTGTAAGAAATTCTTCATATAAGTTCATAAGTATTAAATCTTCAATATTTAAAGGACTTGTGAATTTATCAACAATCCAGTACCTCGTACTTAGTGCTACTATCTTGCTTATCATGATTACAATGTCATATACATTTGTGGTAATTAAGTATTATAGCATTAAGTTTGAATATTATTTTAATTGTATTAATATAATATGCAACATAGTTATTTGTATTATGTACGAATAATTGTGATACTTTTAGTATTAGTGATATTATTTAGAATCTTTGTTCTAAGTAATCAATGCTTATTTCTAAAATCACTAATATTGAAAGTTGAAGTATTTTCTAAGTTATGTGTATAAAACTCTCAATATTTTATATGCTTAGAAAGTATTTCTAAAATTACTAATTATTCAGAGAGTGATTGTCATGTATATAAATCATATATCCTTTTGGTGATTATTCAAGGATACTTATAAATATTTAAGTCCTAGTATCTAACTCATAGATATTTAGTATTTAATTATTTAGTATTTATTTTGGGTAGTTTGGATTATAAAAATTGAAGTAATTTAATGATTTTATTTGCTCCATAATTTAAACTAACTTAAAATAAATAAGCAGCATAATTGATCATAACTAAATCTGTTAACGATTGAAGCCCAGTACATTAATTGTAACTTATGTGTTATAAGTTAATTATGAAATTTTGGTTTTAGTGAATTTAACAATATTTACATCTCAAGAATTCACTAAGATCAGGATCATGATTGTAACATGATTAGTTGTATGCTAATTCTTGACTTATATCAATTAATGATATTTAGTTAAAAGTTTAACTATGAACTAATTATGAAGTATTAGTATTTGTGGCATTAATTAGAACTACTCTAAGTAATCAATGCTTATCCTCAGTCACTTATACTAATATAAAAAGTGTAAAAAAATTTCTTAAAGTACAATTATGGTTACAGTGTTTGATGTTTTATTAGAAGTAACCATATGTCGTCAACTTAGAATAATTTTTATACTTACTTGCAAATTCCTAAATACATTGGTAATAGATGCAATACTCATTGGATCAAAGTATATGGAACTTAGAATATCTTTATAAGATTGCAAACAAGACAATGTTGGTTAATGTTGCTTTATTTATCGAATCGGTATCGTTTGAGATATTACAGTTATTAGGAGTTAACAATTGTATAATATATGAAATTGAATGATAATGTATATTTAATAGATAATTGGTATTTAATTCATTGATATCTTATTTTAATATATTTGAATTATGATGTTAGACAATTCCATGTCAAATCAGTGTCATGATTTAAATTATATTAAAATAAGGTGCAACATAATTATTAGTATCTAAAGTACTTGACAAATATCAGTTAATGATATATTGTTAATATTTTGTTGCAGATAATTGTGATATTTTAAGTTCTAGTGAATTTATATGCTTTGCTATATCTGAAAGATTCACTATAATTGGAAATCAGCAGCATAGTCATTCTTATTAAGATTATTTATCAATAAACAATGTTGTTGGTAATAATTTTATAAAGATAGATTATGGAGCTTTTGACATGAATGAGAATTGCTTAGACTTTACCCTAAGTGATCAATGCTTTTACAAAAACTATTTTATATTGAAAGATAAAATCTTTCTTTCTCTTCTTAATACTGCTAGGTCATCAGTCTGTGTCTTATCAAATCATTTATCTTTTAGGCACAAAAACAGACTGGTGCACTCAAACAGTTTTAGGAGAAAATCAAACTTCTTTCTACATTGGTGATTGCTTATTTCATTAAAATATTTGTGAAATCACTATTGTACATCATTTCTCTCAAAGATTAAATGCATAATTTTCATTCATTATAAATCTTAAGTGCATTTTATCTCTATATTTCCATATGTTCTGTGATACATGTTCAGCCTTCAATGGCCTTCTCTTATTTGATAGTCATGAGGTTGAAAACCCACAACTTCTATCGCAGACTATAAAGACAAACACAGAAACAAAACCAACCAACACTCTCTTACCACTAAAATGAAGTATGAATGAGCGTGAGGGAGAAAGTGCCTTAGTGCACCACATAAGGAAGGTTCTGAAGTCAACCCAACAGCTCTGTCTCCTACAAAGTTGAGATATATCAAAACTGAGATAACTGCTAACATCCATACATCTTCTCAAAAAGATGTAATGGCTGAAAAGGCACAAAAATAGTTATTAGATTCATCCTCTCAATAGGGTGCGTATATTGAAATTCGCCTGTCAGCCAAGAATTCCGATGTAGTGTCACCACTTCAAATATGAACAATTCTTTATGCACAAGGATAGGTTACACACACAAAGGAAGAGTTGACGAAAATAAGAGTTTCAACCATTTTAAGGTCAGATTCGATTGTTCAAGGTTCTTTAATGGACTAGTTGCCTTTACAGGTGTTAGGAGAGGATACTGATCCAATAGCCATATGTCAGTGGTCAGTGTCTACCTCCCCAGGCTTAAATCCCCTGGATGCATCTACAGATAGTGGATCTGATATAGGTTCAGATCGGCAACTTGTTGATAATGATTCAGATTTACCTGATGAGTCCCAAGGAAATGTCTTCACAGACATTAGAAGTAAACTTTGATCTTGATGCTAAATTCTTTGGATTATTGTTCACCTTCCTAGAGTTCAAATCTGGAACCCTCAACGAGAAACTAGCAACTTATAGATTATGACTCAGATTCATCTGACGAGTCTAACTAGGATGGGGATTTGCGAACTCCCATTGCACCACCTGTGACCTCCTTAAGGATGGCTAAGATGATTTTCCTTGCAGGTACAACTGGATTCTGGATCTATGAGAGGAGTGATACATTTTTGAGAATGAGTGTAAACACGAGTGGAGAGAAGAGTGAAACACATGTGAGGTACATGAAACAGAATCACACACTCACAATGAGGAAGAAAGAAAAACATCATATCCCATTCCCTATCCCTAAACATGGCTCTTGATACTTTGAGTCTCAAATTTGTTTATGATTGGAACCTAACTCTTAGGGACCTAATATTTACATATTGGATTAGAATACTTCGAGACCTACCAAGTTGGGAGCTAAAAATTGGTGATCTCACAGTTGGGAGGTATAAGGAGTTGGGAAGTTTGGTGAACATGATGATCAACAGTGAAGTCATTCTTGCAGCATTTAAAGGAACATGGTTGATCAGACTATGACTTGTTATTTCTTTTTCAACCAAGTGAAATATGAGAACTCCTTCAGACAACAACATACATTCCTTCTCTTAGGGGAGATAAAAGCTTAAGTAATAGTTTGGAGGATTCCTCAACTAAGGGGGAGAAATAACAGGACGGAGGAAAAAGGTAAATTATATAACCACAACACCATTGTTGTTTGTAACTACGGATCCTATTGTAAGGGAGAGGTGGTAAACATGAAGGTGATTTTCTAGTGATCAGAAGAAGTTTTTTGGTTCATCAATATTCTTAATAAGGGAAGAAGTTGTTTTCCAAAAGGGGAGTACCATTGGTTTTTATCTGCGGATCCTATTGTACGGGAGAGGTGGTAAACGAAGGTGATCTCCTTTAAGCAGTTGATTCTCATTGGGGGAGAAGCAAGAGAGATATGCGCTTCTCAACAGGAAATGTGGTTGTACAAAAGAAGTTGACGATTACTTCAAGACTGAGAAGTATTTTCTGCCAGATATTTGAAGAACCAAGAAAATGAAGATGAAACTACTTGAAGACCAGTTCAGTGCTAGAGGAACAAGCATCTTTCATTTCAGTTACTCAAGAAATCTGGAAATGTAGAATTTGCTCCAGAAAACCAGTAGCATTATTTACAAGTCCTGGTACTTTACTTTTTCCAAGTTGTTAGTTGAGTTATCCTCTCTATTTAATTTGTTTGTTAGGTTTAACAATTAAATAGGGAAAGATTATTGGTGAGACTACTTATCTGTATGAACAGTTACATGATAACTCTACACGAGAACAACACTAGAACAAGACAGGTTAATATAACTACATCTATACAACAAATCAGAAGAAATGAAGACAGGGCAAATACAAAGAATCAAAAAATTAGAAGAAATCTTGAAATCTGTTTATAGGTCACTGAAAGAAGCTCATTAATATATTCATGCCTCAGTGAAGAATAATGGTTAAAGACTTTTAGGGTTTCAGAAATGATGAAGATTCAGTGTATAAGTGCTACTAGAAGATTTCAGTGTATTAGCATTGATTGAAGATAGATGGTGTTTGAAGCATAGGAATTGAAGACATGGTATAGAAAAAGGTTAAAGAAGACAGCAGTAGTCTTGAAGTTATACTCACTGACAAGAGTTCATTTATATGTTCAAGCGTCGGTGAAGAACAGTGAATGAAGTATTCACGATTGTAGTAGCAATGAGGACCTTGTCTAAAGTACCAGAAAGGATTCCACTGAAAGTACATTTTTTTATTGACAGTGAGTGTACGAAGTGATAAAGTTGTTGCAAGCTTAAAAATTTAATCAAAGCTATAATACGAAGACCTGAATCGGGGTTAGTCGTCTATGAACCAGACCAGTTGCACTAGGCGCCAATAGCTCGTGAAAAGAATCTGGGTATTATTTATAAAAGAATTGTTAAGTTGAGGAACGTACTTAGATTGAACGTTTACATGTTAAAGTACGAGAAGAGGTGTGCGGGGTATACAGCTAAACTGCTCGAGGGACTGGCGAAGCTCAAAGTTTAATTGTTAAATTGAATAAATTTATTTAATGGAATTTCATCAAATTTATTTAATAAACTTAAAATGATTTATTTTATAAACTTTAAATAAGTTTATTTTATAAATCTAAATTAATTTATTTATATAAGTTATATTTATATTTATTTTATAAATTAATTTAGTTACAATTTAAACTTAAAAAGAAAAAGAAAAGAAAAGCAAAAATAAAAATAAAAAAGAAAAATAGAAAAATAGAGAAAAAGAGAAAAAGAAAATACAAAAAGAAATGAAAAAGAAAATCGAAAAAGGAAAAACAAAAAGAAAACAAACTAAAAAAAAGGAAAAACAAAAAAAAACAAAACAAAAAAAGAAATAAACAAAAAAACAAAACCTTGCAACCAAATACATGGTCGCACGTTGGTAAAAGTATATAAAGGAATGTTTAGTCGCAGGTTGGTTATTAAAGAACCAATAAGTTAGTTTTTATTTTGTTAGTCGCCTGTTACCTATTTGTTGGTCGCAGGTTGGCAGAAATAAACTTGTCGCCGGTTACCTTTTTGTTAGTCGCAGGTTACAAGATTACTCCTGATCTCAGCTCTCTCTTCAGCCACACATTATTGATAAAAAGTCTACACAAGCAACGGATCAGATTCAGCAATTGAGATTGAATTGTTCTGTTCATCTTCTCTCCCAAAGAGCTGTTCAAATTAGAAGCAAAGAAAAAGAGAGGAGATACACACTAAGATCTATATTTGTTATTCTTCTCACCAGAGTAATGTTATAATTCCCGATTTAACTCTTGTGTATTCATGGGGTTATTATAATCGTTACTCGGTAATTAAGTCCTAGTACAAACAAAAGCTAGATCATTGTATAGGATTTGATTTGTAAATCTTTGTAGAAGCTAGGAACTTTGTTGTTCTTAGATTGTAGCCGGTTAATTTATTTACCGGAGTATAGCAACACCCATCGAGGATGTACATACGAATATATATTTCCCCGAATATCTTGTGTTCCTCATTTTATTATTCCAAACACTATTCCTCTCAAGAACCCGAAATCACTAATCGAGCACTAAATTTTATATCCGCAAAAGATTTGAAAGAATTGTTTTAATTTAGTGATTATCGTATTCAACTCCCCCTTCTACGATAATTCGGGACCTAACAGAACAAGTTCGATTTCCGATGCTAGTACACGCCTCTTCCATACCGGCTTTCGTGTGGATATCTTACGACGTAGACCGTGTAGGCAGGATACATGGTGATCGTTTCAAGCAAGGACCTGCATTAGAAAACCATAATAGTAAAGCTTCGTAAGGTAAACATCTCATCCACGAATTAAATATTATTTTTTGCATGGATCATGCAGTGGGTTTTGGATTTTCCTGGTTTTTACAATTTTTATATTGTTTCCGCTGTGTTTTTAGGCCACGAAACCCAACAACTATTCACTAATTATTCAAGAGGATTCTCAAGTCTCTCAATTAACAGCTCCAACAATTAGTGCAGATGTTCAAACAATTGTTCTAACACTTCTAGGAATAAAGAGAGGAAGTGAACATACTGAGAGTGAGAGATTGCTTTCACTGAGAGTGCGAGATTGCTTTTAAGCAAGAAAAAGGAGAGTATGTGAATAAGAGACATGCTATTTCTTCCAGCCTTGCAAGTGAGCTAAAGAGTTCCACCTTAAAAGGTGAAGGTGAGGGTGTGAGGTGTGTGAGCTAGAGCGATCCCCTGTTACAAAAAAATAGAGAACATGAGAGAAATGCATGTACATCTGGAATAAATATAATATTCTTGATGTTGTTGTTATCTAGCTAACATAGATGAGTACTCTTACATCAATCTTCATCTTGATAAAATCTATAAAGTTAGAGGACTGTATTCTAGTTCAAAACTACTTGAAAGACTAGTGTTTAACTACAAGGAAGGAATCGGTCAAATATGACATCTGCATCACACTTGAGAGAAGGTACAAAATCTTGACAAAAGGTATTTCTAGGCTTAAAGAGACCTAGATATTTCACTTCCACTTCCAAAAGTATAGTACTTTATAGAATCATTGAATATCTAATATTTATCTTGAAGAAGCTAAATGTTAAGGTAAACGGTGAAGGGATCTTTTGAAATTTTTAAAAGGCGGTTGGAATATCACAAAGCAAGGAAATCTGAAAGAAATTAATATCTAATATGCTAGGTCTAAAGGACCTACTTTTAAAGTAACATTTTTCCTTAGAATTATTTCCTTGTAAAATTCATATTTCAGCAGCTTAACACAATGTGATTATGTACTCTCAACGTTCAAAAGTTAGAATGTATTCTGTTATCATCAAGACTTTAATTATGGTTGTTATTCTATCAGTCATAAATTGGGGGAGATTGTTAGGAATCGGACTTGAATCTTGATGATAAGAAAAATACATAGCATAATCTTGCTAACTCAAATTGTAGCCTTCAACGACTAATCATCCTAGGGGATAGACGTTAAAGGAGTAGCCCATCAACTGATGAGGTTTTTTTAACATTTTCTATGAAATTCTTATGATAGATAGTGATGTTGTTATTCATTCAGAGGTCATTTTGACTGAATAGATAATCCAGAATAAGGTGGCTAATTAAAAATATATGATGCCATGTAATTCAAATTAAGTGAAGTGAGTTATCAACTGCTATGTGAAGTTACAACATCAACGGTTAACTGCATCAGTCCATCAACGGCTAAGAAAATTCAAATATCCGGTGATAGTGACTTGATAATGTTCAGATTCTGAGTATGACACCACATGGGTTGATGGGAATCTCAGCAAAGAAAATGGAAGCCAATTCAAAATTTGCATGTGATCTTGGATTTTGAAGAAGAAGAAACGTTTTATTTCCATACATGGTAAATTGGAGGAATATTTAAATAAATACATCATGATAAAATCTAGCCTCATTTGTCAATTCTCATGGGAAAGAATGGAGAAGCAATCTTACTAGACTTAGAAGAATGTGCTATGAATTGACTAGTAAAGAATGTAACTAGGTAGTATATAAACCAAGTTGTACCAGTAGTATCACTTAAGAAATAGATTTACATTTTTCAAGATCGAAAGGGAGATATTTTTTCTGAGTGAAACACTGTAAATTACAGTTTTCAGATTACTTTGTTATCGTAATAAATTATTTCTTCAATATATACCTTAGGTGGCTAGTTGAACACAAACCACCTGAAATTTTGAATATCTGAGTTCAGTTTTAACTTCTAGATACAAATTTTGTAATAAATTTAATTTGTATTCAACCCCCTCTACAAATTAACCAATGTCTATTGTTAGTGAATAAAAGGTCTCTGAAATAAGCACCTTATAACTTCTACTGATATAATTTCCCTAGCCAAACTTGTTCGCTGTAAATTAAACACGAAAATACATGCAAGCGTACGCGATCACAAGTAGTATAGATTAAATTAAAGTTCGTTCCTACAGAGACTCGTTTAAATAGAATATGCGCCTATGCAACAATGTATGGTTATCATTCAATGCTAAGACAAATAAAAAATAAATTGAGTTTTGATTTAACTAAGAGATTATACTAAATAATATTAACTAAGAGAATTAAGATTGAATTACTTATATGAGAATAAACATGGAATTTTAACTTCATTAAATACTTCATTAAAAGTTATGTCTTTAACCCTAGCATGTGATGGTGATGACAGCTAATCGGATAACACAAAATTAGTATACACTAACTTTCATTATACGTATACCCTACTATCAAACATCCACAATTAAGATAGATGAATAGACACCAATTATGCTTAGTCCCTATATGTCTATAAAAATTGAAAATATAATGGTTTAAGAGCAAGTTATCTATCATGATTACATAGGGTGAATAAGATGGTTAAAATTACCCACGAATTATGCATGTCAATTCATACATAAACCTATGCTAGCATGGCAAGTTCTAAACCTCTATATTTATTATCGCTTCAATATAGATTAAAAAACAATCTTAGATGTTAGCTACGCATTAAAGACGAATAAGCACAACCAAACTAGAAAATCATAAATTACCACACATAAAGGATTATAAAACAATTAACTATTGAAATCCATAGATAAATCCGTTAGAACCTAATTACAACGATTAGTTCATAATCGAACTCATCGTTACCATGGGTTCCAGTAAAAACATGATAATAAATAATATAAGAGTACTGGGGTTCAAAGATAAATCGAAAACAAGCATCAAAGTATCAACTATACTGAAGAATACAAAAGTCTTCTTCTCCATAGCCTTCTTGAACTCTCTAGGTCTTCGTAATGCTTTCCCTTCGCTCCTTGTTATTAAAAATGACTTTCTATTGGTTTATAAAGGCTTCTGGACGACCTGGGCTTTCAAATTCTTAGAATTCAAGTCAAATCAGGATTCTGGCTCAGAACTCTGGAGCGGCCGGCCCAGCCTTCACGCGGGTGCGCGCAACTTCTGACATCTGGCGCGGCCGTCCCGCCTTCCGCGCGGGCGGGCCACACTTCTGTGCTTTGGCTATATTTCTTATTTTGGCTACAGTTTGAGTTTCACTCTTCAGAATTCAATGATTCAACAGTCCACGTGAAGCTATCG
The DNA here is from genome assembly GCF_009905375.1 of Apium graveolens. Classification (NCBI taxonomy): domain Eukaryota; kingdom Viridiplantae; phylum Streptophyta; class Magnoliopsida; order Apiales; family Apiaceae; genus Apium; species Apium graveolens. The sequence continues at coordinate 168,863,418 of NC_133653.1, read as the reverse complement.
AGATGCTCTACAACTTGAGAATGGTCTTGGCTTCAGAATCTGACCTCCTTTTAGCATATTTCCTTCAAAATCTCATTTATTCATCCAACTAATGCATGTAATGCAAAAATACAAACACACATTAAAAATACCTATAACTTGAGTACAAAATACCAACGTAAGCCTGTAATGAAGCGTTCCAAGTAGATAAAAAATCCACTTATCACAGGTGTTTGGAACTTTGGTACCATTCATGTAGCTTAACTTTTAGGTTCTAGGTTGAATCACTTCTTTGAGTTTGTAAGGACCCTTCCTATTAGGCTGTAGCTTTCCTATATTGGTTGGATCTGATACTTTAGTATCGCGGAGTACAAGGTCTCCAATATCATATTCTTTGATTTTTGACTTCTTTCCAAAGCAGACTCTTATCTTCTTCTTATACTCCTCTATTTTATGGATTGCTAGGTCCCAGACTTCATCTAGGAGTTCCAAGTTGACTTTTATCCCTTCAACATTAAATATTTTTCAAAGTAAATTACCTTGTGTGAGGGTGATCCAACTTCAACGGGTAGTCTTGCCTCCAAGCCATAAGCTAACTTAAATAGGATTTTCCTGGTTTTGTTGAGTGGCATTTATGACACTTATTTATGCTCTAATAAGCTTTGAATTGATGCTTTTGTACTCAAGTTATTAAGTGTTTTAATGTGTTTTCTAGTGTTTTTCCATTTCAGGCATTATTCAGGTAATCAGGTAAAATTAGCTATGTTTTAGTGCTAATTTGGTGTCCAGGTGGTGTTGGAATAAAAACTAGTGGAAAGCTGACTCGAAGTAGCAAGATATAAGAAGAAATCTGAGTTTTTCCTAGAAGGACGGCGTGGCCACGTTATGATAGCGCGCAGCCGCGCCGGGGTTCGAGAAATACAGTGCGCCCACGCTGTGATAGCGTGCGACCGTGCTGATGCCGAATTCAAGAATCCTGTTTCTAATATAATTCTAAAAGTAAAGGCTTCCAGATTGTTGAGGGCTGCTATATATATTCATATTAGGTCGTTTTAATAAAAAGACGGACCAGAGCGCAAGGAGAAGACGACAAGAGACCTTTAGCACAATTCAACAAAGGCGAAGATAATCTAGTTTATTCTTGTGAATCTTTGTTTTGAGTTGTAATTTGGATGCTTGCTTCTTATTTTGCTGAACCTATACTCTTGTTTGTACTTGGTTTAATTATTCATATAAAGACTACATTTTATATATCATGTTTTCATCAGAACCCACGTTGATGATGAGTGTTAGGTCACACAACACTATAGAAAGGGATTGAATATAGTGTTTATACAATCAAATCAATTTCGAACACAAGTATGTAACATTAATCAAGTATATTTAATATAATAAAATATGTTACAATAGAACAGTTGTTCTCTCTCAGTGATGAACAATATCACTAAGAGCTGCTAGGTTACAATGTATAATCATTCTCGTGAATGATAACACATATAGTATAAACCCTAAGCTGTGTTTATATAGTACACAGTTACAAGATATCTTCTAATTGATATGGAATATAATTATGTCTCCTAAAATATATCAATCAGAGATTATCTTCTACAAGTCTTCCAACTGTCCAACTCTTCATGCATATCTTCTATTGTTTTTGTCACGATCATTTCCTGTAAATCAGCTGATTTCCTTATCTGAAGTACCCGTACTTAAGTCCTGATATAAATCCTAACGGCCTTAAGTTCTGATATAAGTTCTGACTTCAGTAAGTTCTGATTTCCAGTAAGTCCTGATATTAAGTTCTGAAACTAAACACAACAGATTAGACATAACATCACAAATATATCTAACAATCTCCCCCAACTTGTAAATTATGAAAAATATACAAGTTAATAGATTTAATGATGTCAAAAATATTTAATTACAAATGTAATGAAAGTTTATTTAGACAACTAACTACAACTTATAGTCCTTGTAGCTTTTACCAATCTTACTGAGTCAATCTGAATCCAAATTAATTCTTGACAAAGTTTGATATCAGCTTCTCTTCTGCATTCCTCAAGACTTGAGCTAATGTAGCTTTGACTTGCTTCATCTCTTCATCTTGACTTCCAATCTGGTAGATTGCAGTCCTAAGTGCTGAGATGTGATTTCTTTCTAATCCATCACCAATTCCGATTACTCTTGGATGAGATGAGTCTTCATTATAGCACAGACATTTCTCTTTCAGAATAACCTCAAGTTTAGCAGAATCCTTCTTCATTGGAATTTCACTTCCATCATCTTCAACTATATTTGAAATGAATTCTATAACCCTTGATCCAGAAATTCTTGCTTTATCCCTTATGGTTTTCATGACAAAATTTGACCATCTCCTAGTAATCTCAGACTTTATCTCCAAAAGATAATGAAATAATTGAAGTTCTTTCAGAGATTTGTTCAGCACATCTGATTCTGACATTCTGTACGTTCTTCCATCTTCAAGAAACAGAATCAGCTTTTCTTTGACATTACTTTTATCATGAGCATCCAGTACCACTTGAATAGATATAACCTTATCAAGGTGTTTCTGTGTAACTTCTTCAAGAGGTTTTTCAGTCAATAAAAATGGACCTCTAGTAAGTACTTCAACTCCTGTCTTGATTTTGGCTTCTTCAGAACCTAATCCAGCTCTGTCTCTTGCTTCTCTTGTTTTAAATCCAACAGTCATGAAATCATATAGCAGTTGACTTTTCTTAGGATCTGATGGATCAACATTTTTCCATAGGAGTTTTCTCTTATCAGTAACTGTCAATTTGTTTAAATCAACTTGAGCACAGTCAGAGGTTGATGTCTTGATGACTTGATCAGAATTTGTTGTTTCTTTTGTAGCTTGCTTTTCTTCACTCTGAACAACTTGAGTTATATCAGAGGTTGTCTTAGATTCTTCAGTTATCTTCCTTCTTTTCAGAGTTTCAACAGTTTCATCTTCAGTAGCTGTATCATCAAAAACTTGAACCATTTTGCACACTGGTTTCATCAGGATTTGAGGAATCTTCATCTCTTGTGTTTTTGTTGGTTCATCAATCTTTCCTTTCCCTTTTGCCTTGGGATCAACTTCAACTTGTGATCTTGTCTTGGGCTTTAAAGCCTCGGAGCTTTCCTTGATCATAATGCCTTTTCCCTTAGGCATTGGAGGTTTCTTTGCATCAGAAGCTTTAGACTTAAGATTTATCTTCTCAGCTGCAAATCTAGCTTCTTGCTCCTTGAGAGTCTCTAAATCCATTCCAGGATTATGCTTGAGAAATAGTTTTCTAGCAATTTCTTCATCAAGTGTCTGAATCTTGGGATCTTTATAATAGACTATAGTCTCCCTTCCCTTAAGCTTCAGAGTTTGCAAAAACTTCTGAGAGTCTTTACTTCCTCCTTGAATGAGAATATCAGAACTTGATATCAGACTTTGATCATCAGAACTTGCTTTCAGAGTTTGAGCAACTACAGCTTCAGAACTTGTCTTCTTCTGTGTAGAAGATTTGCTAGAATCAGAAATTAGTTTCCTTGAAGAAACTTTGTTGTTTTGCCCTTGACCTTGACCCTTGCTAGGGTTTCCCTAGTCATCTTCTTTATCATCCTTCTTCTTCAGTACTTGACTAGTAGAGCATTTGGACTTCACTACCTTCTCCCCCTTTTTGGCATCATCTGGTAGTAGTAGAGAGAGAAGAAGTTCTACTGAAGATTGAATTTCATTCGATTGAGTCTGTTGAGAGGCTTGATTCTGCAGGACCTCAACCAGTTGGGCATGTTGCTTTTCTTGAACCTTCTCAATTGCCTCTACTTTCTCATGAATAGGTCTGATAAACCTGTTCTTGTCCAGCTTGATCATCAGGTCCAGCTTATCAGCATTTTCCTGTAGTTTATTATCCTTAGCATGAGTAATGGAGTGTTGACCTTGAAGGCTTTTAATACTGAGAGCTGTGACTTTAAGTTGAGCTTTAAAGTCAGAATTTGTCATCAACTCATCAGCTTTTGCAATATGATCTGATAGAACTTTGGAGCATGGAATGAAATCAGATTCATTCCACTTCTTGGTCCAGTCAACTGCTCTGTGAGTTTCTTCCCATGGAACAGGAGCATCTTGTTCAACAAACTTTTAATCAGTGCCTCCTTTCCAAGAGTTTGAGCTGGTGTGTTTACTGGAGCTGACTCTCCAGAACTTGCAAGAAACTCATCATCTTTTGACAAAACAAGTGTGTGTGTGGCTGTTGGAGATTCTGGTACAACTTCATCTGTTTCCACATCCAGAATTGGAGTATTTGAACTTCAGCATTTAGTGGAGAAACAGGTGGAGTTGTCATTTGTCCTTGTGGTGCTTCCAAAAATAGGACAGATGGAATGTGCAGCTTGTGAATATCAATTTCAAGACTTAATCTTGAATCTTCAACTGGAACATTTGCTTTGATTAGAGAGACAGGAGGTGTGATCACTGTGTTTGGAACAGTGTCTTTAGCTTGAGGTGGAGGTGGCAAGGCTTCAATCACTATTGGTCCTGATGAGATCAGAGATTCCTGATCCCCTTCCTCAGCTTCTTGAGCATCCTCAGAGTGAGGTTGTTCCATATGCCTTCCTGCTCTCATTTTCTTTGATCTCCTGGATGGTGGAGGAGTTGCTTGAGCAGCATCAGAACTTAAAGTTCTTTTCCTCTTTAAGACTCCAGAACCCTCAGCTTCAATTTCCTTCTGAGAAGTTACCTTTTTAGCTCCTACCTCCTTCTGAAAAATTACATTCTCAGCTTTTATTATCACAGGTTCTGATGCATGAACCTGGACTTGCTCCTCTTCATCTGATTCATCCCTTAAAATCATCCTTTTTCTCCTTGATGGAGATTTAGGAACAGATTTTGATTTTGAAGGTTTGGGTCTAGATGTTGTAGCAGATGGTTATGGTTGAGAAGATTGTGCAGGTTGGAAATAAGTTCTGATGGTAGGATATGGTTGTGGTTGAGAAGATTGAGCTGGTTGAGTATTGGTAGTAGGTTCTGATGGAGGTTGAGAGGGTGTTACATCAGGATATATGGTACTGTATATGAGAGGATTAGAATTTACTAAGATCTGTTTGACTGATTGCAAAATTTGGAGGGGTCTTAGTATAGTCTTCTTATTATCAGTAGATAATAAGTCTCTGAATGCCCTTTTAGCAAGCTTAAAGGGTTGAATTGTCTCACTATAGTTTTGAGTCTTATCAGGACAACAAAAGCTGTAAATTAATTGACAAAATCTAGCAAAGTATACAGTATTTGGGTCCTCATTCATCCTATCCCCAATAAAACCAAGAATAGCAGTAGCATAATCAAAGTGAGTTTGATTTAGAAATGCATACCCTATTTGCTGACTAAGAATGGGAATGGCATCAAAGTTGGAGCATTTGTTGGCAAAAGCTCTGGTGATGCAGTCAAAGAAGTAGCTCCACTCCTTTTTGATGTAAGGCCGCTTCAGTTGTCCCAGCTTGGACAAACCTTTCTCATAACCAAGATTGGCCATCATACTTTGCAGAAGTGGCTCCTCAACTCTTCATGCATATCTTTTAATTCTTTTAGTCATGATCATTTCCTATAAATCAGATGCTTTCCTTATCTGAAGTACCCGTACTTAAGTCATGATATAAATCCTGACGGCCTTAAGTTCTGATATAAGTTCTGACTTCAATAAGTTCCGATTTCCAGTAAGTCCTGATATTAAGTTCTGAAATTAAACACAACAGATTAGACATGACATCACAAATATTCACATATTTACTCTAGATCTCAAAGGAGTACCTGACTTCAATTTTCTTTTCTTTTGTTTTCTTCAGATAAGTGAGGCTTATCAAGCATGTAGTTCATCCTTAAGATTTAATGACATCAGAATTTGATAGATAAAAAGCAAAAATCTAGTTTGTGACTTAGTAATAAGATACACAAAGTAAATTTGACTAAGATCAAAATCAGAGTTTGCTTATGTTATGGATTTCCACATTCATAACTAATTCAAACATGGGATACATAGTTTGTTAAAGACTACTAAGTCAGCATCCAACAAATAATCCTCATTGGAGTGAATAGTCACTGAACATTCAAAACACTATCAGAGTATATAGAATCACATCAGATAGCAATCAGTATTTAATATATTATAGTTTAAGTACAGATTAAATGGAGATAAGACAATCTGTAAACACTGATCATAAAGTCTGATGTATGAGAACAAAAACTAAACATATTTTGAGAAAGAACCTGAAACCATTCCAAGTTCATTTATCAGTCTTTTAAAAGTAGCTTCACATAGTGGTTTTTTGAAGATATCTGCTAGTTGTTGATCTGTTGGAACGAAATACAATTCCACTGTACCTTCCATCACATGTTCCCTTATGAAACGGTACCTAATACTGATGTGCTTTGTCCTTGATTGTTGAACTGGATTACCTGTCATAGCAATAGCACTTTGATTATCACAGTAAATAGGTATTTTAGAAAATTCTAACCCATAGTCCAGTAACTGATTCTTCATCCAAAAAATCTATGCACAACAACTTCCTGTAGCAATATATTCTGCTTCTGCAGTTGATGTGGAAATTGATTTCTGTTTCTTGCTAAACCAAGAACCCAATCTGCCTCCAAGAAATTGGCAGCTTCCACTAGTGCTTTTCCTGTCTATTTTGCATCCTGCAAAATCTGCATCTGAGTAACCTCTTAGCTTAAAATTCTGATTCCCTAGGATACCACAATCCTAGATCAGCTATACCCTTTAGGTACTTGAAAATTCTTTTCACAGCTATTAGATGAGATTCTTTTGGATCAGCCTGAAATCTTGCCCAAAGACAAGTAGCATACATGATATCAGGTCTACTTGCAGTTAAATAGAGTAAAGAGCCAAATATACCTCTGTAGTTAGTAATATCTACTGATGCTCCAGTATTTTTATCTAACTTGGTTGCAGTGGCCATGGGAGTGGATGTAGTTGAACAGTCTTGCATTTCAAATTTCTTGAGTAAATTTCTGGTGTACTTGGATTGATTTATGAAAGTTCCTTCTTCATTTTGCTTGACTTGAAGTCCCAGAAAAAAGCTAAGTTCTCCCATCATACTCATTTGATATCTTGACTGCATTAGCTTTGCAAACCTTTCACAGAGTTTGGCATTTATAGAACCAAAGATGATATCATCAACATATATCTGTACCAAAAGTAAGTCCTTTCCATGGTTGAGGTAGAATAAAGTTTTATCAATTGTGCCTCTGGTAAATCCACTTTCCAGAAGGAATTGAGCTAAAGTCTCATACCATGCTCTTGGAGCTTGCTTAAGGCCATAAAGTGCTTTGTCCAGCCTGTAGACATGATTTGGAAATTTTGGATCTACAAAGCCTGGAGGTTGTTCAGTATATACATCTTCCTCTAATTCCCCATTGAGAAAAGTTTTTTTCACATCCATTTGAAAGACTTTAAACTTCTTGTGAGCAGCATAAGCCAAAAAGATTCTTATGGCTTCCAATCTAGCAATTGGAGCAAATATTTCATCATAATCAATACCCTCCTGTTGAGAGTAACCTTTAGCAACCAGCCTTGCTTTATTTCTTGTAATTATGCCATCACTGTCAGTTTTGTTTCTGAACACCCATTTTATGCCAACAATGGATCTGTTCTTCGGTCTTGACACTAGGGTCCATACTTTATTTCTTTCAAATTCATTTAACTCTTCCTGCATTGCTTGCACCCAATCAGCATCTTGAAGAGCTTCTTCCATTTTCTTTGGTTCAGTATGAGATAGAAAGGAATGATAGAGACATTCATTTGATGTTAATGTTCTAGTTCTGACACCTGCTTCAGGATCTCCAATTATTAAGTCAGGTGTATGTGCTTTAGTCCACTTCCTTGCAGATGGAAGTTGATCTCTAGAACTGGATCTTCCCCCATGATCCATGCTGTCTCCATTAGCATTTTCTGATGCTCCCCCTGAAATTATGCTCTTTGAAATTTCAGAATTTGAGTTGGATCCTTCAGGAATTGAAGAATTAGAGTTTCCAGAATTATTAGAGTTTGGCTCATCAGAACTTGAAGAACCAGTGACAGGTTCGGATGCTTCTTAAGAGTCTTGAGATGTGGTATGTTCATCAGCTTGCTCCCCCTGAACAGGTGCATTTTTCCTTTGAGTAGTTACCACAGTTTCAATGACATCAGAATTTAACCCGTCAGAACTTACAGGATCAGGATTTAGGTTATCAGAATTTACAGAATCAGAATTTAAATCTTTATTTTCAAATCTCAGCTGATCATGATCATTGAAATCTTCAAGTCCAGTAATCTTTTTATCATCAAAAGATATATTGATATATTTCATGACAACCCTTGTTCTTAAATTGTAGACTCTGAAGGCTTTTGTGGAAAGTGGATATCCAATAAAAATTCCTTTATCAGCTTTTAGATCAAATTTTGACAGTTGTTCAGGATGAGTCTTAAGAACAAAACACTTGCATCCAAATACATGAAAGTATTTCAGGTTTGTCTTCTTTTTCTTCACCATCTCATATGGTGTTTTTCCATGCTTGTTTATGAGTGTAGCATTCTGTGTAAAACAAGCAGTCTGCACAGCTTTAGCCCAAAAATAGTTTGGAAGCTTTGCTTCATCAAGCATAGTTCGTGCAGCTTCAATAAGAGTCATGTTCTTTTTTTCTACAACTCCATTCTGTTGTGGAGTTCCAGGTGCAGAAAATTTCTGCTTTATTCCATGCTCTTTGAAGAATTCTTCCATGATTGAATTCTTGAACTCAGTGCCATTATCACTTCTTATTATTTTAACAGAATCTTTAACCAACTTATCTAGTTGTCTGACATGGTCAGTTAGAGTAGATGCAGTTTCATTCTTCTTGTACAAGAAATATACCCAAGTGTATCTTGTGAACTCATCCACTATAACCATAGCATATTTCTTCTTTGCAATGAACATGACATTGACTGGACCAAATAGATCAACATACGGTGATAAGGCTCAAGAATTGAGGATTAAGTTTTGCTCTTGAATGAAGATTTTCTTTGTTTTGCCTTTTGACATAAATCACAAAGGCCATCAGGAGCAAATACTGATTTTGGAAGTCCTCTCACAAGATCTTTCTTTACTAGCTCATTTATGTTGTTGAAATTTAAATGAGAGAGTCTCTTGTGCCAATTCCAGCTTTCTTCAATTGATGCTCTGCTTAACAGACAGATTGTAGAACCATCAGAGTTTGTTGAAAGTCTTACTTCATATATGTTACCATATTTGTAACCTTTCAGAACCACTTTGCCTGTAGAATTACTTACAACTTCACAGTATTCTTCAAAGAAATCCACATGATAACCTCTATCACAGATTTGACTCACACTTAGCAGGTAGTGTTTAAGTCCTGAGACAAGAGCTACTGATTTAATTATAACATTCCCAAGATTGATATTGCCATATCCCAGAGTTTTTCCCATGTTACCATCTCCATAAGAAACTCCTGGGTCAGCTTTCTCCACAAAGTCTGATAGCAGGGCTTTATTTCCAGTCATATGTCTTGAACATCCACTGTCCAGAACTAGGATGTTTTTCTAGTTGCCCTGCATCACAAAGACCACTTTTGGTTAGTTTTAAGGACCCAGACTTGCTTGGATCCTTTGGCCTTTTTAAGTTTGTTAGCATTTGCAGCGGATTTAATTTCAGAGTTTATGCTAACTTGCTTCTTTTCATACTTTATATCAGACTTTGTATCAGAATTTACACTAGAAGGAATTACATTAACTTTCTTCAAAGAAGGTTTTATTTGATAATAATCATAGTATAAACTATGATATTCCTTACAAGTATAAATAGAATGCCATAAATTACCACAATGAAAACAAGGATTTTGTTGTTTAAACCTAACAGACTGACTCTTAACTCCTGATCTAGGAGGTAAAGAGTTTATATCTTTATTTTTCCTGCAAAAAGAAGCAAGATGGTTAGAGTTTCCACAGTTATAGCATTTCTTTCTAGGAGCATTAGGAACAGGCATATAATTATTGCTTTTATTCACACCTTCCTTTCTATTCCTATTTTTCCTAGCTTCCTTTACCTTGTTCACATTTCTAATCTCTTTTAGCTTATGCTTAAGCTGCTTCTTTGTCATTAAACCTATGTTTACTAAAGCTGGTTTGTCCTGTTTCAATTTGTCAGAAATTTTGCCTTTTCTTTGACTTCTGTTTTGGAATCATTCATCTTTTCATATTTTGACACATCATTTTTTGCTACAAATTTAACAGGATTAACTTTAGGCTTTTCAGCTTTGTTGGTAAAGTTTGGTTGAGATGACACAGTTTCCTTTCCTTCTTTATCATTTAGGTAACCTAGACCTGCTTTCCAATTTCCATTTTCTAAGATTTTCTGAGTTGTTCTTCCAAAGTTAGTCCAAGTTTTGATTATCTCATTTTCCTTTTCCAGTTCAGATTTAAGAGATATATTCAATTTTAGCACTTCATCTCTAACATACAAAGCCTCATCTCTTTCTGAGTTTGATGGAACATAACTAACTCTTTTTCTAAATAGTCATTTCTGTTTCCGAGAGCAAGACTTTCAGATGTTAATCTTTCATTTGTTAAAGTCTGATCTCTAAAACTAATGAACATGGTTTTAAGATATAATCTTAGCCCAGAAATATTATCAGTATGAAAACCAAGAGTTGATTGAGGTACCTTCAATTCAGAAGCATCAGAACTGCTATCAGCATTTGCCATCAAGGCATAGTTCACCTCTTTTTCAGAATCTGAAGTGTCTGCCCAATTTTTCTTCTTTGGGATAAGTGCCTGGCCTTTATCACTTTTTCCTTTCTTGCAGTCAAGAGAGATGTGGCCTCTTTGTCCATAATTGTAGCATTTGACATTTGAATTGTCTCCTCTGTCAGACTTTCCTCCTATGCCTTCAGACTTCCTGAACCCTTTCTTTTAAGAACTTCCACCTTTCCTTGAAAACTTCTTGCCCTTTCTGAATTTCTAGTAGGCTATCTTTGTGATACCCTTCACCGTAAGAGCACACAGTTGCATCATCTCTGTATCAACATCCACTTGAGATAAATTTTCAGATTCTAAATCATCATCATCAGAATATGATGACTCTGAATCAGACTGTATGATGAGAGCCTTTCCTTTTCCCCTCTTTGAGACAACAACTTTAGGAGATTCCTCCCCAGCTTTAAGAGCAACTGTTTTTGACTTTCTTCCATGCCTTTTGCTCATTTGATCCATCTCAAGTTCATGAGTCTTGAGCATACCATAAATTTCATCAAGAGTAGTTTCAACAAGGTCATAGTTGTCTCTTATGGTAGTAGACTTTAAATCCCAATTTTTAGGAAGAGCTAAAAGGAATTTTAGATTTGAATCTTCAAGATCATATTCCTTGTCCACCAGTGACAGATCATTCAAAAGTTTGTCAAACCTGTCATATGAATCAGTTAATGACTCATTAGCTTTTGAGTCAAAGTGCTCATACACCTGTGTGAGTATAGTTTTCCTGTTCTTTTTTATTGCATCAGTTCCCTGGCATCTTGTCTCTAAAGCATCCCATATCTCATGTGCAGTCTTGCATCCAATTACCCTGTTTGACATGACATTGTTAATTGCACTATGGAGCAGATGTTTTACCCTTGCATCTTTGGCAATAGATGAGATGTCTATAGTTGTGTACTCACTTTTCTCCTATGGTATCATCTTTGCTGGTTGATCAGCAATTGCAACAGAAAGCTTGGTAGGCTTATATGGTCCATCATTAATTCTATCAATTATTCTGGATCTGTGGCTTCCAGAAATATAGCCATCTTTACCTTCCATATAGAATACTCAGATGCTCTCAGTATGGGAACCCTTATACTCTCATATCAACTGTGAGTTTGATTGTTTTAAGTATCTTGAGTTTTGGTGGGCTTAGGTGGGGTTTGTGTTTCTTCAGACATGATTGTAAACTGGATCTCACTATTTGTAAATCAACAGGATGGCTCTGATACCACTTGTTAGGTCACACAACACTATAGAATGGGGTTGAATATAGTGTTTATACAATTAAATCGATTTCGAACACAAGTATGTAACAGTAATCAAGTATATTTAATATAATAAACTCCGTTACAATAGAACAATTGTTCTCTCTCAGTGATGAACAATATCACTAAGAGCTGCTAGGTTACAATGTATAATCTTTCTCGTGAATGATAACACATATAGTGTAAACCCTAAGCTGTGTTTATATAGTACACAGTTACAAGATATCTTCTAATTGATATGGAATATAATTCTGTCTCCTAAAATATATCAATCAGATATTATCTTCTACAAGTCTTCTAACTGTCCAACTCTTCATGCATATCTTCTATTGTTTTAATCATGATCCTTTCCTGTAAATCAGCTGCTTTCCTTATCTGAAGTACCCGCACTTAAGTCCTGATATAAATCCTGACGGCCTTAAGTTCTGTTATAAGTTCTGACTTCAGTAAGTTCTGATTTCCAGTAAGTCCTAATATTAAGTTCTGAAACTAAATAAAACAAATTAGACATGACATCACAAATATATCTAACAATGAGTTCGATTATGGGCTAATTGTTATCGTGGGAGCGGATTTATTTTTGGATTTCTTTAGTTAAATTATTTGATGCCTTAGTATGTGGTGATTGTATGATATCCTAGTATTGGTTGTGCGTATACGTCTTATGAGCATCGTGAACTTATAAGATAGTGTGTTAATTCTTAATGAAGTGAAAGTGAATTTAAGGATTTAGAACTTGCCATGCTAGCATAAGTTCATGTATTTGTCATGCATGATTCGTAGGTAATTTTAACCATCTTACTTGCCCTATGTAATCAAGAAAGATAACTCGTGCTTAAACCATTATGTTGTCAAATTCTATAGACATATAGGGTCTCAATATAATTGGTGCCTATTCAGCTTCTATCTCTTTTGTGGATGTCTGGTAGAATGGTACTCGTGCAACGAAAGTTGGCGTTTATCAGTTTCGTGTTATCTGATTAGTATCATCACCATTGCATGCTAAGGTTAAGAATAATAAGGCTATTTAATAAAGTATTTAATGAAGTTAGAATCCCATGTTTGTCATATATATCAATCCAGTTAATCTTATTCTTGTAGTTATAATTATTAGTTAATTCTTAGTTATAAACAATCTCAATTTATTATTCGTCTTAGCACTGGATAAGAACCAGACATTGTTGCTTAGGTGTATAAATTAAATAGTTAACCAATACAGTCTCTGTGGGAACGAACTAGAAAAGATTTTATACTACTTACGAACTCGTATACTTGCATGTATTATTAACGCGTGTTTAGCGACTAACAAGTTTTTGGCGCCACTGCCGGGGACTGCAGTGTTAATTTATAGTTTATGTACTTTCCATCAGTGGTTGTTAAAGTTCATAGACTCGGACATTGTTACTTATTTGTTCCTTGTATGGTTTTAGGTACTCTAGCGGGGGTGTATGCATACGCGTTCGCGTACTCGCAAGGGAACACTGGATAAAGTCGAGGAAGAACTTGTGGTAGTTCGTAGGGAAGTTTTTGAGGATAAAGAGAAGTTAGAGGAAGAAGAGAAAGTTGAAGAGCCGATTGTAGTAGCTATGGGTGATCAAGCAGAAAATCCGAAGTCTTTGATGGACTATTCTAAGCCAAAGATTGATGACATTCAGTCTAGCATCATCAGACCAGCCATCAAGGCTAACACTTTTAAGATCAAGTCAAGCACGATCCAGATGATACAGAACTTAGTTCATTTTGGGGTTCTCCAACTGAAGACCCCAACATGCACATCAGGGATTTCATCGAGATCTGCGACACTTTCAAATTCAATGATGTGACTGAAGATGCTATCATGCTACGACTCTTCCCATTTTCTCTGAGGGACAAAGCTAAGTTTTGGTTGCATTCTCTACCAGCAGGGTCTATCACCACTTGGGAAGATCTTGCTCAAAAGTTTCTCAGTAAATTCTTCCACATGGCAAAGACTGTCGCAATCAAGAATGCTCTTACTCAGTTTGCTCAGCAAACTGGAGAATCTCCGTGTGAGGCTTGGGATCGATATAAGGAGATGCTAAGGAAGTGCCCACACCATGGCATGCCTGATTGGATGATTATTAATTGTTTCTATAATGGATTGGGTCCTACTTCTAGACCCATGCTTGATGCAGCATCAGGAGGAGCCTTGTGGGCTAAGAGCTACGATGAAGCTTATGAACTTATTGAACTGATGGCTGCTAATAAGTAGCAAAATCCTTCTCAGAGACTGACTCAGGGATAATTAGCAGGAATTCTGGAGTTGGATGCAGCAACTGCTATCGCTGCCCAACTTAAGGCTTTGACGATGAAGGTGGATACCTTGGCAAATTTTGGAGTTAATCAAATCACTAGTGACTATGAGCTTTGTGCTGGTGCCCATGAGACTGATCAGTGTGCAATTTCTAGTGAATCAGCTCAGTTTGTGAGCAACTTCTAGCAATTGCAGCAACCTGTGCCAGCCACCTATCATCCTAATAACCACAATTATCCTAATTTCAGCTGGAGCAACGCTCAGAATGCGGCTCAACAGCCTTTCAGCAGTATCCAGCTAAGCAGTACAACCCCCTGGTTTTCAACAACCGCAGTATGCACCAAGACAAAACTCCAGCTGCAACAAGCTAATGAAAAATCTGAATTAGAGGAGTTGAAGCTTATGTGCAAGAGTCAAGCTGTTTCTATCAAGACCTTGGAAAATCAAATTTGGTAAATTGCCAATGCCTTGCTAAATCGTCAACCTGGTACATTGCCTAATGACACTTAAGTGCCAGGAAAGAGGGAAGCTAAGGAGCAGGTAAAGGCAAATCACTTTGAAATCTGGGAAGGTTGCGAATCCCGAACAAACTCAAGAGTTAACTGAAGAAACTGGGTTGAGAAAGAAGAAAAGTAGCAGGATGAAGAAGTGGAACCAAGAAAGACTACTGTTGAGCACACTCCGCCTGAGGGTAATACAGGGGAGAAACAGATCTATCCTCCACCGCCTTTTCCTAAGAGGTTGCAGAAGAAAAGGCTGGACAAGCAATTTGAGAAGTTTCTATACGTGTTCAAGAAACTTCATATCAATATACCTTTCTTCGAGGCTCTCGAGCAGATGCCAAGTTATGCAAGGTTTATGAAAGGTATTCTCTCTCGAAAGGTGAAGCTAGATGATTTAGAGACTGTCGCTCTCACAGAGGAATGTAGTGATGTGCTGCAGCAGAAGTTAGCTCCAAAGCTTAAAGATCCACGAAACTTCACTATTCCATGTACTATTGGAAAAATGTCTTTTGACAGAGGCTTATGTGACTTGGGAGCTAGCATCAGTCTGATGCCCTTGTCAATCTTCAAGCAGTTGGACTTACCTGATCCCAAACCAACTTATATGACCTTGCAGTTGGCCGACCGTTCTATTACATATCCACGAGGTATTGTGGAAGATGTCTTGGTCAAGGTTGATAAACTCATATTTCCTGCTGATTTTGTAATTCTTGATTTCGAGGAGGATAAGAAGATTCCCGTAATCTTGGGAAGACCTTTCTTGGCCATTGGCCGAACCATGATCGATCTGTAGAAGGGTGAGCTTACAATGCGAGTGCCGGATCAGGATATGACTTTTAATGTGTTCAATGCTATGAAATTTCCTACTGATAATGTGGAGTGCTTAAAAGTGGAGTTAGTCGATTCGGTGGTCACATTGGAACTTGATCAATTGCTAAGGTCTGATGCCTTAGAAAAAGCCTTTTTGGGGAATTCAGATAGTGAAGATGACGAAGGTGAAGAGCAATTGCAGTATTTGAATGCTTTTCCCTCGAAGAGGAAGATTAATATGCCTTTTGAATCTCTTAGAATAGATGAATTGAACAAAGCTTTTAAACGCCTTAAGCCTTCTATTGAGGAAGCCCATTCTCTTGAGCTTAAGCCTTTACCTGAGCATTTGAGGTATGCGTTTTTAGTTGATGCATCTACTCTGCCTATTATTATTACATCTGACCTTTCAGGTAGTGATGAGGAAAAAGCTTTTGAGGATTCTAAGAGAGTTCAAATCGGCAATTGGATGGACTATAGCAGATATCAAACGGATCAACCCTTCTTACTGTATGCATAAAATTCTGCTAGAGGAAGGTAACAAGCCTACATTCGAGAAACAAAGAAGACTTAATCCAATCATGAAGGAAGTAGTGAAGAAGGAAATTTTGAAGTGGCTAGATGCAGGGATAATCTATCCTATCTCTGATAGTTCATGGGTAAGCCCGGTTCAATGTGTACCAAAGAAAGGTGGAATTAATGTGGTAGCAAATGAAAAGAATAAGCTTATCCCTACTAGAACAGTCACGGGGTGGAGGGTCTGCATGGACTATCGGAAGCTGAACAAGGCCACTAGGAAGGACCACTTTCCATTGCCCTTCATTGATCAGATGCTTGACAGGTTGGCCGGTCATGATTATTACTGTCTTCTTGATGGCTATTCGGGTTACAATCAGATTTGTATCACTCCAGAAGACCAGGAGAAGACTACCTTCACTTATCCATTTGGTACTTTCGCCTTCAGACGAGTTTCTTTTGGTATGTGTGGTGCACCAGCCACATTTCAGAGATGTATGATGGCCATCTTTTCTCACATGATTGGCCAGAATGTGGAGATGTTCATGGAAGACTTCTCAGTCTTTGGCAATTTTTTTGATGAATGCTTCCAGAATCTGGGACACGTTCTCAAGAGGTGTGTTAAGACTAATCTGGTTCTCAATTGGGAAAAATGTCATTTTATGGTGCGTCAGGACATTATTCTCGGGCATAAGGTTTCTAATAAAGGCTTAGAGGTGGACAAGGACAAGGTGGGGGTCATTGAGAATCTTCCTCCACCAATTTCTGTTAAGGGAATTCGCAGTTTTCTTGGTCATGCGGGGTTCTACAGGCGTTTCATCAAAGATTTCTCAAAAATTTCAAAGCCTTTGTGCAGTCTGTTAGAGAAAGATGTTCCTTTTAAATTTGATGACGAGTGCCTTGCAGCTTTTGAGACATTAAAGAAGAGTTTAATCACGGCACCTGACATAACTACACCTGATTGGAATAAGCCTTTTGAGATGATGTGTGATGCAAGTGACTACGCAGTTGGAGCAGTTCTTGGGCAGAGAAAGAACAACATATTTCATGTGGTCTACTACGCTAGTAAGACTCTAAATGGTGCTCAACTGAATTACACTACTACGGAGAAAGAACTTTTGGCTATTGTCTACGGTTTTGAGAAATTTCGATCTTATCTACTTGGGACTAAGGTGACAGTTTTCACTGATCACGCTGCCATTCGATATCTCATCTCAAAGAAGGACTCGAAGCCTAGATTGATTCGATGGGTTCTTTTGCTCCACGAATTTGAACTAGAGATCAAGGACAGAAAAGGAACTGAAAATCAAGTTGCTGATCATCTCTCGCGTTTAGATAATCTTAATGCTACTTCATTGGATAAGACATTGATAAATGAGTCTTTTCCCGATGAGCAGCTGTTTGGAGTACAAGAAGAAGAGCCGTGATTTGCAGATATCGTGAACTACCTTGTGAGTAATATCATGCCTCCCGACTTATTTTATGCTCAAAGGAAGAAGTTTCTACATGAGGTGAAGTGGTATATGTGGGATGAGCCATTTCTTTTTCACCAAAGAGCTGACCAAATCATCAGGAGATGTATTCTTTACAGCGAAACGGGGGGAATCTTGCGAGATTTCCACTCAACGGCTTATGGAGGACATTATGGTAGAGAAAAGACAGCAGCTCGTGTTCTTCAAGCAGGGTTCTTTTATCCAACATTGTTTAAAGATGCTCATCAGTTCGTTTTGAAATGTGATCGATGTCAACGTGTGGGTAATATGTCTAAGTGGGATGAGATGCCTCTTAATGTGCTTCTCGAGGTTGAGGTCTTCGATGTTTGGGGAATTGACTTCATGGGGCCATTTGTCTCATCTTGTAATAATCAGTATATCTTGTTGGCGGTTGATTATGTGTCGAAGTGGGTTGAAGTTAAGGCATTGCCAACAAACGATGCAAAAGTGGTGCTTAAGTTTCTTCACAAACAAATATTTTCAAGGTTTGGAATTCCAAGAATCATAATCAGTGATGAGTGGTCGCATTTTTGCAATCGCAAGTTCACTTCCATGATGAAAAGGTAAAATGTGAATCATCGCATTGCTACGGCTTATCATTCTCAGACAAATGGTCAAGCTGAGGTATTTAATAGAGAGATCAAGCGCATTTTGGAGAAAGTGGTATGTCCATCATGGAAGGATTGGTCTTTGAAGCTTGATGAAGCTATTTAGGCATATAGAACAGCACATAAGACTCCATTGGGAATGTCACAATTCCAGTTGGTGTTTGGTAAGGGGTGTCATTTTCCTGTGAAGCTCGAGCATAAAGCATATAGGGCTTTGAAGAAATTGAATCTGGACTTGGATGCAGCTGGAAAGAAGAGGATGCTTCAGTTGAATGAACTTGCAAGTTTCGACTTCAAGCTTATGAGAACAACAAGATGTATAAGGAGAAAGTCAAGAGGTGGCACGATCGGGGTCTAGTGCTCAAGAAATTTGTGCCAGGGCAACAAATTCTTTTATTCAACTCTCGTCTCCATCTTTTTCCTGGAAAGTTGAAGTCAAGATGGTCAGGGCCCTTCATAATCAAAACTGTGTTTTCACATGGAGCGGTGGAAATTTTTGAGAATGATCCGGGCAAAGCATTCAGGGTAAATAGTCAACGGTTGAAGCATTATTATGGTGACACGGCAACCCGCGAGGTGGTTAGTGCCATTTTATTGTCCACTTGATCTCAAGATTCTATGTCGAGCTAGCGACGTAAAAGAAGCGCTTCTTGGGAGGCAACCCAAGTTTGTTGTACATTAGTAAGTAGAGGAAGTAAAAAGAAAAGAGAAAATCACAAAAAAAATCAAAAAATGGAAAAAATTCAGGTTTGACTACACTGGAAGATCAAGAGGGGCACAATCACTGAGTATTCTACGTTCCCGGCGTCTAGCATGAATAGGTTTGCCCGTGCATGGAACGCTTTTATATGTGCTAATATCATGCCATCTTCGCATGTGCATGAGGTTACTGTGGAGCGTGCACGACTATTATGGGGCATTCTGCAGGGTGATTATATAGGTTTGGGGATGGTTATCTTTCAGGGGATTCTGAAGTTCTTGAGGGGGAGCACTACGGGGTCTATTCCGTATGCGTCCATGGTGACAAAGCTGTGCATGGCAGTTGGTGTGCATTGGCCCGCACATGAGCAGTTGCAGATTCTGTTGTGGATATGTTGTGAACTTGATGATTCATTAAAAAAACATCTTAGTAGTTTTTACTTAGTAAAAAATGTAGCACTCGACGGATAAGGAATATAGTCCCAACGGATGACTCAATATAGTCCCGACGGATGATGATTAATTATCCACGAGTGAGTAGCTTGTGTAATAATGAGTCTGTAGCACATGTCTGCATACACCTTGTTTAGATTCTGTAGTAGCACTCAAGTCATGTTGACTTTAATTAGATATGCAGAATAGGTTGATTAATTTTACATAGATGATGTCTTGTAATTCTGCATAAATGAAATGAAGTCAAGTGCCAAATAGCTACCCGACGGATAAACAACAATGCCACTCGACGGATGATCAACAAGGCAACCCGACGGATGATCATGTACCCGACGGATAATTAATTCAAACATTTGTTGACAGTGACAACACAGTCACATGCGTTGAGTGTATGCAAAAGGAATGTGGAAGCCTATTCAACTGGGTTTTAGAGAACAAAGAAGCATTTCCATTTCCATGCTATTATGAAGATATTCAAAGATGCTGGAATAGAGTAATGAAGCAGCATAGTATTAGACTTGATAGGTTTTGTTTTATTATCTTGTCTTATTACTTTGTAATTTTAGTGATATATAAACCAAGAAGTAGCAAATAGAACAATAAGAATAATACTAAGAACATTATCTCAGAGAAACAATTGTAAGCTATATCCTTAGCATTTCTCTGTAAACTTAGTTGTTCATATTTGTAAGCAGCTGTGAGCTAATCTTGCTACACAGAGTTCTCTTGATAAAATATATATCTCTGGTGGATACATTCAAATCCACCAGAAAGTTTTTTAAAGACTTGTGTTTTTAATTACTTGTGTTTTGATTTTACTAACTTCTTATTCCACACTTTGCAAATCAAACACTTATATATTATTAAGATAGAACATTTTATATTTTTGAAAAAGGTTCAAGAATTCCATTCAACCCCCTTCTTTAATTCTTGTTGCATTGTTAGGGACTAACAATTGGTATCAGAGCAAACTCTTGAAGAACAAAGAGTTTAAAGATCACAACAAACAGCAAGATGAACAAGAAGGATGTAGGAGTCAAGATTCCTTTTCTGGACAAAGATAATTACCATCACTGGAAGGTAAAAATGCATCTTCACTTACTTTCTCAAGATGAGGCTTATGTATATTGCATAAAGAGAGGCCCTCATGTACCAATGAGAGCTGCAACTGGAAATGAGCCATTAGTTCTCAAGCCAAGGCATGAATAGTCAGATCCTGATATTGAACAAGTGAGGAAGGATAACAAAGCCATGAATATTATGTTCAATGGAGTTGATGGTGACATGTTTGACAACATCATCAATTGCAAAACTGCCAAGAAAGTTTGGGATATAATACAGATTATCTGTGATGGCACTGGACAAGTCAGGGAAAATAAGATGCAGCTGCTAATTCAGCAATATGAGCACTTTCATAGCAAAGATAGTGAGTCTCTCACTGACATTTTTAATAGATTTCAAAAACTACTAAATGCTCTGAAGTTGCATGGAAGGGTCTATCAGACAAAAGACTCCAATCTTAAGTTCCTTAGATCTCTTCTAAAGGAATGGAAACCTATGACAGTCGCATTGAGAAACTCACAAGATTACAAGGAGTTTACTTTGGAGAGAATGTATGGCATCCTGAAAACTTATGAGCTTAAAATAGAGCAAAATGAGAGGATGGAGAGAGGAAAGAAGAAAGGAGGATCCATTGCACTAGTTGCTGAGTTAGAGAAAGAGAAGGAGATGAAGATGGAAGTTGTTGAATCAACTTCAAAGGTCTGTGAAAACAAGGGTAAGGGGCTGGTAGCAGAAAATGAAGATTCTTTGAGCCAAGATGAGATGGAAGATATTAATGAACATCTTGCATTTCTTTCCAGAAGATTTTCCAAGCTCAAGTTCAAGAAGAACTTTGGAGCAGCTAAGCCAAATAGAAACATGGTCGATAAATCAAAATTCAAATGTTTCAAATGTGGCTTAGCAGGGCACTTTTCCAGTGAGTGTAGAAAGTCAGATTCCAGCAAAAAGAAGTTTGAGCATGTGGATTATAAATAGAAATACTTTGAGTTGCTCAAACAAAAGGAAAGGGCTTTCATTACACAAGAAAATGCCTGGGCAGCAGATGGTCTGGATGAGGATGAGGATGTCAGTTATGTCAATCTAGCCCTAATGGCCAAGTCTGATGAAACAGAGAAAAGTTCTTCAAGTAATCAGGTAATCACCACTAACCTTGCACATTTATCTAAAGCTGAGTGTAATAATGCAATAAATGACATGTCTACAGAATTATATTATTTGCGTGTTACACTTAAGTCTCATACAAAGGAAAATGCTAAAATCAAAGAAAATAATTTGTTTTTAAGTGAGAGGAATAATGTGCTAGAGTCTCAGTTCATTGAATTTGAAAAATTGAGAATTGAGTGTAAAATTGCTAAGGATGAATTAACCGAGCCCTTGAAGAAATAAGAGATCTTGAAGAAGCAGCTTGAACGAGAACATGAGGTGATTAAGGCATGGAAAACATCTAGAGATGTTCATGGTCAAATCACCAAAGTTCAAGGTATTGAGTCCTTTTGTGATGAAGCCTGGAAGAAGAATAAGGAGAAGCTGGAATCCAATTTGGTAGAAGAATTGCTAACAGATGTAGACTCGACGGATGATGAGGGTCATCCGTCGGATAACAAAAAGGGTTATCCGTCGAGTGATATAATCCTCATCCGTCGACTGTGAATAAACCTGTGCGTAAAGCCAAACTTTCCAAGTTAAATGAGAAATATGGATCAGTTTCCAAGAATTTTGTTCCAGGAGAATCCAGTCAAGTAAAGCAGGAGAAAAAGGCTAATGTTGGTCATATGACTGTCAAGCAATTGAGTGACAGACTGGAAAAGATTGAGGTTAAAACAGAGGCTAAAAAGAAAAATAATAGAAATGGTATAGTAGGAATTAACAAGCATAACAACTACACACCTGATAAATATGCTCCTAGAAAAATCTGTGTCAAGTGTGGTAGTGTAAATTATTTTTCTGCTAATTGCAAAACTGCCATGCCTACTTCCATATATGTGCCACCTTATTTTCCCAATATAAATTCCATGCCTTCTATGCCTATGAATGCTATGTCTACACAGAATATGAATGCACAGTTTGCTAATATGCCATTTTCACCTAATCCTTATTATGCTGCATTTAGTATGCCACAAATGCCATTTAGCATGCCTTACTGGAATAACATGTTTACTAGTGGCATGCCATTTCCTGTTAATCAAAATATGCATGATAAATCTACTGTAATGAATGGTTTCAAAGGTCCAACTCAAATGACTAAGGATGAATCTGATATCCCCAAGTCAAATGAGATCAAACCTAAGAAACAGAAAAAGAAAGCTAACAAGGCAGGACCCAAGGAAACTTGGGTACCAAAATCAACTTGATTTGATTTTGATGTGTGCAGGGAAATAGAAAGAATCTATGGTACTTGGATAGTGGCTATTCAAGACACATGACTGGTGATTCCACCCTGCTCACAGAGTTCAAAGAGAGAGCTGGCCCAAGTATTACTTTTGGAGATGACACCAAGGGTTATACTGTGGGATATGGCTTGATTTCAAAAGACAATGTCATCATTGAGGAGGTAGCACAATTTGTTGAGTATCAGCCAGCTATGTGATAAAGGCAATTCAGTAAACTTCAACTCTGAAGCCTGTGTTGTGACAAACAAAAGGAGCAACAAAGTGGTTCTCACTGGAGTGAGAAAAGGAAATGTGTACCTAGCTGACTTCAACTTATCAAATGCAGAATCTGTTACTTGTCTTCTCAGCAAAGCAAGTCGGGATGAAAGTTGGTTATGGCACAAGAAGCTATCCCATTTAAACTTTAAGACCATGAATGAACTTGTAAAGAGAGAACTGGTTAGAGGTGTTCCTCAAGTGGAGTTTTCTAAGGATGGATTGTGTGATGCCTGCCAAAAAGGAAATCATATCAAAGCATCATTCAGAAAGAAGCTTGATTCAATAATTGAAGAACCTTTGAAACTGCTACACATGGATTTGTTTGGACCAGTCAATGTGTTATCCATCTCAATGAAAAGATTTTGCCTAGTAATTGTAGATGATTTCTCAAAGTTCTCTTGGGCATATTTCCTAAAGTCTAAAGATGAGGCTAGTGAAATCATCATCAATCATAGAAGGCAAGTCAATAATCATCCTGATTTCAAAGTTAGAAGAATCAGGAGTGACAATGGAACTGAGTTCAAGAATTCTGTCATGAGAGCATTTTGTGAAGAAAATGGGATTTTGTATGAGTTTTCAGCAGCAAGAACTCCATAAAAAATGGAGTAGTAGAAAGGAAGAACAGATCACTTATTGAAGCTGCAAGGACAATGCTTGAAGAGTCTAAGTTACCAACATATTTCTGGGCTGAAGCTGTAAATACTACATGCTACACTCAGAATATTTCTCTGGTTAATCAAGCAAAATGCATGACTCCCTATCAATTGTTCAAGAACAAGAAGCCAACTCTAAATTTTCTTAATGTCTTTGGCTGCAAATGTTATATCTTGAGAAATCAAACTGATCAGAATGGGAAGTTTGATGCTAAAGCAGATGAAGGAATTTTTGTTGGATATGCTGTTGGTAAAGCATATAGAGTCTACAATCTAAGAACCAACATTGTTGTGGAATCAATACATGTTGTGTTTGATGACAAAAAGATTGAAGGACTATAAGATGGAGATTACCATGAGAGCCTCAAATTTGACAATGTGGAGATGGTTAGTGATGACAGTGATGATGAAAGTGATCAAGAAATAGTATCAAAAGATAATGCAGAAAAATCAACGACCAATGAAGCACAAAATTCAACATTTGTCGAGTTGTATAATGCTTCATCCGTCGGGAGATAGTCTGCTTTATCCATCGGGAGACAACCAGCTTCATCTGTCGGTACTCAAAATTCACCATCCGTCGGGTCATCAAAAGAAGCTGGAGGTCAAAATAGATCACTTACAGAAAGTTCCCTTTTCTCAAATCAAAGATCCATTAACTCAGGGGGAGTTTCTAATAATCAAAACTCAATCACACATCAAGATAACAATGAGACCTCTTCATCAAGAGCTAATCTACCTCAATAAAGGAAATGGACAAAGGATCATCCCTTTGAGCTCATCATTGGTGATGTATCTTCTAGAGTTCAAACAAGGAGAGCAACTCAAGAAGAATGTCTATACAGCAGCTTTCTTTCTAAGGAAGAACCAAAGAAGGTAGAAGAAGCTTTGTTGGATCCTGATTGGATTTTAGCTATGCAGGAGGAGCTAAACCAATTTGAGAGGAATAAGGTATGGAAACTGGTGCCCAAGCCTAAAGGAAAGAATCCAATAGACACCAAATGGGTATTCAGAAACAAGATGGATGAAAATGGCATAGTAGTCAGGAACAAAGCTAGATTGGTTACTAAGGGCTATTGTCAATAAGAAGGAATAGATTTTGATGAAACATTTGCTCCTGTTGTAACACTTGAAGCCATCAGAATCTTATTAGCCTATGCAGCCCATGCCAATTTCAAAGTCTATCAAATGGATGTCAAAAGTGCCTTTCTGAATGGAGATTTGGAGGAGGAAGTCTATGTCAGTCAGCCTCCTGGTTTTGAAGATCCAAATTTTCCAGAATATGTTTACTATCTTTTGAAAGCACTTTATGGACTGAAGCAAGCACCTAGAGCCTGGTATGACACTTTGTCAAAGTTTTTTTTAGAGAATCACTTCACTAGAGGTACTGTAGACAAAACTCTTTTCTTTAGAAATGTTAATGGCTCTAGTATAGTTGTTCAAATTTATGTAAATGACATTATTTTTGGCTCTACAGATGAAAAACTTTGCAAAAAGTTTGCCAAATTGATGCAAAATAAGTACGAAATGAGTATGATGGGAGAACTAACTTACTTTCTTGGTTTGCAAGTTAAGCAAGTTAGTGATGGAATATTCATTAGTCAAACTAAATACATTTATGATCTTCTAAACAAGTTTGATCTAATAGATTGCACATCTGCAAAAACTCCTATGGCCACTGCAACTAAGCTTGAATTAAACACTACTGAAAAGTCTGTGGATATTTCAAGTTATAGGGGCATGGTTGGCTCACTTCTGTACTTAACAGCTAATAGGCCAGATATAATGTTTGTTACATGTTTGTGTGCTAGATTTCAGGCTGATCCCAGAGAATCTCACTTAGTAGCTATTAAGAGAATTTTCAGATATCTCAAGGGAACACCAAAACTTGGCGTTTAGAACCTAAAAATTTTGGTTTTGATCTAACTGGTTATTCAGATGCAGATTATGCATGTTGTAGAATTGATAGAAAAAGTACAACAGGAACCTGTCAATTTCTAGGAAACAAGCTTGTATCCTGGTTCAGTAAAAAGCAAAATTCAGTTTCTACTTCTACAGCTGAAGCTGAATATATTGTTGCGGGCAGTTGCTGTGCACATATTTTATGGATGAAAAATCAATTGCTAGACTATGGTTTGCAAGTTGAAAGGATTCCCATTTTCTGTGATAACACAAGTGCAATTGCCATCACTGAAAATCCAGTACAGCATTCAAGGACAAAGCACATAGACATCAAGTACCACTTTATAAGGGAACATGTAATGAATGGTACTGTGGAACTACATTTTGTTCCAAGTGAAAAGAAGTTTGCAGATATATTTACCAAGCCACTGGATGAATCCACCTTTTCAAGGTTGGTAAGTGAGTTAGGTATGCTAAATTACTCTTGAATCTTTATAGATTGTTTGCAAGTTGTAATGCAGCCAGAAATTTAATTGATTTTTCAGTCATGGATGAAATTTTGGCTAAGTCAAAATTTACATCTCGACGGATGATCACTATCCATCGAGTTTGATCATCCGTCGGTATACTATTTGTTAATAAAATTAATTACTTTTCTGGAATATTTTATGACTCGACGGATAACTGATTTATCCTCATCCGTCGAATTGTCTTATTCTTAGCCGTTGATTTTCTGAACATTATCCATCGAGTATACTTACAGTTTGTAAGCATAACACGACGAATAATTGATGGAATTTTTACAGTTTATTTTTTTTAAACGGCTACTTTGGGCAATTCTTATTGGTTACTTTATTTTACTTTATTATTTTTGACAGTTATTTTTGAGATAGTATACAAGCTTAATTCATTTTCATTACTTTTCTTTTATCATTCTCAAATCATCTACTTTAATTTCTTTCTTTCTCAAAAGCACTTACTCTCTCTCTGCAAGTTTTTACTCTCTAACAATGGCACGGGTCTTCAAGATAATGTCTCAAACTGGATTTATTTTTTAGAAGAACAACTTCACTGCTCTTTTGAACAAGGGGATTCAATATTCTGGTGACTACCACAAGATGATGGATTTTGTGAAGAACTGCAAACTTAACTATGCCATGCTGGAATCACCTATCATCTACTGTGAGATTGTTGAAGAGATGTGGACAACTGCTACATACAACTCAGCTGATAAGACTATCACTTTCACTATTAAAGGTAAGGAATTTTATGTTAATAGTGACATTGTTAAAGCATGTTTCAAGATTCTTGATAATACTGTAACTTCACCACACACAAACACTGACATTATTAACATGCTTAACTCCATGAACTATGCACTCTCCACTTCTAAATTAAGTGAAATTAGGAGGTTGGGTCTTAGAAAGGAATGGAGTTATCTGTGTGATGTAGTTACCAAGGTCTTTTCTGGTAAAACCAGTAATTATGATTCTGTCAATATCTTTATGCTTAACATGCTTTACATGCTTGTTACTGATAAATTTTTCAACTTTAGTGATCTTATCATAATTGAGTTGGGGTTTAAGTTAGGGGAGTTAAATAAGAGGGGTAAAAATGTTTATTATGCTAGATTTTTAATGATGATTGCTAACCACCTCTCTGAGGATATTGTGCTTGAGAATCCAACCAACAAATTAGATTGTTGGGTTCAAGAGAGAAGGATTATTACAGATTTGAACAGGTCAAACCATCACAAAGAGGTGCCACTCTTCTATTTTCCTATTATGGAGGCACCTCAGGTAAGTGAGGTAAATTCAGTTGTCCCTACTCTTCCAGCCTCATAAATTTCTTTGCCTTATAGTGTAGCTCTGGCAACTGTGTCAATGACCCAACAGTTGCCTACCCAAGCTACCAAACCATCAAAAATTTATAAATCCAAGTCAAAGAAAGCCCCCTCTAGTATCTCTCAAAAGATGCCAGTTGCAAAATCCACCAAACCAAAAGAGGGGAGTGTAAAGGTGGGTAAGAAAGGAGAGGGACAGGGTGAACATCAAAGAAACCCTAAGGATAAGGTTGGAGAGGTGAGTGTTTCCCAGCATAGCCACACTGCAGTTTCCCAACAAACTGCAGTGCTTAATAAGGACATAAGCTCACTGTTAGTTACATCCTCCCAAAAGGATGTGACTATTAAACAAAGCTCTCAGCCAGGAGTACAGGCCAAAAGGGTAAGGGAACAAGCTCACCCCAAACCTATACGCAAGTATACGCATTCGCAAGTCATATAGAATACTTTCTAGTTCGTTCCCACAGAGACTCAGACTAATTATGTTCAATTAAACTCACTCACCAATGTATGATTACTTCTCAATGTTAAGACAATAACACATAGAATTGATTAACTAATTATTAACTACAATTAACTACTACAATTAAGCACTTAATTAACACTTCGAATTAACAATATTAAAACACTCATGATATCACAACTTCATTACTACTTCCTTCAATAGTCATTGTTATTACCCTTAGCATGCAACAGTGATTATATTAATCGAATAACACGAAACTGATAAAAGCCAACTTTCATTGTACTAATACCATTCTACCAAACATCAACAATTAAGATAGAAGTTGAATAGGCATCAATTATGTTGAGTCTTTATATGTCTACAGAAATTGACAACATAACGATTTAAGAACAAGTTATTCCTTTTGATTACACAGGGCGAATAAAACGGTTAGAGTTACCCACTATCATGCATACTCGTACATGAACCTATGTTAGCATGGCAAATTCTAAATCTCAAGATCCACCATCGCTTTGCAAGAGATTAACACCCTATCTTATATGTTCGCGACGCACATAAGACGAATAAGCACAACCAATACTAGATATCATACAATCATCACACACTAAGGTATTAAACACTAACTAAAAAATTCCATAGTAAATCCGTTACGACCCCATGATCACAATTAGCCCATGATAGCATTCATCGTCATCATGGGTTCATATGAAAGCATGATAAATAAACACAAGAGAATAATAACTGAACTAATTATATTAAACTAGAGTACGTCACAAGAGTAAATAGGTTCAAAGTAAAGAAAACTAGCATCCAACGTTACAACGAAATAAGAATCACAAGAAAATATGCTTCCTCTTCGTTGCGGTGTGCTAAAACGGTCTTCTTCCTAATCTCCTTCGCTCATTGATTAATACTACGATCCAACCTCCTTAAAACGTCTCTGAAATCTACTTATATAGGAGTCCCATAAAACCCAGATTACTCAGAAGTTGGAAGCCAAACAGAAATAGAAGTCTAAAATAATTGTTCTGAATTTACGACCCTGCGCGGCCGCTCAACATGTGCTGAGCGGCCGCGCAGCTTCCTGCGCAGCCGCTCAGCTATGCTGAGCAGGCGCTCAGACCCCCTCTGGAAAAATGGTCTGTTCTGCTTCGTTTCTTCGCTGTAATCTGCTCCTATCTTCCCACTTGCAATGCTGAACATATGCCAAGGCTTATTATTGATAAATTCTCCTCCGAAATGCAACTAATACCCTGAAATGCATAAACACTAGAAAAATGCATCAAATACACAAAATACTTGATTTCAAGACACCAATTCAAGTTATTATAAGACACTCTAAGTGGTATAAAATGCCACTTATCACACCTCCAAACTTAAATCGATGATTATCCTCAAGCGTCACAGACTCAAAAACAAAATAAAAACATGCATGAATGCAATCTATATGAAATGCATCGATCCCCCTTACTACGACCAATCCAACCAACTCATGACATCTCAACAAATGCAATTAGGCGAATAAAGATCAATCGAATCATACAAACTAACATACAGCCAGAAACGTGGTGTGTGTAGTTGCTTAACTGATATGCTTCGGAACTAGATTAATTATCATGACTCAATTATCGTCAAGGCAATCGCATGATTATACAAAGAATACAAATTCTAGGCACAAAGTGACTTATAACACTTCAAGACTCCTGGAGCTTATTACGGAATCATGCTTTTATTTATAATAATAATGCTTATTTGACCGTGCAATAAGTGAGGTCCACAAAAGACTTATACAATGGCATCCATGTAGCGAGCGTTAGGTTAGCGGATCCCAGACTATAAAAGCCTTTGGTCACTAGGCACAAAGTCCCCTAAGAACTTAATAACTCGAATACCAAAGAGCCCACTCATGATCAATTATGCATTAACTCTTTATTTATTTATTTTATTTTATTTTTAATTTCTGAGCAAGTGTGTTTCGCTCCATCTTGCTCAACCCTAGACTACTCGCATAAATATACGAGCCGACTACTAGCCATTTGAAGTCTAGTCACAATTAGCAACGAATTCCATTTTTTACTCCATTTTTTCTTTTCATGCCTTTTATCACTAAGAACCTATTATAAAATTCTAAGCATAATAAATTGATTAACCTCGAAAACCATCAAACCATAACAACAATCTAGTCCTTAAGCATTCTCTAAGACTTAGTGAAAATACAAGTGTTTCTATCATGCATACCAACCTACACGACTCAACATCACTTTAACGCTATCACTACACTCGCATCAATATCACGAATCAATTGGTAAATCAGCGCAAAAGGGATCATGGTAAATGCATGAGCTACATGTCATGATAAATAAAGCTATAAATAATAAAAAAAACTATATGGCAAAAATTATGCAATTATATAAACTAAACTATCATGAATATGCAGCTATATGACACACACACAAAATATTCCTTAACTACCACCCCAAACTTAAAATCTTCACTGCCCCCAGTGAAGGTAGTAGAAAGGAACACAGGGTATACCTACTCAGAGAGATCATTCATCATCATCACCCTCAGAGGGTGGTGTATCAGGAGGCGGATATGCAGAGTCCTCACCAAAAACTGGCCACTGGATGTCAGCTCCAAGGCCTCGAAAAGCAGTCCCTAGTGCAAGGGTGAGCTCTTGAGCAAACCTGCTCTGCGTCTCGTACATAGCATCCATCCTCCGTGACAGCCTCCTATACTGTGCATCAGCCATCCCAGCACCCTCCTGAGCTCTAGAAGAACCAGCCTCATCATGCCTTGGCCTCGCCATGGTAGCACCTCGTGCTGGACGCCCTCCTGGAAGACGATAACCCAGCCCATGCTCCTCGGGCTCACCACCGGTCCACTCCTGCATCGTATGTAGAGTCCCGGAATCAATAGGAGCGGCCGGCAACTGCAACTGCTCATGAGACGGCCACTGAACTCCCACCGCTCGGCAAAGCTTGGTAACCGTAGATGCATAAGGGATGTTCATGTGCTTAGCTCCCCTCAAAAACTTCAGAATTCCTTTGGTAGATGAACTCACCAAGGTCCACATAGTACTTCTCATTCAAAATTCCCCACAACAACTGCGCTCTCTCAACTGTGACCTCATGTGCATGCGAAGTAGGCAAAATATTAGCACAAATAAAAGCATTCCATGCACGGATATACCTATTCATGGCGATCGCCGGAAAGTGACGATACTCATTAGTTCCACTCTTGAAGGTCCAAACTGTGTCCGGCCTACAGAGAGTAGCACAAATCAAATCCAAGTCAAAATCCTCAGCAGTCTTCTCGTTCCGGTTCTCCTCCGTGGGCTTCCTTTGTCTCTGCCCAATCACACGGCGAATTACCGCAGGGTGATAATCCATCGTCATCCCCCGGACCATAGAATACCCATTCTTCTCGGCCTTCACGTTCGCATAGAACTCGCGAACCACACTCATCGGCACTGCTTCAGGCGACTCACAAAAAGCTATCCACCCCTTCTTAGCAATCATAGGTAACAACTCACCATCCCTCCCCGATGGCAAAAATCCCCTCTCCTTCAAAATTGGCTTCCCCTGAAGCCTAGTGTACTCCTCCTCAGCAGCCTTATCATTCAAACGAGGCCTCGTAGCAGTACCCCTCGAAGAATCAGCAGTAGGGACAGTGCTACTGCTATCGATAGTCCTTGCTCTCTTGGGTGCCATCGAAACTGAGTGAAAGTGCTTGAGATTTGTGTTTTTGTGTTTGGGAGAGAGTTTAAGTGTTGAAAGTGTATGGGAGATATATTGGATAGGTGTATGTATATATAGGGCATGGATTAGGGTAGAATTTGATTAGGAGTGGGGTTAAGGGTTAAAATCATGGGATAATGGGGAAATAGGTCGTGGGTTTATGGGCTGTGTTTTGTGTTTTTATTTTTCTGATTTTTTGGTTTTTTATTGAACATAAAAATATTTCTCCCAGTCGGCCCCTGAGCGGTCGCTCAGCAGAGCTAAGCGGGCGCTCAGCTTGCTGAGCGGTCGCTCAGCATAGCTGAGCGGGCGCTCAGCTTGCTGAGCGGTCGCTCAGCATAGCTGAGCGGGCGCTCAGCTTGCTGAGCGGTCGCTCAGCATAGCTGAGCGGGCGCTCAGGGGGCTTCTGGAATAAAAATTTCCAGGCTCCATTTTTCTGATTTTTTTGTGATTTTGGATAGGTTATTAACTTTTAAGGGTTCCTGTAACAACAAATCATGGGTTGCCTTCCACGAAGCGCGTCTTTTTCGTCATTAGCTTGACGTTGCGTACCTTACTCAAGTTGACAATAAAACGGCACTAACCACTTCCGGGTTTGCCGTGTCCCCATAGTAGTGCTTCAAACGGTGACCATTAACCTTGAATGCTTGGTCCAGATTATTCTCAAAAATCTCCACCGCTCCATGTGGAAACACAGTTTTGAAAATAAAAGGTCCAGACCACCTTGATTTCAACTTCCCAGGAAAAAGTCGGAGGCGAGAGTTGAATAAGAGAACTTGTTGCCCCGACACGAATAACTTAGGATGTAACTTCCTATTGTGCCACCTTTTCACCTTTTCCTTGTACATTATGTTGTTCTCGTACGCTTGTAGTCAAAATTCATCAAGTTCATTAAGCTGAAGCATTCGCTTCTTTCCAGCTGCATCTAGATCTAGGTTCAACTTCTTCAACGCCCAATAGGCCTTATGCTCAAGCTCCGCAGGTAAATGACATCCCTTGCCATACACAAGTTGAAACGGGGACATCCCAAGTGGAGTTTTGTATACTGTTCTGTAAGCCCAAACAGCTTCATCGAGCTTTAAAGACCAATCCTTCCCCGACGGACAAACAACCTTCTCTAAGATGCGTTTGATCTCTCTGTTAGACACTTCCGCTTGACCATTTGTTTGCGGATGATAGGCAGTAGCAACTCGATGATTCACATTGTAGCGCTGCATCATAGAAGTGAACTTACGGTTGCAGAAATGCGACCCTTCATCACTTATAATTACTCGTGGCATTCCAAACCTTGTCAAAATCTGCTTATGAAGAAAATTCAACACTGCCTTTGCATCATTTGTTGGTAGAGCTTTGACTTCTACCCATTTTGAGACATAATCGACTGCCAGCAAGATGTACTGATTATTGTAGGATGAGACAAAAGGCCCCATGAAATTGATGCCCCAAACATCAAAGACCTCGACCTCAAGCATCACATTTAACGGCATCTCATCCTTTCTCGTAAGATTTCCCACTCTTTGGCAACGATCACACATTAAAACAAACTGATGAGCATCCTTAACAAAGTAGGCCATAAAAAACCTGCTTGCAGAATATGAGCTTCCGTCTTCTCACCACCATAGTGTCCACCATAAACTGTGGAGTGGCAGTCTCGTAATATCCCCTCCGTCTCACAGAATGGGATACATCTCCTGATGATCTGGTCAGCTCCCTGTCTAAACAAATATGGTTCATCCCACGTATACCACTTCATCTCATGCAGAAACTTCTTCTTTTGAGCTGTGGTCAAATTAGGAGGCATTATATTGCTGACAAGATAATTCACAATATCTGCGAACCATGGCTCTTCCTCATGAACTGCGAACAACTGCTCATCCGGAAAAGATTCGTTGATCAATGTCTTATCATGTGAAGTAGACTCGGGATTCTCCAATCTAGAGAGATGGTCAGCTACTTGATTCTCGGTACCTTTTCGATCCTTGATCTCTAGCTCAAATTCCTGTAGCAAAAGCACCCAACGAATGAGTCTCGGCTTCGAATCCTTCTTGGAAACCAAATAGCGAATGGCCGCATGATCAGTGAATACTGTCACTTTTGTCCCAAGCAGATAAGATCGAAATTTTTCGAAACCGAAGACTATAGCCAAGAGCTCCTTCTCAGTAGTGGTGTAGTTCATTTGGGCCCCATTTAAGGTCTTGCTAGCATAGTAGACCACATGGAAGAGATTATTCTTGTGCTGCCCAAGAACTGCACCCACCGCATAATCACTCGCATCACACATCATCTCAAAAGGCTCTGTCCAATCTGGTGCTGTAATAACTGGTGTAGTGATCAAACTCTTCTTAAGAGTCTCGAATGTCGTCAAACATTCATCATCAAATTTGAAAGGCACATCCTTCTCAAGCAAGTTGCACAACGGCTTAGATATCTTCGAAAAGTCCTTGATGAAACGGCGATAAAAACCCACATGACCAAGAAAACTACGGATTCCTTTCACAGAAATAGGTGGTGGAAGATTTTCAATGACTCCCACCTTGGCTTTGTCCACCTCAAGACCCTTGCTAGAGACCTTATGCCCAATGTTAGATATATTTGATAATGTCATGTCTAATATGATTTATGTTTAGTTTTCAGATCTTACTTAAACAGGACAAAGCAGTACTTAACTGAAATCAGTACTTATACTGAAGTCAGAACTTAAGTCATCAGTACTTAAGGTTCAGGAGATATTTATCAGAAGATAATATCAGGATTTAAAGGAAATATTCAGATAAGTAAGGCAGCTGATTTACAGGAAGAGAAGATCTAGACAAACGTAAGAAGAGATATGCATGAAGAAGGAATTCCGTGAATAATGGTATACTTGGAAGAAAAGATATTTATTTGATATATTTTAGGAAGCAGAATTATATTCCATATCAATTAGGGATTATCTTGTAACTGTGTAGTATATAACACAGACATAGGATTTACACTATAAGTGTTATCATTATCAAGAAGATTATTAATTGTAACCCTAGCAGCTCTCGTGATATTTGTTCATCACTGAGAGAGGACAGTTCCATACTGTAACAGAGTTTATTATTTTAAATAAAGTTTGTTTTCTGTTACTTGAGTTATTAAAGTTCGATTTGATTGTGCTATACACTGTATTTACCCCCCCCCCTCTACAGTGTGTGTGACCTAACAAGTGGTATCAGAGCCTATCTGTTAACACACAAACAGTTTAAGATCCAAAAACAATCATGTCTGAAGTAGAAACTCCAACTAAACCCACCAAAACTGAAGAACCTCCAAAGACACAAATCCATAGCCGATATGAGGCTATTAGAGTTCCCATATTGAGACCATCTGAATATCCCATATGGAAGGTGAGGATGACCATGTTTCTGGAAGCAACAGATCTAGAATATCTTGATAGAATCAAGGAAGGGCCTCACAAACCAACCAAGCTCACTGTTGCAATTGCAGGTGAAGCAGCAAAGTCAGTACCAAAGGAAAAGAGTGACTACACTGCTGAAGATATCGCATCAATTGCTAAGGATGCTAAGGTACGACACTTACTGTATAGTGCCATTGATAATGTAATGTCAAACAGGGTAATAAACTACAAGACTGCAAAGGAGATATGGGATGCCTTGGAAACAAGATGTCAGGGAACTGATACGATTAAGAAGAACAGGAAGACAATACTTACTCAAGAGTATGAACACTTTGACTCAAAGGCTAATGAGTCATTGACTGATTTATATGATAGATTTGTCAAACTCTTGAATGACTTGTCACTGGTTGATAGTGAGTATGATCTTGAAGATTCAAACCTTAAATTCCTGTTGGCTCTTCCTGAAAGCTGGGATTTGAAGGCAACAACAATAAGAGACAACTATAATCTTGATGAAACAACTCTTGATGAAATTTATGGGATGCTCAAGACTCATGAACTTTAGATGGAACAAAGAAGCAAGAGGAAAGGAGGAAAGTTAAGAACAGTTGCTCTTAAGGATGAAGAAGAATCCCCCAAGGCAGCTACCTCAAGGAAAGGCAAGGGTAAAGCTCTCTTCACAAAGTCTGATACTGAGTCATCAAGTTCTGATAGTGATGATGACTCAGAATCTGAAAGCTTGCCTGAGACGGATGTTGATGAAGAGATGATGAAGCTGTGTGCTCTTATGGTGGAGGGAATCATGAAGATTGCATATAGAAAGTTGAGGAAGGGAAAGAAGTTTTCCAGGAAAGGTGCAAGTTTTGATAAGAAGAATTTCAGAAAATCTGAGGGCAAAGGAGGAAAGTATGACAGATGAGATTATACAAATGTCAAATGCTACAACTGTGGTGAGAAAGGCCACATATCTCCTGATTGCAAGAAAGTGAAGAGTGACAAAGGCAAGGCTCTTGTCACAAAGAACAAAAGTTGGACAGACACCTCAGATTCTGAAAGTGGGGAGAATTATGCCTTGATGGCAAATTCTGATATGGCAAGTGCTGAAAGCAGTTCTGAAGCTACTGAGTTAAAGGTACCTCAAACTACTTATGCCTTTCATACTGATGATATTAATGATTTGAGAAGATATCTTAAAACCATGTTCATTAGCTATAGAGATCAAACTTTAACATGTGAAAGATTAACTTCTGAAAATCTTGCTTGCAAAAAGAGGAATGATTATTTAGAAAAATAGTTAGTCATGTTCCATCAAACTCAGAAAGATAGAGATGATGCTTTCTATGTTAGGGATGAATTACTTAAAATGAATGAATCTCTAAAAACTGAGTTAGAAAAGGAAAGAGAGATTATCAGGACTTGGACTAACTCTGGCAGAACAACTCAAAATTTGTTAAGTAGTGAAAATTGGAAAGAGGGCTTAGGTTATGGAGAGGATAAGAATGATAAAGGAACTGTAGATGTTAAGCCTATAGTTGTTAAACAAAAGCCAAAGTTAAAACCTATTAAGTTTGTAGCTGTAAAGTCTGATACTGAGAAATCAGAAGTTAAAAAGGAATTAACTTCTGACAAACTAAAACAGGAAAAGACAATTGAAGTAAACGTGGGCTTAATGACTAAGAACAGCTTAAGCATAAGTTGAAAGATGTTAAGAATGCAAACAAGGTAAAATCACCTAGGAAAAATAGGAATGGAAAGGAAGGTGTGAATAAAAGCAATGATTATAAGCCTGTTCCTGATGCTCCTAGAAAAACATGTCATAACTGTGGAAGTTCTAACCATCTGGCTTCTTTTTGCAGGAAGAATAAGAATATAAACTCCTTACCTTCAAAGTCAGGAGTTAAGAGTCAGTCTGTAAGATATAAGCCACAAAATTCTTGTTTTCATTGTGGTAGTTTATGGCATTCCATTTATACTTGTAAGGAATATCATAGTTTGTACTATGATTATTATCAAATAAAACCTTCTTTAAAGAAAGTTACCATTGTTCCTTCTAGTGTAAGTTCTGATTCAAAGTCTGATAGTGTAAATTATGATAAGAAAAATGTTAACATAAACTCTGATGCTAAATCCGCTGCAAATGTTAACAAACTTAATAAGGCCAAAGGATCCAAGAAAGTCTGGGTCCTTAAAACTAATCATTAGTGGTCTTTGTTATTGCAGGGCAACAGGAAAAACATCCTAGTTCTGGACAGTGGATGTTCAGGACATATGACTGGAAATAAAACCCTGCTATCAAACTTTGTGGAGAAGGCTGGCCCAAGTGTTTATTATGGAGATGACAACATTGGAAAAACATTGGGATATGGCAATATCAATCTTGGGAATGTCATCATTAAAGAAGTAGCTCTAGTCTCAGGACTTAATCACAATCTGCTGAGTGTTAGTCAAATCTGTGACACAGGTTATCATGTGGATTTCTTTGAAGAACACTGTAAAGTTGTAAGTAAATCTGCAGGTAAAGTTGTTCTGAAAGGATACAGGCGTGGTAACATTTATGAAGCCAAGTTTTCAACAAGTACTGATGGTTCTGCAATCTGTCTGATGAGTAGAGCATCAATTGAAGAAAGCTGGAATTGGCATAAGAAACTCTCTCATTTAAATTTCAACAATATAAATGAACTAGTCAAGAAAGATCTTGTGAGAGGACTACCAAAGTCAGTATTTGCTCCTGATGGCCTTTGTGATTCTTGTCAGAAGGCAAAACAAAGGAAATCCTCATTCAAGAGTAAGACTGAATCATCAATTCTTGAGCCTTATCACCTACTGCATGTTGATCTATTTGGTCCAGTAAATGTCATGTCTATTGTAAAGAAGAAATATGCTATGGTCATAGTGGATGAGTTCACCAGATACACATGGGTGTATTTCTTGCACACAAAAAGTGAAACTGCATCTATCTTGATTGATCATGTCAGGCAACTGGATAAATTGGTCAAAGATTCTGTGAAGATAATAAGAAGTGATAATGGTTCTGAGTTCAAGAATTTGATAATGGAAGAGTTCTGCAAAAACCATGGAATCAAGCAGGAATTTTCTGCTCCTGGAACTCCACAGCAAAATAGAGTTGTTGAAAGAAAGAATAGAACTCTCATTGAAGCTGCACGTATAATGTTTGATGAAGCAAAGCTTCCAACCTATTTCTGGGCTGAAGCTGTGCAGACTGCTTGTTTTACTCAGAACGCAACACTCATTAACAAGCAAGGTAAGAGACCATGTGAGATGGTGAAGAAAAAGAAGCCAAATCTGAAGTATTTTCACGTATTTGGATGCAGGTGTTTTGTTCTTAAGACTCATCCCGAACAGCTATCCAAATTTGATCTAAAAGCTGATGAAGGAATCTTTGTTGGATATCCACTTTCCACAAAAGCCTTCAGAGTCTATAACTTGAGAACAAGAGTGGTCATGGAATCTATCAATGTCTCTTTTGATGATAAGAAGATTACTGGACTTGAAGATTTCAATGATCATGATCAGCTGAGATTTGAAAATGAAGACTTAAATTCTGATACTGAAAATCCTGACAATCTAAATCCTGATACTGCAAACTCTGATGGATCAAACTCTGATGTTATTGAAACTATGGTGACAGCGCCAAAGGAAGATGCACCTATGCAGGGGGAGCATACTCAAGATCTTACCACATCTCAAGAAGCATCAGAACATACATCTGGCTCTTCAAGTTCTGATTCGTCAAGTTCTGATAAGCCAAGTTCTGATAGTTCTGAAAATCTAAATTCTGAAGAATCCAACTCAGAGAGCATAGTTTCAGGGGGAGCATCATAAAATGAAAATGAAGACAGCATGGATCATGGGGGAGCATCCAGTTCTAGAGAAAACCTTCCATCTGCAAGGAAGTGGACTAAATCACATACACCTGATTTGATAATTGGAAATCCTGATACAGGTGTCAGAACTAGAACAACTACTTTAAGTGAATGTCTTTACAATTCTTTTCTTTCTCAGACTGAACCAAAGAAAGTGGAAGAAGCTCTTCAAGATGCTGATTGGGTGCAAGCAATGCAGGAAGAGTTAAATGAATTTGAAAGAAACAAAGTCTGGACCCTAGTGCCAAGACCAAAGAACAGATTTGTTGTTGTTGTTGGTTGCAAAAGGATATTCTCAACAGGAGGGAATTGATTATGATGAAACATTTACACCAGTTGCTAGATTGGAAGCCATAAGGATATTTTTGGCTTATGCTGCTCACAAAAAGTTTACTGTCTTTGAAATGGATGTGAAAATTGCTTTTCTCAATGGAGAATTGGAGGAGGAAGTATATGTTGAACAACCTCCAGGCTTTGTAGATCCCAAATATCCTAATCATGTCTACAGGCTTGATAAAGCACTTTATGGCCTTAAGCAAGCTCCAAGAGCATGGTATGAGACTTTAGCTCATTTTTTTCTGGAAAGTGGATTTAACAGAGGAACTATAGACAAAACACTGTTCTACCTCAACCATGGAAAGGACTTACTTCTGGTTCAGATATATGTTGATGATATCATCTTTGGTTCTACAAATGACAAACTTTTCAAGAAGTTTGATAAATTGATGCAGTCAAGATATCAAATGAGTATGATGGGGGAACTTAGCTATTTTATGGGTCTTCAAGTCAAGCAGAATGAAGAAGGCACTTTTATTTGTCAAACTACGTACACCAGAAATTTGCTGAAGAAATTTGGAATGCAAGATTGTTCAAGTGCATCCACTCCCATGGCCACTGCAACAAAACTGGATAAGGACACTGGTAAATCAGTAGATATTACTGATTATAGAGGTATGATTGGCTCTCTACTCTATCTAACTGCTAGTAGACCTGATATCATGTATGCTACCTGTCTTTGTGCAAGATTTCAAGCAGATCCAAGAGAACCTCACTTAACAGCTGTGAAAAGAAGTTTCAAGTATCTTAAAGGAACAGATGATCTGGGATTGTGGTATCCCAGAGAATCAGAATTTTAAACTAATAGTTTACTCAGATGCAGATTTTGCAGGTTGCAAAATTGACAGGAAAAGCACAAGTGGAAACTGCCAATTTCTTGGAGGCATATTGGTTTCTTGGTTTAGCAAGAAACAAGTCAATTTCCACATCTACTGCAGAAGCAGAATACATTGCTGTAGGAAGCTGTTGTGCACAGATTCTTTGGATGAAGAATCAGTTACTGGATTATGGGTTAATATATTTTAAAATCCCTATTTACTGTGATAATCAAAGTGATATTGCTATGACAGGTAATCCAGTTCAACACTCAATGACAAAGCACATCAGCATTAGGTACCACTTCATAAGGGAACATGTGGATGAAGGTACAGTGGAATTGCATTTTGTTCCAATAGATCAACAAATAGCAGATATCTTCACAAAACCACTGTGTGAAGCTACTTTTACAAGATTGGTAAATAAACTTGGAATGGTTTCAGGTTCTTTCTCTAAATCTGCTTAGCTTTTATTCTGATGCATCAAACTTTATGATCAGTATTTACAGAAATTACTCTCTTTGTGTACTCTGTGCTTAATTGAAAATTGCTTAAGTACTGATTGTTGTCTGATGTGAATTTCTAAACTCTGATAGTGATATGACTGTTTATGTGACTATTCAATCCTATGAGGATAACTGTGCTAGATACTGACCTAGTAGTCTTTAATATACTAGAGATCCCATATTAGAAGTAATTATTTATGTGGAAATCTATTGACACAAGAAAATTCTGATATTGAGCTTAGTTAAGTTTACTTTGTCTATCTTATTACTAAGTCAAAAACTAGAATAGTGTTTCTCATCTGTTAAGTTTTGATGTTAGTAAATCTGTTGAATGTACTAAGTGCTGATAA
Organism: Apium graveolens; assembly: GCF_009905375.1. NCBI lineage: Eukaryota > Viridiplantae > Streptophyta > Magnoliopsida > Apiales > Apiaceae > Apium > Apium graveolens. The sequence continues at coordinate 168,822,467 of NC_133653.1, read as the reverse complement.
ACCTCACTTATCAAAAGAAAAAGGAATAGAACAAGGAATAAAAATCAGGTACTCCTTTGAGATCTAGAGTAAAAATGTGGAAGGGATGACCCAAGTGCATTGCTGGTATTAAGTAATATGCATCAGAAAAGCAAATAATTATTTTTCTTGGTGACTTTTCACACTCTATGATTACTGGAGAAATACTCTGATAAAAGCATAAATTCTGATAAGCAGTCGTAACTCTCTTACATTGAGAAGCCACTGTAAAATGGAATTTCAAAAGATGCATAAAATAAGCACAAAACAGTTGAGGTGGACTCGTGCATGAACTCATTCAAAAGTAAACTTCAGAATAATGACAGATTTTTAGTAAAGTTCTTAGTTATGCCTTATTTCTAAGATGTACTGAAGTGAATCAGACTTTACTCTTTGTCTGATATTTTGCTTAATGCACACACTTACACTCCATATGAATGATGAAAATTACTGAGGCGTTCAATGTTATTTTAGATGAACAGTTTATGTGTCAGATTGCATAAATTATGAGGACAAGTTCTGATGGAAGTTCTGATAAATAAAAACTGAAGAACCAAAATCAGAATTTGTGTGAAGAATCACAAAGATAGACTTTCATTTTTTGAGTTAAGAAATCATGTTCTGATGACTGTTAAGTTCTGATATAAGTCTAAGTGCTGATATTCAATTCTGATCCTCTACTTGACTTATTTGTGGTTAAAATCTGAAACAGTCTTATTTTAAATCAGAATATGAACGGGTAAGATATTAACAGTCCATACAATTAGGGTTAGTGGAACACGTACATGCACAGTAATTTTTACTTGTTTCTTGTGCGCATTAAACCCTGTTTTACTTTTCCAATGACTGTTTTTCTTCTTCCCAGTCTAGGAAGACGAGGTAGAACTATTTCTACCTATACGCATTAAATTATCCTCGCGTCTCCTGGAATTCTATTGCCTATATAAAACCCTCACCTCACATCAGCCTACACATCATTTCTTTTCTCACATACTCATTTTTTCCTTCATACCAACACAATCATGGTTAACTACAATATGTTTTTAAACTATGAGACCTTCAACATGGAATTGAGCTGTGAGGACTGGCAGCAGGATTGGCACGTAACTGTCATTCCTGATGAGATTTGGGACTCGGTTCCCCAGGAGGTTTTCACACACCTCCTGTTCTTTTCATGGACTACCATCGCCATCTAGAGCGATTGGAAGAAGAAAGGCTGGAAGCTCTCCGCCAACAAGAGCGAATCATACGACTCGCTATTCTTTTTGTAGAGAGTCGGAAGAAGAAATAATTTGTTTTCTTCTTCCTGTTTTTCTTCATCGTCAGCTTTGTCCGGCTTTTTAGCCAAAGATAAAAACTGTTGATGTTAAGTTTAGAAGCTTAGGACAGTCTTGTAATGCTCTGATGTAATTTCAATTTCATGAATGTATTCTCTTAATATATTAATGGAATTTCTTATTTTTGGAAGATTATCGTCTCTGAGATATTTGCAATTTTACTGCACTGTTAAATCCTGATATATCCATATTCTGATGACCATTTTAATTATTGATTTAAATTAAGTTCTAATTTTAAAATATCAGTACTTGTTTACTTGATTTATTTTTTGGTCATTCTCACACTTGAATTTTTTTTACAGAATATTGGTTTTGCAGTGAAAATAATTAAATAAGTGGGAACAGTTTAAATTTTGAATTAAAACTGACTTACCTCAATTAATGGGATTACTAGGTAAGTGGAACGGTTTTTCCTTGAAAAACTGTATGTGATAAGTAATGATTACTATTTTCCCGTGCCCATTAACTATTCATAATTGCTGCATGTCTGACAGGTGTCTAACGGTTATTTTTTTTCCACCAAGTATAAGTAAGAGAGAGAGAAGATTATACAATCTTTTATTTACTTTTACACTTTATCTCTATTTCTTTGCTTTTACTTTCTCTCATCTCCTGACGTTGGTTTTTCATACAGACATTTTATCAAACACCTTACAGGCAATTTTAATTTTCAATTTTTCTCATGGCACATAAGGATTTGATCATCGATGGAGCCAAGTTCGTTCCCAACAACTATGCTGCAATTCTAAATCATGATGAAGCTCCGTCTGAGTTGCATTTTGTGCAAGATCTTCTTGCACACAGTGAAATTGGGTATGCATTGATCCAGCCTTCAGTTTTTTTCAAGCCAACAAGTTCTGACGTTTTGGCGGACTAAGCATTTTGATAATGGTGGTGCAACTGGTACTCTCAGCATTGTTTTTGAAGTCAATGATGATGAGCATATGGTAACTCCTGGAACAGTTCGCAAGGCTTTACATTTACCAGAAGGCTGCATTTTCTCAACACCGGAGGAACCAGCTCTATAGCAGCTCATGGCCAGTTTGGGGTATGAGAAGAGTTTAGCTAAGCTTGTACAGTTGAAACGAGCACATATCAGAAAGGAATGAAACTTTTTCTTCGAATGCATCACTAAATCCTTCGGGAATAAGTGTTCCAACTTTGATGCCATTCCAATAATGAGTCAGCACATCGGGTATGCTATTATTAATCAAACTCATTTTGATTTTGCAAGTGTTGTGATAGGTTTTATAGGGGATAGGATGACAGAGGATAGGAATGTTGTCTACTTTGCTAGATTCTGTCAGCTTATATATAATTTATGTTGTGCTGATGAACCTTAACCTACCACTGACTTATTTCCACCCTTTAAACTTGCAAAACAGGCTTTTAATGACTTGGTAAATGTTGGCCTTAAGAAAACGTTGGTTAGACCTTTACAGATTCCTCAGTCTGTAAAACAGATCCTGGTAAATGCTGATCCTCAAACCTATAGATCTGTGTATCCTGATGTTCAACCTACCACCACATCCCAAACACCACACCAACCATCAGAAAATACCACACATACATCTATACCTCAACCCTCTCTCTGAACATATCTTAAACCATATCTCACACCTTCACAGACAGCTCAACCTTCATCTTCAGCACCGACTGTGAAGCCTTCATCTTCCAAGCCCAAAAGGATAAAGACTGTTCCTCATACACCACAGAAGAGAAGGAGGATTGTTCTGAGAGATGAGTCAGATGGTGAGGAACAGGTTTCTGCATCAAAACCTGTTGTAAAAGAAGCTGAGAAGGTTCCTTCTCAGAAGGATTCTGGAATTGGGGGATCTAAGCTTCTCAAAAGGCTTAGAAGAATGACTTCTGCTGAACCTCCCAAGGAATCCCCACATTCAAAGAGTTACAAGAAACAGAGAGCTAAAAGGCCAGCTTCAGATGACGAGAAAGCAGCAGCCAAAGAAGGAGATCAGGAATCTCTGATCTCAAAAGAACCAGAATTTTCTGAAGTTACTGCATCTCCCTCTCCATTGTCCCCAACTCAGGAAGCTGCTACAGACAAGGCAAACACACCATCTGTGTCTCCTGTACATAAAACTGTATCTCCTGTAGACCCAGGCACAAGTGCTAAAATTGATATTCACAACCTTGTTGTGCCTGAGGTTCTCTACTTAGAAGCTCCAACAGCAATTAATCCATCAACAACACCTGTTACTGATGCTAATCAAACTCCAGAATTGTCTACAACACCTTCTCTGCATCTAGATGTTGATGATCAGAATATAGGTGAGCATCAGGATATGGCTGTTGATCAGAACTTGGAAATAGATCAGCACTTAGAGGATGATGATGATGCCTCTATTGCTTCTCATACTGTTGTTTTATTAGAAGATGTTGATTCTGCCAGTTCTGATGCTTCAAATGCTGATGTTACTGGTGATGTTGCTATTAATGCAGATGCTGATGTAGCTGGTCCTTCAGGACATGCACCTCGATAAACTGTTCATAAATCTGAACTAGTTAAGCAGTTTGTAACAAGAGCAGCACCAGTACCTTGGAGTGAAACTCCTAGAGGACAGGAGTGGACTAAGGAATGGAACTCAGTTACCTTTGTTCCATCTGAAAAGATTCTTGCTCAGCACTTGGCAAAAGCTGATGAAATGTTAATTAATGATGATTTCAAGACACAGCTTCGAGTCACTACATTGAGTACTAGACATCTGCAAGGTCTCCATTCAACAACTCATGCAGAGTTACGTCAAGTTAAGGAAGAATTGCTCAAGCAAGATATGACTAGGAAACTTGATAAGAAAAAATTCTTCCAACCTACCTTTAACAGAGTTGTTTATATTGAGAGGACCCAAGAGAAGCAACAGTCTCAGATTGATGATATTTTGAAACATCAAGCTTCTCATCAATCACAACTCGATGAAATCCAAGCCTCAGTGGAATTGCTTGTCTCTCTTCTCTTACCTGCTGATGCCAAAAAGGGGGAGAAAGTAATTAAGTCCAAATGCAAAACTGTTAAGACACTGAAAGGGAATGATGATGAAAAAGATGACCAGGGAAACTCTGGAATGGGTGGAGGTCATGGTCAAGGTAGAAGTTTCTCATCAAGAAGAGCTGAAATTACAAGTCACAGGACAAGTTCTGATGCTGGAAAAAGAATTACTTCTGCTACTGGTAAAAGGATAAGTTCTGATGAACTTCTGGATCTTGATGAAGATATATCAAGGCAGTTATTTCTGAAAGAAAATCCAGGAATGGACTTGGAGAGTCTGATGGAAGAAGAAGCTAGACTTAAGTCAGAAAAAGTCAATTCTAAATCTGAAGCTTCTGTTGGTAAAAAGAAACTTCCAAAGGCCAAAGGCATTGTGATAAAAGAAAGAACAAGTTCTGAAGCAACCAAGGCTAAATCACAATTGCAGATAGATCCAAGGTCCAAGGGCAAAGAGAAAGTTGGTGAACCTATCAAGGTTTATGTGCCTCCTGTGGATGAAGAAATTACTGTTGAAGATGCTGATCTTGCTCTAACTTCAAGAAAAATTTCTAAGACAACCTCTGATATGGCTCAAGTTGTTCAGAGTAAAGATATAGTTAGTTCTGATATTTCAAAGAAGCAAGTAACCTCTGACATAGCTCAAGTTAACTTGATATCAGAAGATAAATCAAGGGAAACCTCTGACATTGCTCATGTTAAACCTTCAAAGATACTCCTACCAGGATTCACCAAAGCCAAACAGACTCAACCTTTAAAGACTGCTGCAAGTGGTTTTGAAGCAAGAGTGGTTACTGGAAAGGAAGCAAGAGATAAATCTGGATTGGGTAGTGCTGATGAAAGAAGAATACAGAACACAACCAGTGATCCAACTTCCTTAAGTGAACCAGGTATTGGAGCAACTCCTAAAAGTTTGAATCAAATAGAATCTGTACAGATGGTTTACCATACCTACTTGAGAGAACACATCTTGTTGTACTTCATGACAGATGGTAGGGTTTATCATATAAGGGAAAATGCCATTCCACTGAAGTATTTTGAAGAATTGGAACATGTATTATTCTTACTTCAAGTGAATGACAAAATAACAGAAAGTGCTGCAAACTATTTAAAGAGTCAAATTCAGAAATAGAAAAGGCTTTATTCTGTTAAGTCTGACAGCATATATCTTCCAAAGTACAGAGATCACAAGGGTATTGTTGAGATGAAGCCTAACTCTACTATGATTATAACTACCTTTCTGGGTTACAAGGCTGTGGAATTCAATCTTGAGTCTGACAAGGCATATTTGATCAGACTGGATCAGGACATAAGGAAAGCTAAAATTAATGATCTCAGGGCTACAATCTTTCAAACTGGTGAAGATTCTGCAGAACTTAAAGATGCTAAAAGGAGGATGATTGATGAACTCAGATATGTTGAGAGATGTTTGTTAAAGAATTATTTCAGAACAACTACTGACATAAGAGAGATCAGAAAGTGAAGCCAAGTCAAGATCTACAACTGCTCAAATTCTGATATGTATATAGACTTAAGTTGTTATCGGAAGTTAAAGTTGGTAAAGCTTTAAGGATTGTAAGTTGTAGTTATCTAGTCAAGTTCTCATGCATTTGTACTTAATGTTTTTGACATCATCAAATATCTGTTAAACTTGTATATTATGCTAATTTACAAGTTGGGGGATATGTTAGATATATTTGATAATGTCATGTCTAATATGATTTATGTTTATTTTTCAGATCTTACTTAAACAGGACAAAGCAGTACTTAACTGAAATCAGTACTTATACTGAAGTCAGAACTTAAGTCATCAGTACTTAAGGTTCAGGAGATATTTATTAGAAGATAATATTAGGATTTAATGGAAATATTCAGATAAGGAAGGCAGCTGATTTACAGGAAGAGAAGATCTAGACAAACGTAAGAAGAGATATACATGAAGAAGGAATTTCGTGAAGAATGGAATACTTGGAAGAAAAGATATCTGTTTGATATATTTTAGGAAGCAGAATTATATTCCATATCAATTAGCGATTATCTTGTAAATGTGTAGTATATAAACACAGACATAGGGTTTACACTATAAGTGTTATCATTATCGAGAAGATTATTAATTGTAACCCTAGCAGCTCTCGTGATATTTGTTCATCACTGAGAGAGGACAGTTCCATACTGTAACAGAGTTTATTATTTTGAATAAAGTTTGTTTTCTGTTACTTGAGTTATTAAAGTTCGATTTGATTGTGCTATACACTGTATTCACCCCCTCTACAGTGTGTGTGACCTAACACCCAACAATAATGCCTTCACGTACCATAAAATGACATTTTTCCCAATTGAGCACCAAATTAGTTTCCACACACCTTTTGAGCACTGCACGAAGATTATTCAAACATTCATCGTACGAGTGTCCAAAGACGGAGAAGTCGTCCATGAACACCTCGACATTATTTCCAATCATGTCAGAGAATATAGCCATCATACATCTCTGAACAGTGGTCGGTGCACCACATAACCCAAACGAAACTCTGCAAAAAGCAAACATGCCAAATGGACAAGTGAAGGTAGTCTTTTCTTGATCCTCTGATGCAATACAAATCTGATTATACCCCGAGTAGCCATCCAGAAGACAATAGTACTCATGACCAGCCAACCTGTCAAGCATCTGATCAATAAATGGAAGAGGGAAGTGATCCTTCCTCGTGGCCTTATTCAACTTTCGGTAATCCATGCATACTCTCCATCATGTGACTGTTCGAGTGGAGATGAGCTCATTCTTCTCATTTGCTACCACAGTGATACCTCCTTTCTTAGGTACACATTGCACGAGGCTCACCCAAGAACTGTCAGAAATAGGATAAATGATTCCTGCATCCAGCCACATCAGAATTTCTTTTTTCACCACTTCTTTCATGATAGGATTAAGTCTGCGCTGTTGTTCAATAGTCGGCTTACTACCCTCTTCTAGCAGAATCTTATGCATGCAATAGGAAGGGCTGATCCCTTTGATGTCTGCTATAGTCCATCCGATAGCCGATTTGAATTCTCTCAAAATCCTTAAGAGCTTGTCCTCCTCACTACCTGAAAGGTCAGATGCAATAATTACAGGTAAAGTAGATGCATCACCTAAAAAAGCATACCTCAAGTGTTCAGGCAATGGCTTAAGCTCCAAGGTAGGTGCTTCCTTAATTGATGGTTTGAGCTTTCCTTCAGCATTTTTGAGGTCAGAAGTACCAAGAGATTCAAACGGCATGTCTAGCTTTCGCCTCCAGGGAGAAGCATTAAGATATTATAATTGCTCATTACCATCCTCATCATCACTGTCAAAATCCCCCACTAAGGCCTTCTCTAATGCATCAGACAGTAGCATATGATCGAGTTCTGAAGTAACCGCAGAATCAATCAAATCCACTTTTAAGCACTCCTCATCTTCTGTAGGGAATTTCATTGCTTTGAATACATTGAATGTCACATCCTGATCCTGCACCCACATAGTAAGTTTACCTTTCTGCACATCGATCAAGGTACGGCCAGTAGCCAAGAAAGGTCTTCCCAAGATTATGGGAATCTTCTTATCTTCCTCGAAATCCAGAATAACAAAGTCTGCAGGAAAGAAGAGCTTATCCACTTTGACTAGCACATCCTCCACTATGCCTCTTGGGTAAGTAATAGAATGATCAGCCAATTGTAGAGACATGTAGGTGGGCATTGGATCAGGCAAATCCAACTTTTTAAAGATCAACAACGGCATCAGATTAATGCTTTCTCCCAAATCACAAAGGCACTTGTCAAAAGATAACTTGCCAATGGTGCAAGGAATGGTGAAGCTACCTGGATCTTTCAGCTTTGGAGGTAACTTTTACTGCAGCACACCACTACATTCTTCTGTTAGAGCAACGGTCTCAAGGTCATCCAGTTTCAACTTCCTTGAAAGAATACTCTTCATAAACCTCGCATAACTAGGCATTTGCTCCAGAGCCTCATCGAAAGGTATATTGATGTGAAGTTTCTTAAACACCTCCAGAAACTTACCGAACTGCTTATCCAGCTTTTGTTGTTGCAATCTCTTAGGGAAAGGTGGTGGAGGATAGAGATGTTTCTCCCCTGTATTACCCTCAGGCAGAGTGTGTTCAACAGTAGTCTTCCTTGGTTCCGCCGCTTTCTCCTTTTGCTTAGCTTCTTCATCTCCAACTTCAGCTTCTCCTTCTTTTACTTTTTCAGCATCAGCAACTTTTCCAGACCTTAAGGTAATAGCCTTGACTTGCTCTTTAGCTTCCTTCCTGCCTGGCACTTCAGTGTCACTGGGAAGTGTGCCAGGTTGATGATTGAGCACTGCATTGGCTATTTGACCAATTTGATTTTCCAAGGTCTTAATCGACACCGCCTGACTCTTGCACAACAGCTTAAGTTCCTCAAAATCAGCACTAGTGGGTGCAGCTACACCTCCCTGTTGAGGATATGATTGCCTTTGAGCATAATGTTGTGGTTGCTGAAATCCAGGTGGATTGAACTGCTTACTTACGCCTTGCTAATATGGTTGCTGAATAGCATTCTGATTATTACTCCAGCTGAAATTTGGATGATTTCTGTTGTTAGGATGATAAGTGGCTGGCTCAGGCTGCTGTTGTCGCTGATAATTGTTCACATACTGAACAGATTCGTTAATAAGAGAACACTGATCCGTAGCATGAGAACCTGCACAAAGCTCACAGATCATAGCTAACTGATTGACTCCATAGGTGGCTAGTGAATCGACCTTCATAGACAGCGCTTGGAGCTGCGCTGCAATAGCGGTGGCTGCATCGACTTCCAGAATACCTGCTACCTTCCCAGGTATCATCCTTTGAGTTGGGTTTTGATGCTCATTTGCAGCCACAGTCTCAATAAGATTATAAGCCTCAGTATAGCTTTTGGCCCACAATGCGCCTCCAGCTGCTGCATCGAGCATGGGCCGAGATTGGGCCCCTAAACCATTATAGAAACCAGTAATCACCGTCCAATCAGGCATTCCATGGTGTGGACACTTTCTCAACATCTTCTTGTAGTGCTCCCAAGCTTCGCACATAGATTCTGTAGGTTGCTGCGCAAACTGAGTAAGAGCACTCCTCATAGCAGCAGTCTTTGCCATTGGATAAAACTTCACCAGAAACTTTTGCGCAAGATCTTGCCAAGTAGTGATTGACCCAGCTGGTTCAGAATGTAACCAGTCCTTAGCTTTATCCCTCAGAGAGAATGGGAAAAGCCTCAGCTTGATAGCCTCATCAGTCACACCATTATATTTGAAAGTACTGCAGATCTCGACAAAATTCCTTATGTGCATGTTGGGGTCTTCAGTCGCCGCTCCTCCGAAAGAAACAGAATTCTGCACCATCTGAATAGTGCCCGGCTTAATTTCAAAGGTGTTAGCCTGAATAGCCGGATGAAGAATGTTTGACTGAATGTCATCAATTTTAGGCCGAGAAAAGTCCATAAGAGCTGGATCTGCCGGAACAATACGATCACCCGTGATTAATGGCTCTTTCTGCTCACTTTCTGAATCCGAATCTTCAAAATCTATCTTCTCCGGAATATCAAGAACTTCATCTGTCTCCTCAACTGTATCTAAAGTCCTCTTGCGAGTACGAGAACGAGTTTGCATAAACGCTCGCTAAAGTACCTGAAACACAACCGGAAATAATAAGTAACACGTCTTAATCACTGAGTCCAAATGACCAATGATGGTAAGTACATAAACTAAACAAATATGCCGAGTCCCCGGCAGCGGCGCCAAAAACTCGTTAGGGCGAAATCACGCGCTAATAATACACACAAGTATACGCGTTCGCAAGTAATATAGAATACTTTCTAGTTCGTTCCCACAGAGACTCAGACTAATTATGTTCAATTAAACTCACTCACCAATGTATGATTACTTCTCAATGTTAAGACAATAACACGTAGAATTGATTAACTAATTATTAACTATAATTAACTACTACAATTAAGCACTTAATTAACACTTCGAATTAACAATATTAAAACACTCATGAGATCACAACTTTATTACTACTTCCTTCAATAGTCATTGTTATTACCCTTAGCATGCAACAGTGATTATATTAATCGAATAACACGAAACTGATAAAAGCCAACTTTCATTGTACTAATACCATTCTACCAAACATCCACAATTAAGATAGAAGTTGAATAGGCATCAATTATGTTGAGTCCCTATATGTCTACAAAAATTGACAACATAATGATTTAAGAATAAGTTATTCCTTTTGATTACACAGGGCGAATAAAATGGTTAGAGTTACCCACTAATCATGCATACTCGTACATGAACATATGCTAGCATGGCAAGTTCTAAATCTCAAGATCCATCGTCGCTTCGCAAGAGATTAACACCCTATCTTATATGTTCGCGACGCACATAAGACGAATAAGCACAACCAATACTAGATATCATACAATCATCACACACTAAGGTATTAAACACTAACTAAAGAATTCTATAGTAAATCCGTTACGACCCCATGATCACAATTAGCCCATGATAGCACCCATCGTCATCATGGGTTCATATGAAAGCATGATAAATAAACACAAGAGAATAATAACTAAACTAATTATATTAAACTAGAGTACGTCACAAGAGAGTAAATAGGTTCAAAGTAAAGAAAACTAGCGTCCAACGTTACAACGAAATAAGAATCACAAGAAAATATGCTTCCTCTTCATTTCGGTGTGCTAAAACGGTCTTCTTCCTTATCTCTTTCGCTCCTTGATTAATACTACGATCCAACCTCCTTGAAATGTCTCTGAAATCTACTTATATAGGAATCCCATAAAACCCAGATTACTTAGAAGTTGGAAGCCAAACAGAAATAGAAGTATAAAATAATTATTCTAAATTTACGACCCTGCGCGGCCGCTCAGCATAGCTGAGCGGGCGCTCAGCTTCCTGCGCGGACGCTCAGACTCCCTCTGGAAAAATGGTCTATTCTGCTCTGTTTCTTCGCTGTAATCTGCTCCTATCTTCCCACTTGCAATGTTGAACATATGCCAAGGCTTATTATTGATGAATTCTCCTCTGAAATGCAACTAATACCCTGAAATGCACAAACACTAGAAAAACGCATCAAATACACAAAATACTTGATTTCAAGACACCAATTCAAGCTATTATAAGACGCTCTAAGTGGTATAAAATGCCACTTATCAGATGCACAGGGTTCACACACTGTGCAAACTGGTGCTGAAGACACAGTCACTGCACCTTTTCAAAGTCAGTTTGATGTGGCTCCAATAAATGTGGAGTCACAGCCAAAATCTTTAGTTATAGAAGCACCTCAAACACTAAATTCTCCCACAAACTCTCTGGATGTGGATATGATCAACAAATCAATTCCTGATTCCCCTTCTTTAACTCTGTTGGGGAAGCCAAAATCTAGTGCAAGTGAGCATCATCTTTTGGATGATTTGTTGGCTCACTTGCCAATTCTTTCAGGAACTGTTGAGACATCTGTGCCAAAATTCTCATCAATCTGCACAGAGTCCACAATAGTTTCCACTCCAAATATATTTATTTCTACTCACTCGATGGATACTGCTCATTCGTGGAGTAGTGATTGTATCCCGACGGATAAGTTTAACAGCAGTTATCTGTCGGATAGTCAAACTGCTAACACAACGGATATCCCTTATCTTTTGAGTGTCTCTGTATAGCTTCAAATTTCATCAATTATCTCAAGTGCAGAAGACTTAGTGGTAGTACAATCACTCCTAGGATTGAGGGAAGGGAGTGAACTGAGTGAGAGTCTGGGTTGCTCCTAGGAAAAAGGAGAGGAAAAGAGTGAAAATATGCAATCCAGTTCTTCAGGATTGGCAAAAGAGAGTGTGAGGAGTCCCACCTTAGATGGTGAAGGTGAGGGTGTGAGGGTGGTGAGCCAAGGTGAGACCTTGATGAAAGAAAAGAGAGAAAATGAGAGAAAAGCAGGTACTGAAGATATAAGGGTGGATGTTATTGTAAGTGAGTTAATGAATGTCCAGGATGCAGACAGGGAGGGACTATCTCTGTAAACTCAAGTTGTTATAGATTCCACCTCCCTAGATGGTGAGACATTTACTCACCCTGTTCCAGCCTACCAACTTCTAGCTGGACAGGGCAATGACAATGCAGAAAGGATGCTAAACTTGGTGCACACCACACAGTCCATGCAAAGAGCTAAGGATGCCATCACAGCTTTGCCTTCTACAGATGTTGATGTTGATTATGAGACTGGTGGTTCAGAAGAATTCTTTGAAGGTGAAGGAGGAGGTAGTGAAGAAGTGCCATTGGACATAGGGGAAGAGTAGGCCCTAGTTCCAGATCAGGTATGCCATCTTGGGCATTTTCAAAGCAGTGTGATGAACACTATTTCAAGACAACCCTGATTCAACTTATAAATCAGAAAAATTATGCTCTTCGAACCACCACAAATGCCCGCACCAAAAAGCTCCTTCAAGCACATCTTGCTTCTCTGCAACTACAATAAATCCAAGGTTTTCAACATGCTCAAGATGTCAACACTATCAAAGGTGATATTGATGAGATGACAAAGGCCATTTCTGACAAGATGGACTCTAAACTTCCAGAAGCTACAATGCTTGACATTAAGAGACAACTCAGGAAAAATTCTGATCTTGCCATAAAGATAGATGCCTTGGATACAAGAATGACAACAATGGAAGCATCTCTTATAACAATTTATCTACACCAAGCTCAACAAACAAACTTGCTTTAGAAACTGGTGGTTGCAAAAACCTCCTCCTCTACTCAGCTTGATGATAACAAAAAGGGGGAGAAAGAGAGTTCTAGGAGTGAGGGGGAGCAAAAAGTGCTCAACATTCAAGTTAGCAAAGTAATTGTGCCTACAATTACTATCTCAAAGCCACCAGCTAAGGACAATATTGATCTGATAAAGGAAGCAGCAACTAATTTGAAAACAGCTGAAAAGAGAATTTGAATCCAATCAACTGGGAGAAAATTGATGAGGATTTTTAAAAGAAGTTTGGGTTAGCAAAAAAGCCAGAAAAGTCAGCCATTCATCACTCTTAAGTCAGGAAAATCTCTGTGAATGAAATGAGCATGAACTATCTGGAAAGAGGACAGCTATCCTGCATCAAATCTCCAAAGGCTGAAGTACTTTTGAAGCCAAGGGTGAACTATCTAAAATCATCACTAAAGAACCCTTTGGATACAGTGTATGAGACATAAAAGCCTGATGAGAAGAAACTGTTGTCAAGATCCATTGCCTTCTACAAGGATCCAGCTGATTCAGCTTTGAAAAGGAGAATTGCTAAAGTTTTCAGGAATGGTAAAGAAATTTGTGTGGTGGCTGGACATCAATTTGCTGAAGCAAAGAGAGAAGAAAAGGCAAGATTGAAGCAAGAAAAGAAGCAAGCTGCTCTAGATGCTAAAAAGGTTAAACAAAAGAAAGAGCAAGCTGTTATCTTGGCCAAGCTATAAGTTGTGAAACCAACACAATAAATTCCTGCTCAGCCATCTGAAATCACTGAATCTCAAGATTCAAAGAAGCAAATTGAACCACAATAAAAGATATCTCACAGATACAAGGAATTGGCCAAAAGAACCAAAAGAAAATTGAACTTTGTTGGTAAGGAATTGGAGGATCAGTTTCCCAAGGAATCCATTCCAATTACAACTCAAGCATTGAAACCCTCAGTGGTATTTGAAGATATTAAGGTGGTTGATCCTTACAGGAACATTCATGGTGAACCTATTGTGCCTAAGGATAAACCAATAGACTGGGAAAGTCTACCAATTCCTGACTTCAATTTGCCAATCCTTAATAAGCCAAAGAGAACAAAGTCAAGAGCAGTCAAGAAAGTGAAGCTGTCACCTCTCAAATCCAAATCTCTAACCAAAGCTCAATCCAAAGTCAACAAGGGAGATTACATGTACTTATGTGACATCAAGGAATTCTCTGATCTAAACCTCTATCTAAATGAACTGGAAGAAGTTAAAGGGATTGATGCCTACAGGAATCTACCTGAAAGGTTAGTTTTCAATTACAAGGGAGAAAAGGAGATTCAATGGCCACTTCACAGGATCCTTCAAGAAAGCCAATTTCTGCTGATAAAGGTTTATTCATCATTCAAGAAGAACTTTGGATTCAATGTAACTGTAAGAAGACTTGTTCTAAAGAAGATTGAAGAACTGAGGAGTATTAGAGCTAAAAATGCACTCCCAAAGACTCTAACTATTCCTTACACAGGGAGTAGAGTGCATCTAAGGCCCTACTGGCTGATAGAGTTCATGGATGACAAAGGAGTTAGAAGATTTTTCAGATTAGAAGACCAATTGAGCATCTCTAGCAATGAGACTCTTTTGGAAATGCAAGAAAAGCTAAATCTCTCAAAATCTGATGAACTGGAATTCCACAGACAGCTCCAAAATCAGATAGAAGAAAACAACAGAAAGCTTGGAAAGAGATCCAGATCTTCAAAGAATTAGATTAATCTGCTCAGGCTAGAGGAGCACCTTGAAAATGACTGTGAGCTAATCTTTGTGCATTTTGTTATTTGAAGCACTTTACAGTTTTATCTACTTACTTTTAAAGTTGTATTTTTAGGGTATTTTGTTATCATCAAGCTTTTCTTAATTTATGGCTACAATTCCAGTAGACATAAATTGGGGGAGATTGTTTCGGATATGTTGTGAACTTGATGATTTCATTAACAAAATATCTTAGTAGATTTTACTTAGTAAAAAATGTAGCACTCGACAGATAAGGAAAATAGTCCCGACGGATGACTCAATATAGTCCCGACGGATGATGATTAATTATCCATCGAGTGAGTAGCTTGTGTATAATGAGTCTGTAGCACATTTCTGCATACACCTTGTTTAGATTCTGTAGTAGCACTCAAGTCATATTGACTTTAATTAGATATGCAGAATAGGTTGATTAATTTTACATAGATGATGTCTTGTAATTCTGCATAAATGAAATGAAGTCAAGTGCCAAATAGCTACCCGACGGATAAACAACAATGCCACTCGACGGATGATCAACAAGGCAACCCGACGGATGATCATGTACCCGACGGATAATCAATTCAAACATCTGTTGACAGTGACAACAAAGTCACATGCGTCAAGTGTATGCAAAAGGAATGTGGAAGCCTATTCAACTGGGTTTTAGAGAACAAAGAAGCATTTCCATTTCCATGCTATTATGAAGATATTTAAAGATGCTGGAATAGAGTAATGAAGCAACATAGTATTAGACTTGATAGGTTTTGTTTTATTATCTTGTCTTATTACTTTATAATCTTAGTGATATATAAACCAAGAAGTAGCAAATAGAACAATAAGAATAAGACTAAGAATATTATCTCAGAGAAACAATTGTAAGCTGCATCCTTAGTATTTCTCTGTAAACTTAGTTGTTCATATTTGTAAGCAACTGTGAGCTAATCTTGCTACACAGAGTTCTCTTGATATAATATATATCACTGGTGGATACATTCAAATCCACCAGAAAGTTTTTTAAAGACTTGTGTTTTTAATTACTTGTGTTTTGATTTTACTAACTTCTTATTCCGCACTTTGCAAATCAAACACTTATATATTATTAAGATAGAATATTTTATATTTTTGAAAAAGGTTCAAGAATTCCATTCAACCCCCCTTCAGTAATTCTTGTTGCATTGTTAGGGACTAACAGATTCCGAGTGCTCCGATCTATAGCACTACTTTAGCTACGATACA
The DNA here is from genome assembly GCF_009905375.1 of Apium graveolens. Taxonomy (NCBI): domain Eukaryota; kingdom Viridiplantae; phylum Streptophyta; class Magnoliopsida; order Apiales; family Apiaceae; genus Apium; species Apium graveolens. The sequence continues at coordinate 168,806,350 of NC_133653.1, read as the reverse complement.
GGAATAGGATGGAGGAAAGCCCAATCTGAAAGGGCTTGGGTATTCTTTTGACCACCTACCTGGTGGGAGGCCAGCTGCTGGTCAGGTGAGCAGGACTGCATTGAATATCTCAATTAGGAGATGAAGAAGGACCATCACAGCAGCAGGAGGCAGCCGGAGCAGAGATGGGAGCTGGTTTGAGTTCGACGCAGCATAGGCGTCTTGCGAGGAGGATGGATGCGATGCACGACATCCATAGTCATTTTGCACACGATCTCACCCAGGCAATTGGGACTGCATTTAGAGCCACCAGAGTTGACATTCAGTGGCCAGTATTTGGTGAGGACTCTGTATATCTTCCTCCTGACATGCATGACACTCCACCCCCGGAGGGTGAGGATTCTGATTCGGAGTAGGTATGCCTAATTCCTTACTATTACCTTCACTGAGGACAGTGAATATTTTAAGTTTGGGGGTTGTAGTTGAAGGAATATGTTTGTTTGTGTGAGTCTCATATAGTTGCATGTTCATGATAGTTTAGTTCTTATAGTTGCATGTTTTACCATGTAGTTTTTTTTATTTTGGTAATTTTATGATAATTTGTTCATGTAATTTCATGCATTTGCATTATAACATGATCTTTTAGATAATTTTTTTGATTGACTTGTGATATTGAAGCTAGTGTAGTGATGTCGTGTTTAGAGATGTTAAGTCGTATTAAGTTGATTTGCATGCTAGAGACACTTGTATTTCACTAAGTCTTATAGGTTGCTAGAGTGCTAGATCATGATCATGGTTTATTAATTTTTCGAGGTTTAATCGTTTGTTTATATTTAGAATTTAGGGTATTCTCTTAATAATAAAAGACATGGATATTTAAAAATTGGAGAAATTGGATTGTATTGCTAGTTGTGTGGCTAGGTGTCAAATGGCTAGTAGCCGGCTCATATTTTTATGAGTAGTCTAGGGTTGAATGAGATGGAGCGAAACACACTCATTCAGAAATTTTGAAAAGAAAAAAAAAAGAAAAGAAAAAAGAAAAGAAAAGAAAAGAAAAAAGAATAAGTGTTATGTATGATTGATCACGAGTGGGCTCTTTAGTACTCGAGTTATTAAGTTCTTAAGGGACTTTGTGCCTAGTGACCTAAGGCTTTATGGTCTGGGATCCGCTAACCTAACGCTCGCTACATGGGTGCTATTGTATAAGTCTTTTGTGGACCTCACTCATTGCACGATCAAATAAGCATACTTGTGTTGTTTTGTTGTGAAGAAAAGCATAAATCCGTATAAAACTCCAATATAAGAATTAAAGTGTTATAAGTTATTTTGAGTCTAGCTTTTTATTTTATTTATAACCTTGAGATTTCCTTGATGAGTAGTGAGTCATGATTATTGATCTAGTTGCGATAGTATATCTGTAAGCATCTTCATACACGCACGTCTCTAGTTTGTAAGTTGATTTGTATGATTTGACTGATCTTCATGCGAGTAGCTGCATTTGTTGATATGTTGCTTGTTGATTGGTTGATTTATTCTATTGGGATTGTTGCATTCATATAGTTGCATTCATGCATTTTAGTTTCTTATTCTTTGAGTCTGTTTATGCTTGAGAACAAGCATCGATTCAAGTTTGGGGTATTTTGAGTGGCATTTATGACACTTATTTATGCTCTAATAAGCTTTGAATTGATCCATTTGTACTCAAGTTGTAAAGTGTTTTAATGTGTTTTCTAGTGTTTTTGCATTTGAGACATTATTCAGGTAATCAGGTGAATTAGCATTGTTTTGGCGTTAATTTGGTGTCCAGGTGGTGGGGAATAAAAGCTCGTGGAAAGCCGGCTTGAAGCAGCAAGATTTAAAAAGATATCTGAGTTTTTCCCAGAAGGACGGCGCGGCCGCGCTATGATAGTGTGTGGCCACGTCGGGGTTCCAGAAATACAGCGCGCCTGCGCTGTGATAGCGTGCGGCCGCGCCGATGCCGAATTCAAGAATCATGTTTCTAATATAATTCTAAAAGGGAAGGCTTCCATATTTTTAAGGTCTGTTATATATTCATATTAGGTCATTTTAATATAGAGACGGACCAGAGCGCAAGGAGAAGACGACAAGAGACCGTTAGCACAATTCAACAAAGGCGAAGATGATCTAGTTTATTCTTGTGAATCTTTGTTTTGAGTTGTAATTTGGATGCTTGTTTCTTGTTTTACTGAACCTATACTCTTGTTTGTACTTGGTTTAAGTATTCATATAAAGACTAAGTTTTATATATCATGTTTTCATCGGAACCCACGTTGATGATGAGTTCGATTATGGGCTAATTGTTATCGTGGGGTTCTAACAGATTTATTTATGGATTTCTTTAGTTAAATTGTTTGATGCCTTAGTAAGTGGTGATTGTATGATATCCTAGTATTGGTTGTGCGTATTCATCTTATGATCGTGAACTTATAAGATAGTGTGTTAATTCTTAATGAAACGAAAGTGAATTTAAGGATTTAGAATTTGCCATGCAAGCATAGGTTCATGTATTTGTCATGCATGATTTGTAGGTAATTTTAACCATCTTTCTTGCCCTATGTAATCAAGATAGATAACTTGTGCTTAAACCGTTATGTTGTCAAATTTTTAGATATATAGGGTCTCAATAAAATTGGTGCATATTCAGCTTCTATCTCTTTTATGGATGTCTGATAGAATGGTACTCGTGCAACGAAAGTTGGCGTTTATCAGTTTCGTGTTATCTGATTAGTATCATCACCATTGCATGCTAAGGTTAAGAATAATAAGGCTATTGAATGAAGTATTTAATGAAGTTAGAATCCCATGTTTGTCATATATATTAAGTCAGTTAATCTTATTCTCGTAGTTATAATTATTAGTTAATTCTTAGTTAAAAACAATCTCAATTTGTTATTCGTCTTAGCATTGGATAATAACCATACATTGTTGCTTAGGTGCATAAATTAAACAGTTAACCAATACAGTCTCTGTGGGATGAACTAAATAAGATTCTATACTACTTGCGAACTCGTATACTTGCATGTATTATTAGCGCGTGTTAAGCGACTAACATGTTTCTGTTCTTGAAAAAGTCTGGTATCCCCGTAGCAGTTTTGGAAGCTCTTCGGGCCAATTTATCTTGCAATCTTCCAGTCTTTTCTCTAAGCCCCGGAGGATAGTAAGGTTTGTAACTTCCACCTGGCCATTTCCTTGAAGATAAGCAACGGAAGATTTTTTGTGTTTGATTCATAACTCCTTCAACTAGGCTTCGAAGTCTGGGCCAACAAACTGGGGCGTGTAGTCATATATCATACCCATTGGGACCCCTAACCTTATTACTATAACATCCATAAACTTGATACAATCTTGTTGGTTAATTATCCTAATTGCTTAAGCTTCTACCCACTTCGTCATATAATCTATAGCAACTAGCACATATCTAAAGTCACCTTTTACCCGGGGAAATAGACCCATTATGTCTATACCCCATACTACAAAGGGAATTGGAAAGAGGGCAGAAGATGGTAAGTTTGGGATTTACTTAGGTATATTGCTAAGCATATGATATTTTTTGCATTTCTTCACAAACTTGGTTGCATTGACATGAATAGTGGGCTAGTAGTAACCCTGTCTAGCCTTGTGTTTTAAATATCTAGCCTTCCCTTTTTCACAAGTCATCCAATTCCCTAGGATGTTGATACATAGAAACTATTTTCTTTTAATTCTCAGGATTTGCAGTTCGAACTATACTAAAATGTCCAAATTCGAGGTATTCTGAACTAACTTGGATTATTCATCTACCTTAGTATTTTCTTCTCTGTTGACTTGAAGGACGGTTGTATCCGGGGCGAAGTTTAGAAAATCCCATACCATTGTTTGGTATTGAGAAAGCTTTTGATCTCTGGCTATATATTCACCATTTGTCTAATTTACCACAATTTGAGAATCGCTGTGAATAATTAGGTTTTTGACACCGAGTGATTTTTATAGTCTCAACCCGGAGAGAAGGGCTTTGTGTCAGTTTTATTTTTTTGTTGTTTTGAAGGCAAATGTTATTGCTTGTTGAATTTTGAATCCTTCCAAACTGATGAGTATGAGGTCGGCTCTGGATCATTCAATAGTTACAGAAACGTCCACATAACATCTCCATGTTTCGAGATATTCAGCCTTTTCTTATTTTTGCATTGGAGTGGTTTTGTTTGGAGTAGTATGCATTCCATTACAAAGCCGGCCAAAGCTTGAGCCTTGATTGTTGTGCGAGGAATGAAGGTGATGTGAAATTGGCTAAGTTCAATTGTCCAATTAATAAGCCTTCTCAAGGCATCGGGTTTGTGGATGATCTTCCTCAAAGGTTGATCTGGAATGACTTTGATTTCCCGGCCTTGGAAATTTTGTCTTAGCTTCCTGCTTGCATGTACAAAAGCCAAGGTGAATTTCTCTAAGTTTGGGTAACGGGTGTTAGAATTCTATAAGACTTGGTTGACATAGTGAATAGGGTGTTGAGCTCCTTTCACGTCCCGAATAAAGGGCTATTCAAATTGCTAGGGGACCCGCGGATTAAGAGACAATGGCTCTGTATTTGGCAAGATAGGTGGGTCCATCATATGTTTCTTTACTTATTCAAAGACGGAGTTGCATTCTGGGGTCCAGAAAATGAGTCTTTTGTTCCTTGCTCACATAAGAAGTTCATTTTGTACTTTCAAAATCAAAACATTTATTGAGGTCTTTGATGTGATCCAGGACTGTCTTTGACTTCGAAATCATGTCGTCAATATAGGATTACATGTTCCTCCCCAGTTGGATTTTGAAAATAAAGTTCATCATCTGTTCGTACGTAGCTCATGTGTTGATTAATCCAAAAAGTACAAGGATGAAGGTATAGTTGACCCTACAGGTTATTAAAGCTACCTTTCTGATGTCCTTCATCTATGAAGCTCCGTATAACATGGCCCGCGGTTCCATCGATCAGCTGGTCAATGTTTGGAAGAGGGTGGTAGTCTTTCATACATGCGGAATTTAGACTAGTGTAGTTCATACACATTATCAATTTTCCGTTTGGTTTCTTTACAAGTATAACGTTCGCTAATCGGCCTGAATACTTAATTTCGTAGATTAGATCTGCTTTGAGGAGCTTTTTAACTTCATTATCAATGGCATATGGTTGCTCCGAGATAAAATTTCTCCTATCTATTTTATTGGTCTTTGCATCAGTTCAACATCCAGATTTTGCATTGCAACATATTTATCAATTCCCGACATATCTTCTGGGCTCCAAGCAAAGACGTCTGCATATGCTATTCTAAGAAATATTAGATATTGTCAATAAGTGAATAGAGTTAAATAGTAGATCTACTATGTCATCAACAAATAGGTTGAAAGAAACAAATGTAGATTCTAATAGATTGGGGACAATCTTACTAGACAAGGAGATTTGGGGCTCACGGGAGGAGCGAGACGTGTAAAATCAACACAACCATGAATCATAGATTCTCCACATCCTTCTAGCGCCAATGATATCTTCGTTTCTGCACTAGGATCATCTCTTTTCCAACTCGGACTCTGTGATGCAGAAATGGGGCGGTTTTGCTGTTGGTTGGGCTCTTACAAAACAAAACCGGAGGGGGTGGCGTCCCCGCGGGCACCTCCAGGATGAGAATGAGAATGAGTTTAGAGAAGAGGGGTTAAATAGGAATTACTTAAATATGTGGTATGTATATATTGTATATACGTGTAAATAATCTAACTCCCAAAACACCATTTTGGGAGCCTTTTTATAGGTTTCCAATTGGGGTTCAGGGATTTGTACCTCGAATTCTGTTCGTGGGAAGGTTTTGGGATCGGGGCACATGAACGTCCAAGACGGGGACACATATCCAGGAGCCTTCTGAGGTTGGAATATGCAGAAATGAGGAGCCTTCTGTCACTGGAGTATGCCGAAATGAGGTTGGTGTGTTCCTAGAGTGCAATGACGTATGGGGAGCTAAGAATAGGAGCAAGTGAGCTATGATTACAGAATATTTCTTGTTCCACAAATGAATGATTCGAGGGAATACGTTAAGGTGAGGTCCGTCAATGATCTGGAGTCTTAACGTCCCGGTATTCACTGTCATGCAGAGTCACATGGTACTTATCGGATATGGACTCATTTTTTTGAATTTTTAGAGTAATATTTAGGCCTAATTGTATTATGGTCTACCACCGTGCAATATGTTCACTGTATTTATAAAAAAAATCTAAATAATTAAAAAAAGAAGGTAAGAACAAAAAAAAATCTAAAGAATTAGTCTAGAAACAAAGTTAGAGTATATGTAAAGTGCACTTTGTGTACATGCACTTTGTGTGTCAGACCACTTTAGGTATCATACTTTAAAATCTCTCATTTCGTGTACATGAACTCTGCCCGTTTTTGTGGTTAGTGTATTTCCGTCAAATAGAGCACATAACCGTTATTTTTTGTGGGGGCAGTTTTGTCAATAAAATATACAACGTCTCTATTTAAGTCCATTCCCCACTGTATTTACCCCCAACCCCAATTTCTTGATATCTAAACCCTAATTGCATCCACCATCTACAGAAATGGCAGAAAACATGGAAAACTGTGATGACATTCTTGATCTGCATTTCGAGATCTTCGAACATATTCGAGGGTTCAACGCAAAAATTGAAAAAAAAAATTCATAAAAATAAAAAAGAAATAAAAAATACAAAAATATTTCAAATGAAAAACTCTCCAAGAGAGCGTGGTGAAGACTCGTTGGTACGGCGAAAACGCTGAAAGGAGGTTCAGAGAATGTGCCGAAGAAGAATGTGGCTACCACAAGTGGGTAGACCCACCACTTGGACCTCGAGCTGTAGTAGTGATTAAGGAGCTGCAAGAAAGTATTGCTGAGCAGGTGCACAGGTCCGGGCGTATGATGGATAGGCTTATCGAAAAGCATCAAACTGAGATGAATAATGTGAATAAGAAGCAAGAGTTCACTGTCATTGCTATGTTTGTGTTATTTTCGCTAATGATGAACATGGTTCTTGGCGCAGTTGGACAGGAAGCCGTGGTTAAGGATGGAGGTTACTCTTCTAAATCTGATTAAAGCACTGAATGGTTGTTGTTTGTAGATGGTTTTGATTTGAAGATGTAGTTGTGCCAAGTATGTACAATTTAGTGACTCCAATTTAGTTGTATATTGTTGGTGTTCTTGGTTAGGTACAATGTAATATGTTGTTTCTTTGAACAATGTAAGGGTGCTTTGGATGATGTAATATTAGACTTTGATTGGAAAATATGTTTGGTAATTATTTTTGTTACGTTAAGTTTGAAGCACTTATAGATCAATCGACAGTGCACATTATAAGACTATATGATTAATATCCGACAAATAATATAAGAAACATATTGTCTGATATTAATGAGCGACAAATACAATATAAGCAAAAAACCATAAGATATTAAGCATTAAGCAAATGGTGACAATATATTATGAGCACCGTACCAAAAGTTTAATATTTTAATGTTATCGACCTCCAAAATATTTCACTAAGCAACTACATGAAGCAACATACATCAGGTGGACAATAGGGTTTACAAAGCATCCTAATACCAAGTTCAAATAGACTATGATAATACTCAAATTTTCCAAACAGGGTGCTTGCTTAAATTAGCCTCCATTTGCCTCCTCCTTACCTCAATATGTGCCCTAGTAGTTGTGGTTCCCTAACCTTGAACATTTGTCTACTGTGCCTCAATATGAAGTGGAGTTTTTTGAACCTTTGCCCTTCTACTCTTGTTTTGTAATACCCCACCCTGAGTGCCTTCAGCAATGGTCCTTTTACTCACCCCAGAAGCTGCTCCATTTGTTGTCCCATTACTTATATTACCTACAGCACTTGTTGTCCCACCTCCACCAGTTTCAGTGGGAGCATCCTTGACCACCTTCTTAGGGGTTTTATTCCTAACCTTGACCACCTTCTCACATCCATTTGCTCTATCATGTGCCGGTGTAAATGCATTGTTCCTAGTATTAATGTCTTAACAAAATAATCAGCAACAATATTGAACATAAATAGGCTTACCCTAGCAGGACAAGTCCTTATATTATGATTGGCCTCAGTTGAGTAGGTACACTTTATTTTGATATTGTGTCTTTTAAGCTTTGTTCCAGATGCATCAGCTATATCATTCACCTAGCTCCTCTGCTTCTTTGGCCTCCCAGGTTGAACCTTTTTTTCTGGGGGCAAGGGCCTTGGATAGGGTGTTTCAGTCCATTCTGTCTCTCCTACTATTGGCTCAACAATGTTTGAATAACATTTTAAAAACATGTATTTGCTGTATGACATGTGAATAAAAGGTTCATATGGTTTCTTGCTCCATGCTATGCATGTACAAGCATGGTAAGAAGGAATACCAGACAGGCCCCACTCCTTACATACACAATTATGAGCCTCCAAATCTACTACCATCTCATAACCACCAGCAGACATTGTCACTAAATACCTAGCACCTCCACTCCAAGTCACATGACAACCTTTACTCTGATCTATTGCCCTATAAGTAAGAACAAAATCATAGTTATCAACATCTCAGGTATGAATCCAAAGGTACCTAAAGAAAGTTATTTGACTTACTTGTTCAGCCTCATCATAGCGTTAGGACACACTGGATTGAGGGCATAGCTGTTCAACATTTTGTCTCTTCTCTTCTGAATTCTTACCATAACATCATTATAAATGGCCTTTATCATAGATATAATAGGTAGATCCTTGTATTTCCTGATTGTGCTGTTAAAAACCTCACAATGGTTATTAACAAATATGTCACTCCTGCAAAGATTCCTGAATGCACTTCGGGACCACTGACTTCTAGATTTTTCACTAAGCCATTCAAAGCACTTCCTTGACAACTGTTGGACAGAAATGTAAATATCAGGGTATAGTTAGTGAAATGTAGTTGCACTTTATATGAAAAAATATAAAATTTGACAAACTTTTTTCATCTCTTGCATATGTTTGTTAAATGTATAGTCAGTGGTGGCCCTAGCAGCCAACCACAAATACATCCTCACACCAATGCCTTTATGCTCCTTCCACATGTTCCTATATAGATGCATGACACAGAACCTGTGTTCAACATTAGAGAATACAGCTTCCAAAGCATTTATCAGGCCCTACCAAAGCACTAACCAATCATTAACTACTATTATATATAGAAGTATTATTATTCAAATCTTTTACCTTTTGTCTGTCACTTATAAAAGTGAATGCACCATCATTCTCTATCCTCATGTCAGACTTGAGGCTCTCTAGAAACCAGTTCCAACTGTCATTATTCTCAGCTTCTACAACTGCCCAGGCAAGGGGATACATTCCATCATTTGCATCTATTGCCACAGCTGCAAGCAACTGGCCACCATATGGGCCCTACAAATGACATCCATCCATTCCAAGCAATGGCCTACAACCATTTTCGAATCTCATTTTTAGTGGACCAAGGCATATGGACATTCTCTTAAATCTCTTCCAACCACCTACTAGTTCTTGATCTTCTGTCATAATTTTAACTGTTGACTGAGGCATCACCTTCAAAATCTGCTCCCCATACTCTCATACTCTCCCATACTGATCCACGTGTTTACCATTTATGTTGTCCAAAGCTTTCTTCTTTGCCCTTGCAATTGCATATACACTAACATGATAATGCCAGTCATTAACAACTTTTTTCAAAAAAGCAGCTAGTGGCCATGTTGGATTCATCCTGATTTCATCTTCATAATGCTCAGCAATCCACCTTGAATTAATTTGTTTCTGATAAAAAGTAGCTGTGCAGGTATGTTTAGGGTTGTATACCTTGATCTGATAGGTATTGGTTGAGTTCATCTTTGAAGCATAAATCTTCCATTCACATGGTTTCTCACAAATAAACCTGACCCTGATACCATAGTTCCTGTATATCTTAATAGGTCTTCTGTGCATAATTGCTTGCTTTCTCACTGCAGCTCTGAAGATTTTAGCATTTGGAAACAAAATACCAAGCTGGAACTCTGGGTCATTCATGTCAGTTATGGGATTGAAGACTGGAAATGTGACTTCCTCTTCATCAGTTGAATTGCATGCCATCCTCTCTTCGTCACTGGATGCATAGTTAGTAGAGGCATCACTGACATTTCCTCCTTCATCTTCACTACAACTTTTGTCATCTTCCAATTTTTCATTCTTGGGAACTGTGTCCTTTTCTGCAGGCTGCTCAACAATGTTTGCTCTATCATGGATAAAACCCTATTTAACAAATCCTAGGAACAGATCATGAGTAGAACAAACCCTAGGTCTCAACTCAGGGTAAAAACTTAATTAAAAACAAACCCTAAGAACACAAAACCGAGTGTAAGTTCTTACCATCATAATCAGGACATTCGTTTGGCTTGTAGATGTCTTTGTCACTAGCTTTTCTCCGAAACCACCCCATTCTTGGTCGAATGAGCAGAGGCAAGAGCAAAATTGGCGGTAGGGAAGACAAAGACGAAGTGATGAAATGAAAAGGGTAAAGTAATTTGGGGGTTTTAACTGTATATGTTTATTGACAAAACTGCCCCTAGCAAAAGTAACGGTGTTAGTTATATTTGACGGAAATACACTAACCACAAAAACGGGTAGAGTTCGTGTACACAAAATGAGAGTTTTTAAAGTATGATACCTAAAGTGGTTTGACACTTTGTGCACGTACACAAAGTGCACTTTACTCTAAAAAGAATTAAAAGGTTCTGTTTTTCTTCTCTCTTTTTTTCTTGAATGTAATGCAATGTAAGGACAACCTCCCAGTCTTGAATAATACCTCATCCGTACGACCCTACAATATTAAATATTATGAGCACCCAGCTTTGTCGACTAGCCTAAAAATGAAAGCTAAATTGGAGAAAAACTTATGCTGTATTTGGTTGTGGTGAATGAAATGTTTGGTTGTAATGAATGAAATGGAATGAAATGAGATTTTAAGTAGAAAATGATTAAATTTTATAAAATTTCATTCTTTCACTCATTCCATTCCTAACCACCTGCATTATAACTAAACACCCCCAATTTGAGATGGAATACTTCATTTCTTATTAACCTCATTTTCTTCTCATTTTCTTCACAATTCTTATCATAACAATTTTGTCCATCTAATTATTATTTTCAAAGCTTCCCTCCAACCCCTATTTAATTTCTTTAACTACATCCATTACATTTCAGTCACCCCAACCAAACACAACATTAATATATAATACCTATTTGGGATCAATCCATTTGAGCTTATATGGGCTAATAACGCATTTCATTTTCATTGATAAATGGAAAGTTAGGAATTTTAACATTCTGTATTTCATATGTTCATTCTTCAATTGTTTAATTATTTTGACTTTATTATAATCCTTGTATTACTTAAATGTTTTAAATTCTAATTTATCCTTTTTAGTATTATTGTACTTCATTATCCTTATTTTTAAATTTCCTTTTTTTATTTTCATGTATCAAAATTATTAATTCATGTAATTTGTAGTTTATATTTTGATTTGATTTCCAAAAAATTAGAAATTATAAGTTAAAATTTACCAAACACATTATTAACTTATAAATAAATTATACGTAAAATTATTCAAACACATAAATAACTTATAAGTTATGATAATAATATCACTTATATGACATTTTTCAAATTTAAATAATAAATTACATATTAATTGCAACAATAATCCTTCACTGCTGACAAGTGATGGGCACACATTATTCAGTTCTTTGTATGTATGTGAAGTGTGAACTGTGATAACAGAAAATAGACAACGAGATAAATATAGAGGGAAAAGGAAAAAAAATTAACGAAGGTTCGTGGAAGTTGGAAAAATATAAGGCACTGTAACGAAGCACAAGTCACGGCACTACCAACCAATCCATGATGTGTTTTTGTCCACATCTTACACGTGTAGTACTATTTATCTTCCCTTCCAGATACATAGGCACCTTCCTAGAAATTGTAAAATTAGAAAATATTCGTTTACATTAAGTTAAGCAAAATGAATATACTATACAATAACGTTCTAAAGAAAACCAAAATATTTATTGGTTCTCATCTTGAATTTTTAATTTGTATTATTAATTTTATAATTTATAACACCCTTCGGTTAAGCCAATAAGCTGCAACTCAAGAGGCGGGACCTTGCCTTGTACTCATTTCACAAGATCAGGGTTAGATTCCCCTCCAACAAACTTTTCGATCTTGCGGATATTACAGCTTGGTTTGCATTAATATAATTTGAAATATGGGCTTCTGAGGTATTGCGCCTTGACCTGTTCCGACTTGGTTTGTTGTAATATGATTACAAATATGTGCCTTTTGCTGTGCCTCGTTCCATTAAATTATAATAATAATAAATAAATAAAAGCAAAAAAACCATGCAGTAACTTTAGATTTTAATAAAAAGCCTTGGGTATTAAGATCTTTAGCTGTGCTTTGTAAACAAAAAATAGAAGATGTAAACTGTAAATTTGTAATACACTTTCACTTGTTTAATGTACAAGCTGAATTCCGCAAAAAAGAAAATGTACAAGCTGAATTTCCAACAGTATTGGACTTGTATCAAATAAAACATATATTAAATTTATAAAATTGACATGTGGGTAGATGTCATTTTCAATTTACCGAAAGCCAAGTTTATTGGAACTTTGGATTGGTATAAAAAGACCTGGCCATATTGACGAAGTTTGCTCAAACAAAAGAAGATGGAGAATCATAAAGATATTGGGCATGGTGAGTATGAAGATTTGTTACCTGTCATGGCAGAGAAGCTGGACGTGGAGACGTTTGTGTCTGAGTTATGTGGCGGATTCAAGCTTCTCGCAGACCCAACAAGCGGATTGATCACATCGGAAAGTTTAAAGAGGAATTCAGCACTGCTTGGAATGGAAGGGATGAGCAAAGAAGATTCAGAAGCAATGGTTAAAGAAGGAGATCTTGATGAAGATGGATCGCTCAATGAAACAGAGTTTTGTATTTTGATGGTGCGGCTTAGCCCAGGCATCATGCAAGATGCTGAGGCATGGCTGGACAAGGCTCTTCAACAAGAGCTTAGAACCTCCTCTGACCCTCATCTGAATTAGATTGGTAAATTTGTTTGTAAAAACTCTTTATGACTTGTGGTTAGTTTTATCAAAAAATAAATATTTATCTTCAAAGTTTGGTATTATCAGAAACTACTTTAGTGGTCAGTGATCAAGTATTAAACTGTGATAATCTGATTATTTTAAGTCATGAACATTCTTGTTTTAAAAAGTCATGCTGTGAGTGCAGTATTTGTGAGAATCATCATGAAGTACAAGAGGCCAGAGTAACTTAATACAAATACCATTTACCAAACACCATCAAGTCAGTAAATCATACACACATAATATCCAGACAATTGTATACTATCAGAAATTTTCAGTAGAGAAATTCTGCATAAAAATTAACAAGAAAAATTATACAGCATACAGATTACAAGTAACTTTCAGTGATGCATTAGAGTCGTATTATACTATTTTAAATTTGTCTCTGATATATTCTTCGATGAGTTTGTGTTTATAATTAAGTGAAGATGAAAACTATCTTTGATTTAATCCTATGAGTTTAATGTTATTTGTGAACAAACTCCCAAATAACATTAAGAAACTAACATTAAGTTAAACTCACAAATAACTTTTTCTTATACATAATATCAACTAAGCTTTTTCTTATACATCATCTCAACTAAGAAATCTCAAATCAAGAAAAACTATACTTCCATAGTCCTATTGATGGCAAGGAAGTAGAAGATATGTACGGTGTACATTTCCCAATCCAACTAATGAGAAGTAGGAGCTGGAGATCATCGTGATATTGAGATGGACGATGACAATGCGAGATTTTACTCATTACGTAGGTTCTTTTTTTTTTTTTGCTTTATTTTTTTCACTGATTTAAACTATGAGACTGATATGTGCTTAGAAAAAATGTATATATAAATTCTGGTAAATGAAAGTAAATAAATGACTTGTCGACCAGTCGTCTCCATGATAAGCAATTGCACATAACGAATAATTCCTTATAATACAAAGATTGAAGAGTAAAGTCGTAGGGACTGATGGTATATTCTCTGAGTATATAAAATACACCTTCTCTGAGTATATAAAATACACCTTAGCCAGTCACCGGCAGTTGATAAATAGTTAAGAATGAATATTATATATTCATGGATGCCATTGCATATCGATGTATTAACATCCATAAAGTACATGAAAGCAAAACCAGTACCTGGACTTGAAGCTATGGATACCAAAGAGGTTGAGAGTGAGTTCCGGTCTAAGAGAAGCATGCATATCTTGGTTCTTTAAACTTGTTACTAGATATTCTAGAGTGAAAGCAAGGACTTGTAACTATTAGTAATATCAAAATGTTTGACTCACCAAACTTTTGACAAAATAATTTATTAACCCATTTCCCCCTATTCATTATTCTTCAAACATCGAATCCAAGTCATCTGTAATATCAAGCTTCATCTTTGTTGAAACTTCACCTAGTACCGAGTATATTTCATCAGATTTTGGATGTGATCTATCTTCTACAATGAATTGATGAACTTGTCCTCCCTCTTCAATCATACTATGTCCAGCCATTTTAGTAATTTGGCCGCCCTTCATCAACTTTCTAAGTTCTGCTACACCATCCCATCGCCCAGCAGTAGCATATATATTTGATAAAATTACATAGTTTCCCGGATTCCATGGCTCAAGCTCAAATAGACACTCAGCTGCTTTCGCAGCTAATTCAACATTCCCATGGAAACTGCATGCACCGAGTAGAGCTCCCCATATCACAGAATCTGGCTTCAATGTCATACTTTCTATAAGATTATAAGCTTCTTGCAGTTCTCCAGCTCTACCTAGTAGATCAACCATACATCCATAGTGTTCTAGCTTGGGTGTAATATAGAACTTCTGCTCCATACATTTAAAAAAATCACGGCCTTTCTGAACCATCCCTCCATGTGTGCATGCTAAAAGAGTGCCTACGAATGTGATATCGTCAGGTGGAGTCCCTTCTCTCTGTTTTAACAAATCAACACAAGAATTCGAGATATCAGTTAAGTCGAAATCAAATTTAGTTATTTGCAAAAACAGTTAACTAGACAACTTACTTGCATCTGGTAAAAATGCTCAAGGGCCTCATTCCATTTACCATGGATAGCCAAACCCATGATCATGGTATTCCAGGAGCACAAATTTCTCTTCCTACCCATCTCATCAAAAATCTGTTTCGCTCTATTAATACTACCACATCTCGCATACAATTCCAGTACTGCATTGCAAACAAACATATTTTTAAAATATCCCTTTGCTTTGGCATACTCTTCAATTCTCTGGCCAACCTCCAATGCACCAAGATTCGTGCAGGCAGGAAGAACACTAGCTATAGTAATTTCATTCGGCTCAACATCTTTCATCTTCTCCATATCCAAAAACAAATTAAGTGCATTCCTATATTTTCCATTCTGTGAATACCCGGATATCATCGTAGTCCAAGAAACCACATTCCGAGCAGGCATTGCTGCAAACAACTCCGAGGCTGCTTCCATGTTCCCACTCCTCGCATACCCAGCAACCAAAGAATTCCAAGGGGGTGCATCTTTATATTTCATCTCATTAAACTGCTGTCGTGCCAATTCCAACAAACCCAACTTAGCATACATATCAATAAGAGCAGTTAAAGCAAAAGCATCATACACAAAACCCGACTTGACAAAACGAGAATGCAGCATTTTCCCCTGGTGAGGAGCGGAAAGCGAAGCGCATGCTGCAAAGAGGAAGGTGTAAGAATGCTCATTGGGAGGGCAACGCTGAAGACACATTTCGGTGTAGAGACACAAGCATCGATGGTAAGGGCCATGAATAGAATAAGCTTGAATGAACTTGTTGTAAAAAAAGACGGTTCGGTGAGGAGTAGAATCAAACACTTTCTGTGCATAAATAAAGTCGGGGTATTGTAGAAGCTTGGTAACGAGAAATTTGGTGAAATCAATACCATTTCTAAGAGTATTGGCGTGTATTTGTTTCAGTTGGTTCATAACAGATATTAACGATAATGATCATTAAGTTTGGTGGTCTAACAAAATTTTTACTTATTGCGCCAACAACAAAGAAAAATAGACTAGAATGTAATTAAATCGATGATAACTTATTTAGCAAAGTTATGGGGCCTGTTTTGGACGCGACCGGTATTTGTCTAAGTCAAATTTAGAAATTGATAAGTTAAATGTTATAAGTGACGTATCTTTTCTCAATTTGTTTTAATTTTTCGCTTTTCTTATTAACTTTAGTTTTAAAAGATATGTTTGTAAATATTATTTAAATTTAAAATTCATGAATCAAGATAGTTATATTTAAAAATTATTTAATTTAATTCATTTAAGTAATAAAATTTCTGAATTTTAAGTAAAATTATCCAAATACTTATATAACTTATAAGTATTTATCTACTTATCACTTATAAATCATTTATTTATTTTAAATAAATAAGTCATAAGTTACTTATTTAAAAATTTCTCAAACGGGCACACGATGATAACCATATAATTGCCAAATGACAAATGTGGAGGATGGCAAGTACATTTTAAATGTAACTAACATTTTAATATTATTTCATTTGTAATTTAGGATTTTATTTTTATATTTATTTATTTATTCTTTCGATATTATATCTACTAGTCTATATGTGACCTTTGTCAATAGTTTGTTAAAATGAATTAAGTTTCTATAGAGTTTTCATTTTTTAGAAGTATTTTGTGAATTATCTTACGTAAATATTACTATTTTAATAAAAATTATGTAAAATATATACAATTTACGATTAGAAAATTACAAATTATTTTATTCAACAAATTATATTTATTTTGCAGAACATATATATGTGCATTGCAGAACATACATATTTTACTTTTAAAATATGTGATATTTTACAAGATTTATTTGAATATTGATGTTTATATAAAATAATTCGCAAAAATTATGGTTTGTAATATTTTATTTAATATGTTAGGTCACACAACACTATAGAAGGGGGTTGAATATAGTGTTTATACAATCAAATCGGTTTAGAGCACAAAGTATGTAACAGTAATCAAGTTTATTGAATATAATAAGTTTAGAGCTTATTATATTCAATAAGCTTAGAGCTTATTATATTCAATAAACTTGATTACTGTTACATACTTTGTGCTCTAAATCGATTTGATTGTATAAACACTATATTCAACCCCCTTCTATAGTGTTGTGTGACCTAACAAGTGGTATCAAAGCCTCTCTGTTGATATACAAACAGTGAGATCCAGTTTACAATCATGTCTGACGAAACGCAAACTCCACCTAAGCCCACCAAAACTCAAGATACTCAAAACATTCAAACACACAGTCGATATGAGAGTATTAGGGTTCCCATACTGAGAGCATATGAGTATCATATATGGAATGTGGCGACCTCCAAACCCGGGTCAGAAGTTTGGGGTCCACACACACTTTATTTATAACCTGCTTATAACAATAATAAAGATAACAATAATATGCAGTGACCCTATTTACCAACTACCACAGATCGCAACAGGTTAAATTATGCACACAAGCCACACATCTACTTATATTACATACCGTTCAAATCTCAACTATTCCAAACTCAAAACTGAGTATTAAACATTATTACAAACTTTTACAGACTTAAATTATCCCAAAAGAAGCCTACTAGCTCAGCTCAATCAACCTGAACCCCTAGCTCTCGAGCTGGACTGGGGATACGCGGTACCAACTGGTTCCTTCTTAACTGGAAAAGAACAGAAACAATATCGCACAAATGAGCTAACTAGCTCAAGAAGTCACAATGACAAAACTGAGAATAATGATCATCAAGTGAACATGATTATGATATCAAGTGAACAATGGATTATGATTTAGAATTGGATATTATATTTTCATGTTAAAAACCAAAGTTAGGCTGCTGATCAGTCACGCACTAACCCCGAGCAAAGCACACATCACTGCTCTAACTACTGGATCCAAGGCACACATTGGCCTAACTTGACCATTATATGGCCTGACCACGAATCTGGTCCACAATTTTATAAAAACAATCCAATTCTAATATAATAACAGAATAAGCAATAATAATCAATAACCAGAATCATTAACAACAATGAGTGTTTAACAATGAAAGAGTTTCAATCCTTGTAAGGATCAATAAGGTAATTTCAAAGCTTAGATGCTGGGTAATGAAAGGATTGGATAACAAAGGAATTAATGTTTCAGGGTTTCAAGGATTTGGTCTTTCAAAGCATAAAATACAAAGATTTGATTGTGTAAGCAATCTGGTTCAGTGTTTAATATTTAGTTTGTATGTATTTGTGGAGTAGGATCGTATACTTGAGGTTCGTGTTTGGGTATACAACAAGCAATGGCATAGAAAGAATCAGGTTACAGCTCAAGATCAATAACTGGAATCAAGGTTTAGGGTACAGTGCTTCAAAGCACTCGCACTATCAACAAGACTATCAAGTACTACAATATCTCGAGAAAGTTCAGAACACTTGCCTGGTATTAGCTTACTACACTGCACTCGCTTCCTGTAATAACCCCAAAATTTTGATTTTTTTTTACCCTTGTGAATAGTGTTTTTGCTGAAATTTCTGAACAAGAAAACTTTTCATGCCACACTATGTAGGGATTCTGTTATGGATATTCTGAGATTTTATTAGTACTCTATATGGTATATAAGTGTATGTAAAGATCGTCAGAATCCAATTCCGAACACTTTGATTTTCCCGGAAATCCACTAGATACGGAAAGAATTGAGTATAAGGTAACAGGATAAAAATGATTTAAATTAAAGGATTATAAGAGAGGATCATAAAAGGAATATAATGTATTGAGGAAGGTTAAGGGAACCCAAGTAATAAGATCCCGGATATGATCTCTCAAACGATAAACGAGAACGAAAGATAAGCGAACTGTAAAATAAATAAGTGACCAAGAGACAAGCTTGTACAAGAAGCCAAGGATTGTGACATCATCAAATCACAAGGTGTGGACAAGTGGAAGCATTATGACATGTGCAAGGTGACATAAGCATGACATAAGGGAAGGAATTGTTGGATGATTGTAAACCACACAAAGTTCAAGGTTAGAAAGGTAATTAACCAAAAACAAAACCAAAACAACCAAGCTAGCCAAAACAAATCAAAGCAAACACAAAAATTTTTCATTTCTTCAACATTGCTCTCGGCTTTTTCTTCTTTTCAAAGGAAGAAAAATCAAAAATCAAGTTCTAAGCATTGTTAAATCACAAGGTAATTATCTAAGGTTCCTTGTACATAGATATGGATATCCTATAAGTTTAAGCTTCTAATTCCTTCACAATCTCTTCTAATAAATCAAGGAAGAAGATGGTGAATAGTAACCTTCAAGAAATAACTTTGGTTTTCTTGATTTTTTATGAAAGTTCAAGGTAGCTTAAGCATAGATCAAGGCTTACAGGGGCATTCCAAGGATCTTTCATTGATTAAAAGCTTCAAGGAAGGTATAACATCTCCAAACCCTAGCTTTACTTTGTATATTAGGATGATTTTGATAGTTATGGTAAAGAGTAGCTTGATGCTTGTTGGTTTAGAGTTTGGGTTGGAATGGTAGTGAATTGAAGGTTGAAATCTTATGGTTTGGTTAAAGGACTTAAGTATTAAATTCAAGTTTAAGAATAAGTATAAATTGTTAATGTTGAGTTGATTGGGGCTGTTATGATGTAGTGAGGATGGATTTTGGTTGTATAGATTTATTGGTGATAGTTTGGTGTTGTTTTGGAATGGTTTAAATTTGGGAAATCGCGTAAACATAGCCGTCGTAATGTCCGATTTACTTTAGGCTGTTTTTGTTCTTAACATTAGGACCCGTGAACTCACTGCTAGGTTTTGACCATTGCCATGATTAGATAGTTCATGTTACGAGCTTCGTTTGATTCCGATGTTCGGTTTAGGAGAAACGACCGTTTTAAGTAACGACGTTTCGCGAACGAATAATTACCCCTCTCCTTACTTTGAAACCTTGGTTAAGGACCTTAAATGACTAATTGGGGTAAGAAACAATTATGTAAAGTGGATTAGGCAGTGGGAAAGGTACTCACAAAAGAATCTCCTTAAAACCCTTAATGGTTAAATTATTAAAAATGGTGGTGCCGAGGGTACTCGAGCGACTTAAGTAAATCGTTAAACGCGAAAGCGAACGTTAGGACTCTAAATGGTTAAAGTCTAGTTTCTTAAGCGACCGGGGTTTAATTCCGACTTATGTTGTTGTTCATAGGTTATCGGACCCACTCTAAGCTTAAGCCTATCCGGGAGCACTCAGGCAAGTTTTCTACCCGTATAACTGTTGTTGTGATGTATATGTGTATATGCATGATCTTGCGATAAATGCATATTTGTTATTAGCAAATTCTTGCGATATATTGTAGCATGTGATATGGTATATATGCATGCCTGTTTTATATTCTTGATTTATATATCTGTTGGTTCAATGCTTATAGTTGCATAATACCTATGCTAGAGATAAGCGGTATTTGAGTATACCCTTAGTATAGGGGATCAAAAGGTGAACTTTTCTAAAACCGGGAGGCGAGGCTCCCGAGTATAATATATATATATATATATATATATATATATATATATTGATATAGTTTTTAAAACTATTAATTGAATAAGGTTTATTCGATAATTTTATTTTATTTAATGAATATTATTTCGAATATTCATTCGAGGGCTTATGACTCAGTTTATTTTATTTAATGAATATTATTTCGAATATTCATTCGAGGGCTTATGACACAGTTTATATTATTTATTGAATATTATTTGAATATTCATTTGAGGATCTATGACTCCGATTATTTGCTGAGATATATACTTTATTTTATTAAAGAATAAGGTGTCGATAATCAAACTTATTTTTGATTATTCAAATAAAGATAGTACTTTCGTATAAGTATATCTTTGGTTATTTAATTTTCATTTCAAGTATAAGTTTTAAAACTTCTACTTCAATTATTTTTTTATAAAGATAATTCTTTATGGGAATATTATTTAAATAATAATATTCAGATATTTTCTAATATATTGGGACTGGTTTATTTTATTAAATCAGCATCACTCCAAACATTCTTAAAAATGTTTTCAAGTCTTCAAAATGATTTTAAAGGTTAGGGCGGATCCCAAAACTCATTTTTATATTTAAGATCCTCCTTTCGAAGGGGATTTAAATACTCGCTCAAAACCTGAGGGATCCGGATCTGTGGTGTATTTTATATTCGCAACAAGGTTGCTATTCTGATAAAAGAGTTTTTGATTACTTACCCAACACTCGGGAAGTAAAATTCTTGGAACAAGTTAATCCATTAACAGGCATTGCCTGGGAAATATCGGTGAGTTTTCCTTTCCAAATAGATACGACTTCTTGGTGGAGCCGTATCAACAAGTTTCTACTTGGGGAAAGGGGGGACGAGCTTTACGTTTCAGAGTAATGGATTTCATCTGAACTAGGAGTGGTGTAAGTGGTCGAGTGGCGTCGGCCCAGCCTTATTATATTGGCCCAAATGGCCTGGAAGTTCCGCTAAGACGGTACATTCCTTAGGAGTCCAGTGTTCGGTTGACAAGTAAATCCGACAGGTTCTCCTCTACATGTAGAAAATGGTGGGGTTGTACTACTACGACTGATCATCGTAAGTGGTCTTCCTGGTGCGGCAAACTCCCGTAATGAGTTCATTATCCAATTGGATATTTCTGCAACACTACCCAGAGCACTTCGATAGAAAGGCTACGGTTGGGCGATTGTTGAGTGTTGGCAGGGTCAAGTTTTCAAAATGATGTGTGCATCAAATGAAGTATCTCATAACTTCATTTTATTTTGATGATATTTTAAAGATTGATTCTATACAAGTTTTGTCTTGTAGCTTAATCTATAGGATGAACTATTTATACATTGAACGGTAGTAGTTCAAGTTGTATTCGGAAAAGATATAAGTATATTGGAGTATCTTGTAACTTCATCTTTTAAACTTATATCTAGTAAATGATTATCTTGTGCATGTCAAAGATTTTCGGAAAAACGTTGAGACAAGGTTAGATATATGAGATCACCTTGCAATGATATTTTTATACAGTTATAAACTGGAACTCTGTGTATATTATACAGGTCAGAGGATTTCAAAGATTGTGAAAAGTATATATGTACATATACTGAATATTTTGCGACTTCATCGCATTAAGATATCAAACTTAGTTCATTTCTTTTGACCAAGACTTTCATTAGTACTATGAGAAGGCTCACATATTGTTAATCATTATACATATTATTTTGGTGGGCTTGTTGCTCACCCTTGCTTTCTTCTTTCATCACACAACATCAGATAGACAAGATGAACAGGATCAAGCTCCCAATTCGCGAGCGGATAGGAAACGTTCCGCAGTTTCCTGTAGGCGTTGATGCCATTGTAGCTGATGTAGGATCTACCAATAGGCTAGGCTTTCAACTTTTGATGTACCAGACTTATGTATATTTATGAATTGTAATAATGGCAAGGAAAATGTAAATTTATTCAGAAACCCTTTTAAGGTGTAATGGCAAGTAATTGTGGAATAAAATGACTCGTGTTATTTTTTGGATATTCATCTCTGAGACTATAACTTGTGGTGTGTGTGTTTATTGTGGGGTCACAGTACAGAGTAGTCGATTATTTATTAAGATTGGGTGTTATTAAGGGAAATGGAACTCGTGACAACCCGGATCCCCGACCCCGGATTTGGGGGTGTTACAGAAATGGTATCAGAGCTAAGCGTTATAAACCTCAGAGATGATGTGACGTTAAAATAATAAGTTCACTAAGATAATAAGAAGTCTTGCCAAGTTCATAGTCAGACTACCTAACGTAGTACTGACAGTTAAAACCCTTACGGGAACCCTTATAAATATCGTGATAGAAGCGTAGTTCGTTATCGTATATGGTAGCGGGACTCCGAACCCTGAGGTTGAGGAGCAACAACGCGATGATGTTTTATTACTTATTAGAGATCAGATTATGGATCCGATAGAGTGTCCTAACGCGAGATCGGATGATGTTCATATTGAGGATGTAGTGGTTGAGGATGTTGTTTTAGAAGGGATAGTTGCTGAGGAGGATCCCATGGAGGATCCTGTAACACCCCCAAATCTGGGGTCGGGGATCCGGGTTGTCACGAGTTCCATTTCCCTTAATAACACCCAATCTTAATAAATAATCGATTACTCTGTACTGCGACCCCACAATAAACACACACACCACAAGTTATAGTCTCAGAGATGAATATCCAAAAATAATCACAAGTCGTTTTATTCCACAATTATATGCCAATACACCTTAAAAGGGTTTCTGAATAAATTTACATTTCTTTGCCATTATTACAATTCATAAATATACATAAATCTGGTACATCAAAAGTTGGAGCCTAGCCTATTGGTAGTTCCTACCTCAGCTACAGCGACATCAATGCCTATAGGAAACTGCGGAACGTTTCCTATCCGCTCGCGAATTAGGAGCTTGGTCCTGTTCATCTTTTCTATCTGTTGTTGTGTGATGAAAGAAGAAAGTAAGGGTGAGCAGCAAGCCCACCAAAATAATATGTATAATGATTAACAATATATGAGCCTTCTCATAGTACTCATGAAAGTCTTGGTCAAAAGAAATGAACCAAGTTTGATATCTTAATGCGATGAAGTGGCAAAATATTCAGTATATATACATATATACTTTTCAAAATCTTGGAAGTCCTCTTCCATGCATAATATACACAGAGTTCCAGTTTATAACTGTATAAAAATATCGTTGCAAGGTGATCTCATATGTCTAACCTTGTCTCAATATTTTTCTGAAAATCTTTGACATGCACAAGATAATCATTTACTAGATATAAGTTTAAAAGATGAAGTTACAAGATACTCCAATATACTTATATCTTTTCCAAATACTGCTTGAACTACCACCGTTCAAGTTATAATGAGCTTTCAACAGTTCATCACATAGATGAGACTACAAGACAAGATTTGAATAGATTAAATCTTTAAAATATCATCAAAATAAAATGATGTTATGAGATACTTCATTTGATGCAAACATCATTTTGAAAACTTGACCCTGCCAACACTCAACAATCGCCCAACCGTAGCCTTTCTATCGAAGTGCTCTGGGTAGTGTTGCAGAAATATCCAATTGGATGATGAACTCATTACGGGAGTTTGCCGCGCTAGGAAGACCACTTACGATGATCAGTCGTAGTAGTACAACCCCACCATTTTCTACATGTAGAGGAGAACCTGTCGGATTTACTTGTCAACCGAACACTGGACTCCTAAGGAATGTACCGTCTTGCGGAACTTCCAGGCCATTTGGGCCAATATAATAAGGCTGGGCCGGCGCCACTCGACCACTTACGCCACTCCTAGTTCAGATGAAATCCATGACTCTGAAACGTAAAGCTCGTCCCCCCTTTCCCCAAGTAGAAACTTATTGATACGGCTCCACCAAGAAGTCGTATCTAGTTGGAAAGGAAAACTCACCGATATTTCCCAGGCGATGCCTGTTAATGGATTAACTTGTTCCAAGAATTCTACTTCCCGAGTATTGGGTAAGTAATCAAAACTCTTTTATCAAAATAGCAACCTTGTTGCGAATATAAAACATACCACAGAGACGGATCCCTCAGGTTTTGAGCGAATATTTAAATCCCCTTTGAAAGGAAGATCTTAAATATAAAAATGAGTTTTGGGATCCGCTCTAACTTTTAAAATCATTTTGAAGACTCGCAAAATATTTTTAAGAATGTTTGGAGTGATGCTGATTTAATAAGATAAATCAGTCCCAATATATTAGAAAATATCTGAATATTATTATTTAAATAATATTCCCATAAAAAAAATCTTTATAAAAATAATTGAAGTAGAAGTTGTAAAACTTATACTTGCAATGATTATTAAATAACCAAAGATATACTTATACGAAAGTAATATCTTTATTTGAATAATCAAAAGTAAGTTTGATTATCGACACATTATTCTTTAATAAAATTAAGAATAATAATTAGTAAATAATCGGAGTCATAAGTCCTCGAATGAATATTCAAATAGTAATATTCATTAATAAAATAAACGGAGTCATAAGCCCTCGAATGAATATTCAAAATAATATTCAATAATAAAATCAACGGAGTCATAAGCCCTCGAATGAATATTCAAAATATTATTCAATAATAAAATCAACGGAGTCATAAGCCCTCGAATGAATATTCAAAATAATATTCAATAATAAAATAAACGGGGTCATAAGCCCTCGAATGAATATTCAAAATAATATTCAATAATAAAATAAACGGGGTCATAAGCCCTCGAATGAACATTCAAAATAATTTTCAATAATAAAATAAACGGGGTCATAAGCCCTCGAATGAATATTCAAAATAATATTCATTAATAAAATAAGGGTATCGAATAAACCTTATTCGATTAATAGTTTTGAAAACTATAACCATATATATATAAATAAATAAATAAATATATATATATAAAATCTACTCGGGATCCTTGACTCCCGGTTTTAGAAAATGTTTTCACCTTTGGGTCCCTATACTAAGGGTATATGCAAATACCTCTTATCTCTAGCATAGGTATTATGCAACTTATAAGCAATTGAATAAACATATATATATCAAGATTACGAAACAGACATGCATATATACCATATCAGCATGCTCCAATATATCGCAAGAATTTGCTAATAACAAATATGCATTTATCGCAAGATCATGCATATACACATATACATAACAACAGCAGTTATATGGGTAGAAAACTTGCCTGAGTGCTCCCGGATAGACTTAAGCTTAGAGTGGGTCCGATAACCTATGAACAACAATATAAGTCGGAATTAAACCCCGGCGCTTAAGAAACTAGACTTTAACCATTTAGAGTCCAAACGTTCGCTTTCGCGCTTAACGATTTACTTAAGTCGCTCGAGTACCCTCGGCTCCACCATTTTTAATAAATTAACCATTAAGGGTTTTAAGGAGATTCTTTCGCGAGTACCTTACCAACTGCCTAATCCACTTTACATAATTGTTTCTTACCTCAATTAGTCATTTAAGGTCCTTAACCAAGGTTTCAAAGTAAGGCGAGGGGTAATGGTTCGGTCGCGAAACGCCGTTACTTAAAACGGTCGTTTCTCCTAAACCGTACATCAGAATCAAACAAACTACATATCACAACGAAGCCCGTAACATGAACTATCTAAACCTGGAAATGGTCAAAACCTAAAAGTGAGTTCAAGGGTTCTGATGTTAAGAACAAAAACAGTCTACGGTAAATCGGGCATTACGACGGCTATGTTTACGCGATTTCCCAAATTTTATACCATTCCAATTCAACACCAAACCATCACCAATCAATCCCAATACAACCATATGACCATATCACTCCTCAACCACATTAAACCATTTAAACCAATCTCAAATCACACCATGAATCATCAAGAACAACTAGTGCTACTTTTTAACTCCCAAATCAACAAAAGCACTTAACCACTAAGATCTCAACATGACAAAACAACTACTACACTTAATCTATCATTCCATCATCATAATCATTTATATCAAACAATCTTAATACTAAGATCATGAAGAGTTATACCTTCCTTGAAGCTTTTAATCAATGAAAGATCCTTGGAATGTCCATGGAAGCCTTAATATATGCTTAAGCTACCTTGACCTTGCAAATAAAATCAAGAATCAAAAATTTGTTCTTGAAAGTTACTATTCACCCTAAACTAAAATGATTTGTTTGAGATAGAAAACTTTTGATTCAAGCACTCAAACTACTTGCTCTTCTTAGTTATGAAATATAGGATCCAAAGAAACAAACCTTATAATTTTCCATGGAGTATAGCTTGTGTTTTGAATTTCTAATTCACCATTTTGGTGAAAAATTCAAAATGAAGAAGATGAAAAGGGGGGGGAGAGAAGCTTGCTTTGTTTTATTGATCTTTGTGTATAAAAGGCTTGGTTGATATCCTTTTGTTTTGTTAATTACCTTTTAACCATGGTAAAATTTGTGTGGCTTGAAATCAACCAACAATACCTTCCCTTTGGTCATGCTTATGTCATCCTCCTATGTCATCTTCCCACACTTGTCATCTTCTTGTTGGTGTGGTGACATCAACATCACTAACCTCTTTGATTAGCTCTTAATTACTTGGCTAATGACCGCTGAAAGTTATACGGTTCGCTTAACTTTCGTTCTCGTTTATCGTTTGAGGGATCATACCCGGGATCTTATTACTTGGGTTCCCTTAACCTTTCTCAATACATTATATTCCTTTTATGATCCTCTCTTATAATCCTTGAATTTAAATCCTTTTAATCATGTTACCTTATACTCAATTCTTTCGCTATCTGGTGGATTTTCGGGAAAAATCAAAGTGTTCGGAATTGGATTCTGACGATCTTTACATACACTTATATACCATATAGAGTACTAATAAAATCTCAGGATATCAATAACAGAACCCCTACATAGTGTGACATGAAAAGTTTTCTCATTCAGCATAATCTGTAAAATCACTATTCATAAGGGTTTCAAAAATTTCCAAAAATTGGGGTTATTACAGTCTCCCCTCCTTAAAAGGATTCCGTCCCGAAATCAGATAGAAAATGAATAGGGATACTTTCTTAACATTGCACTTTCTAACTCTCGAGTAAATTTTCCCACATTGTGGTTCTTCCATCAAACTCTGAATAGTTTGACAACCCTTCTCCTAAGCACTTGTTCCTTTTTACTCTATAACCCTTCCGGGTTGCTCCATATAGGTTACGTCGGGTTGCATGTCTATGCGCTCATATGCCCCTATTTATCTGGCATCCGAATTACACTTCCTTAACATTGATACGTGGAACACGTTAAGAACTTGCCACATGTTCGGGGGTAGGGCTAGCTCATATGCTAGCTTCCCAATACGTCTTAATATATCCAAGGGTCCAACAAATTGTAGACTTAGCTTTTCTTTCTTTCCGAATCTCATCAATCCTTTCCAAGGGTTTCCAAGGGGATACCTTTAAAAACACTAGGTCCCCTACTTCTTATTCTTTGTCCTTTCGTGTTAAATCAACATACTTTTTATGTCCATCTTGGGCTACTACCAGCCGTCCTCTAATTAGATCTATTATATCCCTGGTCCTTAGGACTACTGCGGGTCTGAGCATCTTGCGCTCTACGACTTCATCCTAACATAAGGGAGATCGACATTGTCTTCCCTCAAAAATCTCATAAGGCGATACCTCAATACTGACATATGATCTATTGTCGTAAGAAAACTCAATCCGTGTTAAGTGATCATTCCAATTTCTTTCAAGTTTATTGCATAGACTCTCATTATAGCTTTTATCATTAGAGCTTTTGCTTCTCAATACCCATTCTTTTCCAGTTCGTAATCTCTACTACCTTCCGTTCCTAATATTATACTGGTTATACTTTTGCTCGTTATCGTTCTATAACCTTTTAATAAATACGTCAACCTTAGTATCACGAACGTGTTTCCATTCCGAATACCACCATAACTTTACTACTCCTTTTTCAGCTGCTTCTATCTTTGGAAGCTTGATCAATTATATAGAAGTAAAGGAATTTGCTGAGAGATCACTATGATCATGAACACTTGTTATATCGCATAGTTAGTACAGGAGGTGGCCAACCTTTAGTACTTGACAAGCAATTAAACAACATGTGGTATCCTACTAGGCTTCTATCACACAGATAGATAGTCATTCGGCAATACCTCCCCTTCTGGAAGGGTTGTTCTTCTCAACTTACATGAAATGAAAATGAGAGAAAGGAACGAATTGAAGAGAATTGTATATATATAAAAAAAATATACTGCCACAAAATATCTGGCTTGGAACCTACCTCTGAACTATAGAGGTTTGTCATAGGAGAACAAAACATATATGTATATATATCAAGTATTATCGCATCGTACTTCACATGCTTAAATATTTTGCTATTCCGTCCATCGTTCTATGGACCCATGCTCTTCCTCGAGCTTATACACAATCACCTTTGAAACTCCCTCGATATCGAAAATCGAATCTGGGATCTCATTCTAGACATCATCGTTACTAGAATTCTATGCTTGCACCGCAACCTTCCTCATATAGTAATACAACTCTCTTTTCATAAGAGGGAATAAATATTCAATAGGTAGATACTCTACTTAATTAGTCTATCAATGATAACTTATACACTACCACGACCCGATTAGTGGTACTCAATCTCAACATCCATTCCAATACAACTCTCACGGTTGTAATCAGCTCATTACTCGCAGAATCATTGCTGCATTACTATGGTCCACCACTGACCTACTGTCATCATTCACTTTCTATGAAATCTTATATCTAACCATACGGAGTCCATACATGTCGTATAAAATACTTCTAAGGAGTTAACATAATCACCAATCATAATCCATGAAGAACACTCCAAACTCTGACGTACTTTCATGACATGAAGTAGATAAAATTGTAGAAGAGTTTCAATCAAAGCAACGATAGCAGGTTAATACCATTCTTAATCGTATGCCTTAAATAGAAGACTTAACTCAAGGGTTCGTCTAGTCCTTTTTGAAACATGGTCCTGGCTTATCTCAAGATAGTATCTTCTGAGATAGATAACCCGCTCATGGCGATTATACGAATTAAACCTTTACCAACTACTATTACGGTTGGGTATTGCACAGTCATCAGAAGGAATGTCAATCTTCCAAACCATAATACAACCTTCTTAGCTTTAACCATCATCACTGTATTCCTTTGGCACAAGCGCCTATAATTATCCTCTTACCTTTAAAGTGTCGGCCACCTCTTTGGCCTTTCCTGATAGTAAAATTTCCTTACCGTCAATGTCACTTTAACCACCTCCAAATAAATTTTCTACCTCATTTCAATCACAGCTTATGTGAAGATGTTTTCCTTAAAATCTGATGAGTAAAAAAAAATATCACCATTTTTCCATAAGTTATTGCCTCAGTCTTTAGAGGTTAATCACTGTCACAACTGACTCGCAATCATACTTAGAACATCTTTTATCTTAGGCCCTAATTGCCCTGAATAATTTTGACCTTTACTGGTTCGATCCATACTTTCTCGTGGTTAAACACGTGCCCCACTTGGCATTATTATAATTACGTCATATTTCCTTTATCAACATTTCTATTCTTGAGAATTTTGAATATTACCTTTTTCCTTGTAAAACCTCTAAGGTTATCCTTGAATCGTTCCTCCTGTATTCCCTAGATACAGGGCATATCAAAATACCATATACTAATACTAGAATCATTGTCTATATACTTTTGAAAAAAAAATTCCACTAATTCTTTAAAGGTTGTTGTTACCTTAATCCTTTCCAATTCATACTGTCAAAACTCATACTATCCCTATTAAGGGTGAAATGCCAACCTTTATGCATTCCCCTAGGATTCATTTTAAGTTACCGATGTTCTATCCTTAATTCCACCTTTAAAAAGGTACATGCATCCTTCCATGGATAAATCAAGTCATATATCCCTGATAAGGGTGTCTTATTCAATCATTCCCACCTCGATAGTATATGCCGAATTTCACAATAACATCTACATTCAAAATGAGGTCAATCAATATGGCCTCCAAAAGATAACAACGGTTATCCGCTTTTATTGCCTAGATTGGGTAACGATAACAAGGATGTTCTGGAAGATATTGGTCGTGTTCAACGTGAACTTCTTCTTAATAATTCCTTATTTACTTTTGTTGTTTATCTCAACAGTCACCTCAATGTTGGGATATCTTTCATACCTGGCATCTCCCTTTCTGGGTATCGAGCCACCGGTCTTACACTTCACATTCTTGAAGGTCACTTCCTTCATCCAATTTTCCTAATTTCTTACTTCCTTGTCTCCTCAGTCTATCCGCGTCTCATTATTTATCCTTCAAATTATCTCAAGGTTTCCTCGAATCCTCCCAACTTACAGGGGATAAAATATATGTATCTCTTATGCCTTCAACCATCAATCTTAACTCATGGTGAATCACCCTCATCCTGACGAATGCATACTTTTCTATTTCTATTGCTACGAGTCTTTAGGGTTTCCTCATACCCAACTCCCTTATCATACCTCAAACTCTATTGCCTTTATATTCCTTTCCACTTCAGTTTCTTTTTATTTTCCTTTCTCTTATCATTATTTCATGAACCAACACAACATAAGCATTGATTTCAAACATCCCGTCATTCTGGATTCGTGTCCTCAGAACGAATCTTGACAACTTTTACAACTTAGATTCATGATTCATCATACTCGTCTGCCTTTGTTCTGGCTCTAAAGCTTTTACACTATCTCCATAACCTTGGGAAGTACTTTCCTGAAAACAATTGACTGAACTTAAATCAGTTTATTATAATCTCTTGCTTCGTGCCTTCCTTGGCCTTTCACCAGCGGGTGGTCTCTCTCTTAGGAGGGTCAGTGACAGAAACAGTCTTTTATGATTCGTCAATCATTTAAAATCTCAATTGATTCCTCTATTTCCTTTAGCCAGGCTTTTGCCTCGACTGGGTCAGCTTGTTCCTTGGAACTCTGAGAGCTTAGCGACTTAAAGGTCCTGAAAGAATTTCCCACTACATTGCTTCCTCAAGGTGGTGGTTGGGAATAAAGTATAAGTTCTGTTTAGACAGGTCCATGAATTTCCGTATAGGAGTACCGTCTCGGGTCTCCTTATCTCGCTCGACTTCTATTTTCTTAGTCTAAACGTCCCCTCCTCCTCCCCATAATCGGGGTCATCCTTCATGTTTTAAATCCTCATTTTCCACTCCATTATGTTACGGGTTCCTTCTATCTTGATGGCGACCTCCCTGACTATCACGTTTAGGGCTTGCTCTAAATCTTATTCCTCAAACTAGCTTTCATCTAAGATTTCATCTTTAAGCTCTTGAACGTTTGGAACTCAAATTCTGTAGGAATACCTCATTATTCCCTTATCATTTTTCTCGATATTAATCTTTTATCTAATTGTTGGCTCTCTGCCTTCATTCATCACTTTTTCTGGCACAATATGTTCTTTTTCCGATAATTCGGACTGTATTGCAATCTCAAACAGCTTTTCGGTACCGGTTCCGGTTACCTTCACTTCTATTTCCATTTTTTTCAAAATCTCTTATAAATTCTCCCAAAGACATTATCATCTCGAGTCTCTCCTTTTATTAAGGGTATCAGCCACCACATTGGCTTTCCCCGAATAATAAAGAATCTCCCACTCATAATTCTTGATTAGCTCTAACAGCGTCCTCTGGCGTATGTTGAGCTCTTTCTACGGGAAAATGTACTAGAGTACTTATGGCTTAGGTAAATCTCGCACTTCTCTCCATACAAGTAGTGCCTCCAATATTTAGGGCAAAACTATTGCCACGAGCCCAAGCTCATGGGTGGGGACATCGAATTTTATATTCCCTTAATTGTCTTGACGCGTACGCGATTACCTTGTTGTGCTGTATAAGAAGCACCCTAATTCCTTATGCGAAGCATCACTACAAATCACAAAATCTCCTTTCCCATCCGGCAACGCCAACATGGGAGCCGTCACCAACCTTTGCTTCAGTTCTTGAAAGCTGTTCTTGCATTTCTCTGTCCATTCAAACTTCTCAGTCTTACGAGTAAGCCGCGTTAAAGGGCTACTATCTTTACAAACTTGAACGAACCTCCGGTAGTGACCGACCAATCCTACCTCTGGTAGTCGACCTAACCATGGTCATCAATTCATCAGTGGTCCTTTATTCATTCTTGTCAGGATCCTCCACGGGATTTTTCTCAGCAACAATCCCTTTTAGGACAACATCCTCAACCGCTACATCCTCAATATGAACATCTTTCGGTCCCGCGTTAGGACACTCTATCGAATCCATAATCTGATCTCCAATAAGTAATAAAACATCATCGCGTTGTTGCTCCTCAACCTCAGGGTTCGGAGTCCCGCTACCATATACGATAACGAACTACGCTTCTATCACGATATTTATAAGGGTTCCCTTAAGGGTTTTAACTGTCAGTACTATGTTAGGTAGTCCAACTATGAACTTGGCAAGAGTTCTTATTATCTTAGTGAACTTATTATCTTAACGTCACATCATCTCTGAGGTTTATAACGCTTAGCTCTGATACCACTTCTGTAACACCCCCAAATCCGGGGTCGGGGATCCGGGTTGTCACGAGTTCCATTTCCCTTAATAACACCCAATCTTAATAAATAATCGATTACTCTGTACTGCGACCCCACAATAAACACACACACCACAAGTTATAGTCTCAGAGATGAATATCCAAAAATAATCACAAGTCGTTTTATTCCACAATTATATGCCAATACACCGTAAAAGGGTTTCTGAATAAATTTACATTTCTTTGCCATTATTACAATTCATAAATATACATAAATCTGGTACATCAAAAGTTGGAGCCTAGCCTATTGGTAGTTCCTACCTCAGCTACAGCGACATCAATGCCTATAGGAAACTGCGGAACGTTTCCTATCCGCTCGCGAATGGGGAGCTTAGTCATGTTCATCTTTTCTATCTGTTGTTGTGTGATGAAAGAAGAAAGCAAGGGTGAGCAGCAAGCCCACCAAAATAATATGTATAATGATTAACAATATATGAGCCTTCTCATAGTACTCATGAAAGTCTTGGTCAAAAGAAATGAACCAAGTTTGATATCTTAATGCGATGAAGTGGCAAAATATTCAGTATATATACATATATACTTTTCAAAATCTTGGAAGTCCTCTTCCATGCATAATATACACAGAGTTCCAGTTTAAAAACTGTATAAAAATATCGTTGCAAGGTGATCTCATATGTCTAACCTTGTCTCAATATTTTTCTGAAAATCTTTGACATGCACAAGATAATCATTTACTAGATATAAGTTTAAAAGATGAAGTTACAAGATACTCCAATATACTTATATCTTTTCTAAATACTGCTTGAACTACCACCGTTCAAGTTATAATGAGCTTTCAACAGTTCATCACATAGATGAGACTACAAGACAAGATTTGAATAGATTAAATCTTTAAAATATCATCAAAATAAAATGAGGTTATGAGATACTTTATTTGATGCAAACATCATTTTGAAAACTTGACCCTGCCAACACTCAACAATCGCCCAACCGTAGCCTTTCTATCGAAGTGCTCTGGGTAGTGTTGCAGAAATATCCAATTGGATGATGAACTCATTACGGGAGTTTGCCGCGCCAAGAAGACCACTTACGATGATCAGTCGTAGTAGTACAACCCCACCATTTTCTACATGTAGAGGAGAACCTGTCGGATTTACTTGTCAACCGAACACTGGACTCCTAAGGAATGTACCGTCTTGCGGAACTTCCAGGCCATTTGGGCCAATATAATAAGGCTCGGCCGGCGCCACTCGACCACTTACGCCACTCCTAGTTCAGATGAAATCCATGACTCTGAAACGTAAAGCTCGTCCCCCTTTTCCTCAAGTAGAAACTTGTTGATATGGCTCCACCAAGAAGTCGTATCTAGTTGGAAAGGAAAACTCACCGATATTTCCGAGGCGATGCCTATTAATGGATTAACTTGTTCCAAGAATTCTACTTCCCGAGTATTGGGTAAGTAATCAAAACTCTTTTATCAAAATAGCAACCTTGTTGCGAATATAAAACATACCACAGAGCCGGATCCCTCAGGTTTTGAGCGAATATTTAAATCCCCTTTGAAAGGAAGATCTTAAATATAAAAAAGAGTTTTGGGATCCGCTCTAACTTTTAAAATCATTTTGAAGACTCGCAAAACATTTTTAAGAATGTTTAAGGTGATGCTGATTTAATAAGATAAATCAGTCCCAATATATTAGAAAATATCTGAATATTATTATTTAAATAATATTCCCATAAAGAATAATCTTTATAAAAATAATTGAAGTAGAAGTTGTAAAACTTATACTTGCAATGATTATTAAATAACCAAAGATATACTTATACGAAAGTAATATCTTTATTTGAATAATCAAAAGTAAGTTTGATTATCGACACATTATTCTTTAATAAAATTAAGAATAATAATTAGTAAATAATCGGAGTCATAAGTCCTCGAATGAATATTCAAATAGTAATATTCATTAATAAAATAAACGGAGTCATAAGCCCTCGAATGAATATTCAAAATAATATTCAATAATAAAATCAACGGAGTCATAAGCCCTCGAATGAATATTCAAAATAATATTCAATAATAAAATCAACGGAGTCATAAGCGCTCGAATGAATATTCAAAATAATATTCAATAATAAAATAAACGGGGTCATAAGCCCTCGATGAATATTCAAAATAATATTCAATAATAAAATAAACGGGGTCATAAGCCCTCGAATGAATATTCAAAATAATATTCAATAATAAAATAAACGGGGTCATAAGCCCTCGAATGAATATTCAAAATAATATTCATTAATAAAATAAGGTTATCGAATAAACCTTATTCGATTAATAGTTTTGAAAACTATAACCATATATATATAAATATATATATATATTTATATATATATAAAATCTACTCGGGATCCTCGACTCCCGGTTTTAGAAAATGTTTTCACCTTTGGGTCCCTATACTAAGGGTATATGCAAATACCTCTTATCTCTAGCATAGGTATTATGCAACTTATAAGCAATTGAATCAACAGATATATATCAAGATTACGAAACAGACATGCATATATACCATATCAGCATGCTCCAATATATCGCAAGAATTTGCTAATAACAAATATGCATTTATCGCAAGATCATGCATATACACATATACATCACAACAACAGTTATACGGGTAGAAAACTTGCCTGAGTGCTCCCAGATAGACTTAAGTTTAAAGTGGGTCCGATAACCTATGAACAATAACATAAGTCGGAATTAAACCCTGGTCGCTTAAGAAACTAGACTTTAACCATTTAGAGTCATAACGTTCGTTTTCGCGCTTAACGATTTACTTAAGTCGCTCGAGTACCCTCGGCTCCACCATTTTTAATAAATTAACCATTAAGGGTTTTAAGTCGATTCTTTCGCGAGTACCTTACCAACTGCCTAATCCACTTTACATAATTGTTTCTTACCTCAATTAGTCATTTAAGGTCCTTAACCAAGGTTTCAAAGTAAGGCGAGGGGTAATGGTTCGGTCGCGAAACGCCGTTACTTAAAACGGTCGTTTCTCCTAAACCGTACATCGGAATCAAACGAACTACATATCAAAACGAAGCTCGTAACATGAAATATCTAAACATGGCAATGGTCAAAACCTAACAGTGAGTTCAAGGGTTCTGATGTTAAGAACAAAAACAGTCTACGGTAAATCGGGCATTACGACGGCTATGTTTACGCGATTTCCCAAATTTTATACCATTCCAATTCAACACCAAACCATCACCAATCAATCCCAATACAACCATATGACCATATCACTCCTCAACCACTTTAAACCATTTAAACCAATCTCAAATCACACCATGAATCATCAAGAACAACTAGTGCTACTTTTTAACTCCCAAATCAACAAAAGCACTTAACCACTAAGATCTCAACATGACAAAACAACTACTACACTTAATCTATCATTCCATCATCATAATCATTTATATCAAACAATCTTAATACTAAGATCATGAAGAGTTATACCTTCCTTGAAGCTTTTAATCAATGAAAGATCCTTGGAATGTCCATAGAAGCCTTAATATATGCTTAAGCTACCTTGACCTTGCAAATAAAATCAAGAATCAAAAATTTGTTCTTGAAAGTTACTATTCACCCTAAACTAAAATGATTTGTTTGAGATAGAAAACCTTTGATTCAAGCACTCAAACTACTTGCTCTTCTTAGTTATGAAATATAGGATCCAAAGAAACAAACCTTATAATTTTCCATGGAGTATAGCTTGTGTTTTGAATTTCTAATTCACCATTTTGGTGAAAAATTCGAAATGAAGAAGATGAAAAGGGGGGGGGAGAGAAGCTTGCTTTGTTTTATTGATCTTTGTGCATAAAAGGCTTGGTTGATATCCTTTTGTTTTGTTAATTACCTTTTAACCATGGTAAAATTTATGTGGCTTGAAATCAACCAACAATACCTTCCCTTTGGTCATGCTTATGTCATCCTCCTATGTCATCTTCCCACACTTGTCATCTTCTTGTTGGTGTGGTGACATCATCATCACTAACCTCTTTGATTAGCTCTTAATTACTTGGCTAATGACCGCTGAAAGTTATACGGTTCGCTTAACTTTCGTTCTCGTTTATCGTTTGAGGGATTATACCCGGGATCTTATTACTTGGGTTCCCTTAACCTTTCTCTATACATTATATTCCTTTTATGATCCTCTCTTATAATCCTTGAATTTAAATCTTTTTAATCATGTTACCTTATACTCAATTCTTTCGCTATCTGGTGGATTTTCGGGAAAAATCAAAGTGTTCGGAATTGGATTCTGACGATCTTTATATACACTTATATACCATATAGAGTACTAATAAAATCTCAGGATATCAATAACAGAACCCCTACATAGTGTGGCATGAAAAGTTTTCTTATTCAGCATAATCTGTAAAATCACTATTCATAAGGGTTTCAAAAATTTCCAAAAATTGGGGTTATTACAGATCCTGACAAGAATGAATAAAGGACCACTGATGAATTGATGACCATGGTTAGGTCGACTACCAGAGGTAGGATTGGTCGGTCACTACCAGAGGTTCGTTCAAGTTTGTAAAGATAGTAGCCCCTTTAACGCGGCTTACTCGTAAGGCTGAGAAGTTTGAATGGACAGAGAAACGCGAGAATAGCTTTCAAGAACTGAAGCAAAGATTGATGATGGCCCCTATGTTGGCATTGCCGGATGGAAAAAGGAGATTTTGTGATTTGTATTGACGCTTCGCATAAGGAATTAGGGTGCTCGTATACAGCACAACAAGGTACTCGTGTACGCGTCAAGACAATTAAGGGAATATAAAATTCGATATCCCCACCCATGAGCTTGGGCTCGTGGCAATAGTTTTGCCCTAAATATTGGAGGCACTACTTGTATGGAGAGAAGTGCGAGATTTACACAAGCCATAAGTGATCTAGTGCATTCTCACGCAGAAAGAGCTCAACATACGCCAGAGAAGGCGATTAGAGCTAATCAAGAATTATGATTGAGAGATTCTTTATCATTCTGGGAAAGCCAATGTGGTGGCTGATGCCCTTAGTAAAAATGAGAGACTCAAGATAATAATGTCTTTGAGAGAGTTTATAAGAGATTTTGAGAAAATGGAAATAGAAGTGAAGGTAACCGGAGCCGGTACCGAAAAGCTGTTTGAGATTGCAATACAGCCCGAATTATTGGAAAAGAACATATTGTGCCAGAAAAAGTGATGAATGAAGGTAGAGAGCCAATAAATAGATAAGAGATTAATACCAAGAAAGATGATAAGGGAAAAATGAGGTATTCCTACAGAATTTGGGTTCCAAATGTTCAAGAGCCTAAAGATGAAATCTTAGATGAAAGCTAGTTTGAGGAATAAGATTTAGAGCAAACCCTGAACGTGATAGTCAGGGAGGTCGCCATCAAGATAGAAGGAGCCCATAACATAATGGAGTGGAAAATGAGGATTTTAACGTATAAGATAACCCCAAGTATGGGAGAAGGATGAAATATTTCAAACTAAGGAAACAGAAAGTCAAGGAAAGGGGACCCGAGACGGTACTTATAACACCCTCCAAATCCGGGGTATAGATTTGGGGCATTATTAACAACAATTACCAACTAAACCTGCACAAGCGGAATATAAATATAATAATTACCCCGAACTATCACTACTCAGGATCTTTTAAGGTCTGAGTTTGAAAACAAGAATCACATACCTAACTTTATTACAAACCCAACTAAATAAAACCTATCTCAAGAACTCTCTTTGTTACAAAACTTTATTTTATCTACAGTCTCACTACACAACTTTTATTCAAACTACACAAGACTTTTATTCAACCCAACATTACTACTTATCCTGCTACACCTGATCTGGCAATTCAAAGCTCTCTTCGGGAATAGGAAGGAACACTCTTGGTATAAGACCCGCTGCTTGACTCGCTTCTTGACTATGCGGGTTCTGATGGGTTTCATTCTCTACCTTAACTGTAAAACAATAGGAGTAACAATAAAAAGGGATGAGCCAAAATTGCTCAACAAGCCTGCAACAATATATATAGTATAAAGAAAGAGAATTGAGTGAAACAATAAGCTGCTGGTCGAAACAACCATCTGAATCTGTATAGAATAGTAATTTGCCAATGCTGGCGAGTACCAAATGAATAAGACTGGAAACAAGAACCAACATATGCACTATAACCTACTGATCAGTCAGAATATAGTGCGTATCTATACCCAACTGCATAGAACCAACCAACATAAGGAGTACTCAGGCAACTATGGCCTATTAAATAATGGTCTGGGTAAAACCCAGCCCGTATAGTAATCATCCAGTCCAAGGCTTAGCATCCGGAACAATCGGAATGCTATTGATATATCCCAACACCAGGATATACCAGAGTATATGTAACAAGGGTAAAGGAATTGAAATATGAACAGGGAATTCAATAAATTGGGTAAATCAAGAATTGAAATGAAATTGGAAACAAGCAATAATAATTGGATAACAGAGTATATGAACAATGATTATCAAAGAGAACTGATACGATAGAAAAGAAATATAAATCACTATTCTGAATTTAGAATAGGGGAAAAACTTGCCTTGCGCGTACTTAACCTGGTTTAACTCACCGTCTTCTGACCCTAGCTTGCTTGGCCTTGCTAACACTGAACAAATCATGGAAAGATAGGTATTTAGATAACTTACTATATACGTGTATCTTGAATTGATAACACGCAACCTTATCAGTGTACCCATGCGTTTCTATCTGACTCGTATATATACACATACATTTATACAGCACATAGGTTCACATAATCACATAAAGCACGTAGCACATAAAGCACATAATTAATTTCTAGATTTATAATTATTTTTTAGAATCAATTCTAGACTTATACCTGCATTACTAGTCTTACTGATTTTATTATAATTTTTCGGGATTTATTCGGCTCAATTATACTCCTACTAAGACCTATGAACTATCAATTATCACCAAACCACTTTCTTTCGGAAGAAATTATAACTTACAACTATTTTTATTGGATTTGTCTCATTTTTCTGAGTCTAGGGGTCTTCGTTTCGCTCAAATCGGACTAATGGTTGAATTATTATGAATTAAATAAGATTTAATTAATTAATAATTAATTATAAATAATTAATTATAATTAAATAATCCTTAATCATATTTTTAAATAATTAATTAATAGTTATTATATTTTAAAATAATTAATCCCTAATTATTAGGAATTATTATTATTTATTACAAATTATTATTACTTATTCGATCAGATCGATTATTTACAAATAATCAATCGATTTAATTAACCGATACGCTATTTATCAAATAACTACGAATTACTCGAATTATAGACCAACTTAACGATTAATCACTCGTATAACTACGAGCTACTCGCAATTCCCACATAATTACCAAACTATTCTATCATTATTGAAACTCATACGATTCGCTAAACAGATAATTACCGATAACTATTATATGATACGAATAATTATCACAATATTATTCGAATAACTAACGCTCGAATAATAATTCTAATTACCGAATCATTATTCGCACTATTAACTAATTATTAGATTATTAATTACCTTACTTAATTATTTCTAATCCTTATTTACTAATTAATTACCTAATTATTAATTAATTACCCAATTATTAATTAATTAGATAATTAATAAATAATTAGATAATTAATTAAATAATTAATTAAATAAATAAATTCGAATTTACAATTTAA
The DNA here is from genome assembly GCF_009905375.1 of Apium graveolens. Classification (NCBI taxonomy): domain Eukaryota; kingdom Viridiplantae; phylum Streptophyta; class Magnoliopsida; order Apiales; family Apiaceae; genus Apium; species Apium graveolens. The sequence goes on along the minus strand of NC_133653.1, from coordinate 168,765,262 downwards.
TAAAATAAATCAGAAATTATAAATACTATTTTTCAGAATATCAAACTAATTTTTAATTAATTTTTAGAATTATTAAAACTGATTTTTAATTACTAAAATATAAATAATTAATTATTTTATTCAGAAACACAAAAACATAACAGGATTTAGGGTTTTTAGGATTGAACCCGGGTCGAAACCGGGTTGCAACCGGGTCGTCCCCGACCCGATCGGATCGGGAAGAACACCGCCTGCACTCCCAGAATCCGACTTCGGCGGAAAAATTCCGGCGAGACGAAAACACTTGATTCCAGCTTGCTTCTTCTGCGTTTCTGAGGCACAACATCACAACGACGTCCCCCCTTTCCTGCCTTCTTCGTCTTCGTCGAACACAGCGCCGGAACCGCGAAGAACACGGCGGCGGCGGCGAAACTCCGGCGATGCTAAAACGGACACCAAACATCACGAAACCGGTACCGTTCGACTCGCACAACAACGATCTACTCATCTCCAACAACAATAACATCAAACAACACACAGAAAATCAAACCCGAATTCAAGAATTAAACCCGAAAACACGAAATTAAAATCAACTCAACAATCAGCAAAAATAATCACATAAACAGAAACTACGAATCACCAGCTTCAATTTGACTACTTACACGCTCGATTTGGTTGTCGGAATCACCTTCAAAATCGCGATTGATCCTTCTGCCCTGTTCTTCACAGAAACCCTAACCCTAATTCCTTTTTCTTTTTCTTTTTATTTTCTGATTTTTCTGTATAATTAACTGATTTAATTACTAATAAATCAGGTATTTATATTTATGAAAATAATACCCCTAAGTAAAATTAAGGGTCTAATTATACTCCTAATAAAAATATTTGGCCCCAATTTTTATAATTTTTGGGTATTAATATTGAATTTTTAAATATCCAATAATTACAAAATAAATACTAAAAATTCCCAAAAATTGTGAAAATTACAAAAATACAAAGAAAATGATATATGATAATTTCATGATCATATAAAAATAAAAATATAATTTTTGTGGGGTTTTTGGTACCCGAAGGGGTCCGGAAAAGTCGTTTTTCGCGAAAAAGGTCAATTTGTAAAACATCTAGGGGTTCAGAATAGCGATATGGTATAGGGCATTTTTAATAAAATAGAGCCAATGATTTTGTTTGAAATACGGGCTTTTAAAACATAATTTTGAGCTGTACAGGTTTTAATATAATATATATAACTGACGATAAAACGCTCAATAAATATCCAAAATACGTTTGGATCAAAACAACCAACACATAACACATAGCATTTATGGTTTAACGACTTAACATATTTAATCACATAATAATACACATAATTTATCATTATTATAATATAATACAAGCGTAATTCCTCAGTCTTTACATTCTCCCCCCCTTAACAAGATTCTGTCCTCAGAATCACACTATACAAATAACTGAGGATACTTTTCTAACATTTCACTTTCAAGCTCCCAGGTTGATTCTTCAACCACTGGGTTTCTCCACAAGACTCTTACTAATGACACAGACTTATTTCTTAATACCTTCTCTTGATGATCTAAAATCCTTATCGGCTGCTCTATATACGACAAATCTGCCTGAAGTTCTACTGGTTCATACTCTATTACATGCCTTGTATCAGGATTATACTTCTTAAGCATAGATACATGAAATACGTTATGAATGTGCTGCATATGGAGTGGTAAAGCTAACTCGTACGCAACCTTCCCAATTTTCTTCAAAATCTCAAATGGTCCAACGTATCGTGGCTTCAATTTCCCTTTATTGCCAAATCTGGTCAATCCTTTCCATGGCGATATTTTGAGCAATACGTGTTCTCCTTCCTGATAATCCATATCCTTCCTTGCTTGGTCTGCATATTTGCTTTGCCTGTTTTGCGCTGCCTCGATTCGTTTTCGAATAAGTTCAATCTTTTCTTTTGTCTGCTGAATTAATTCTGGACCCAAAATCTTGCGTTCTCCAACTTCATCCCAATGCACTGGTGATCTGCATTTCCTCCCATATAATGCTTCATACGGTGGCATTCCAATACTAGCGTGATAGCTGTTATTATAAGAAAATTCCACTAGGGGTAAATGTTCATCCCAACTACCTTCAAAATCGATCGCACAAACTCGTAGCATGTCTTCAATCATTTGAATTGTCCTTTCACTTTGACCGTCAGTTTGCGGATGATAGGCTGTACTCATATTCAACTTCGTTCCTAGACATTCTTGGAATTATCTCCAAAATCTTGAATTGAAACGAGGATCTCGATCCGATACAATCGATACTGGTACTCCATGACGCATCACAATTTCTTTAAGATATAAGTGCACTAGCTTGTCTAGTGAAAATTTCTCGCTAATTGGAAGAAAATGTGCTGATTTCGTGAATCGATCAACAATAACCCAAATTTCATCGTGATTTGCTTTCGTTCTTGGAAGTCCCACTACGAAATCCATCGCTAGATGTTCCCATTTCCATTCTGGAATGTCTAACGGTTGCAATAACCCACTCGGACGTTGATGTTCTGCTTTAACTCGCTGGCATGTGTAACATTTACTCACCCATTCTGCTATCTCCTTCTTCATATTCGGCCACCAAAAGTTTTCCTTCAAATCGCGATACATTTTTGTGCTTCCTGGATGAATGGAATACTTCGAATTGTGCGCATCTCGCATAATTTCTTCTTTTAGTTCTGCCACGTTAGGGATCCAGATTCTTGACGCAAAACGTAAAATTCCTTCATTATCTTTCTGAGTTGTAATCTCTTCTCCCGTTAAGTCGTCGTCTTGACTCATTACTTTATCTTGACAACGGCGAATCTTTTCTAGCAACCCTGGTTGAAAAGTCATAGCGTAGATAATTCCTGCAGATTCATGGGGAATACGAATCTCAATTTCCAATTTGTCGAATTCTTTAACCAATTCTTCACATGAAGTTAACCGATTCAACCTTTCTTTTCTGCTCAGCGCATCTGTTACAACATTTGCTTTTCCTGGATGATAACTGATTGTAACATCATAATCTTTAATCAATTCCAGCCATCGACGTTGTCACATGTTCAGTTCCTTTTGCGTGAAAATATACTTCAAACTTTTATGATCCGTGTAGATTTCGTATTTTTCACCGTACAGATAATGTCTCCAAAGCTTCAATGCAAATACAATTGCTGCCAATTCCAGATCATGCGTAGGATATTTCTGCTCATGAGGTTTAAGTTGTCTCGATGCATATGCAATGACGTTACCATGTTGCATCAACACACATCCTAGCCCGCGATACGAAGCGTCACTGTAAATAACAAAATTTCCTTCGTCTGGCAGTACTAATACTGGTGCAGTCACCAACCGATTCTTCAACTCTTGAAAACCTTCTTCACACTTACTATTCCATTCAAACTTTTCACTTTGTCGAGTTAACTTGGTCAGCGGTGTTGCTATCTTCGCAAAATCTTTGATAAATCTTCAATAATATCCTGCCAATCCTAAGAAACTTCGAACCTCTGTCGGCGTCTTTGGTCTTTCCCAATTCAACACAGCTTCAATCTTTGCTGGATCAACTTGAACGCCTTCTCTACTGATGATATGCCCTAGAAACTGCACTTCGTTCAACCAAAATTCACATTTTGAAAATTTTGCATAAAGCTGCTCCTTTCGTAATATCTCCAATGTCGTTCTTAACTGCGCTGCATATTCTTCTTCCGTCTTTGAGTAGATCAAGATGTCATCAATAAATACAATGATAAACTTATCCAAATACTTCTTGAATACTCGATTCATCAAATCCATAAATGCTGCAGGTGCATTCGTCAATCCAAAAGCCATCACAAGAAATTCATAGTGTCCGTACCTCGTTCTAAACGCTGTCTTTGGAATATCCTCGGCCTTAATCTTTAACTAATGATAGCCTGATCGTAAGTCGATTTTCGAAAACCATGCTGCTCCTTTTAGTTGATCAAATAAATCATCGATGCGAGGTAAAGGATATTTATTCTTGATAGTTAACTTGTTCAGCTCACGATAATCAATACACAGTCGCATACTACCATCCTTCTTTTTCACAAACAATACTGGTGCGCCCCATGGGGATACACTTGGCCTTATAATTCCTTTGTCGAGAAGTTCTTGCAACTGCTTTTCTAATTCCCTCATTTCAACAGGTGCCATTCGATATGGAGCTTTCGAAATTGGTTCAGTCCCTGGCATCAAGTCAATAGTGAACTCAATTTCTCGATCTGGTGGAAGTCCTGGTAATTCGTCTGGAACAACATCAAGAAATTCACAAACTACAGGAATATCTTCAATCTTCGGATTTACCTTGTCAGCATCCCGTACATAGGCTAAATAAGCTTGACATCCTTGGCGTAGCAATCTTCTCGTCTGCATTATTGATAGGAATTTCTGCTTTTGCTTCTCACCTTTAAATATTACCGTTTCATTTTCTTCAGTTTGCAATTTCACTCTTTTATTCGCACAATCAATCTGAGCATTATTACTAGATAGCCAATCCATTCCTAGAATAACATCAAACTCCCCTAACCTAAAAGGTATCAAATCAACTGAAAAATGACATCTCCCTATCTCAATATCACAACTCGGGCATACTCGATCTACTGCAACCTGATCATCATTTGCTAATTTTATGACTAACACTTCATCTAACCGCTGGATCTCACAATCTATCTTAGAGATAAAATCTTCAGAAATAAAAGATCTAGTAGCTCCTGAATCAATCAATACTAAAGCATTTACGGAATTTATAGGGAGTGTACCTGCAACCACATCCGGACTCTGTACCGCTTCCTTCATTGACATATTGAAAGTCCTTGCTCTAGGCTGATTTTGTTATGGTAGTGGAGGTGGAGGTAATGCTAAAACTCTAGGAATACTAGCGGCCATTGCAATTCCTCTGCAGTCTCTGGCGATATGTCCTTTTCTCCCACATTGGAAACAAGTAACTTCTGCTTTTCCCATCGGACATTCTCCAGAATAGTGTCCCCTTTGCTTGCACTTGAAACACGTGACATTTGGCTTGTTGCAAATTCCCGTATGCTTTCTACCACACGTTCTGCAATCAGGTACAGGCGGTCGAATAAGCCTTTGCTGAGTTGGGGCAGGTAGTCGATTACCCATCCTCTGGTTGTTTTTTTCTGGCCTCCTAAAGTTTACTTTTCCTCGAGCTTGAAATCCCGGCCTTTTGTTGAAACGATTCTGAAAATTTCCTGGTCCTTTCTCTTTCTGAGCTGCTTCGCTTTCACCTTCAATAATCATAGCCTTCTGAACAACAGCTGTATAAGTTGTCAGTTCAAACACAGCTACCCTGCTACGAATCCATGGTTTCAGTCCTTGCTGGAATCTCTTGGCCCGCTTCTCGTCCGTATCCACTTGCTCTGGAACAAATCTTGCCAATTCAGTGAACTTGGTCTCATAATCCGCAACCGATAAGTTGTCTTGCTTCAGCTCCAGGAATTTGATCTCCATCTGGTTCTTCATAAAATGAGGAAAATATTTCTCCAAGAAAAGATCAGTGAATCTATCCCAGGTCACTACATCTTCTCCTTCCAAAGCTTTCTTCGATTCCCAGCAGTAATTAGCTTCGCCTTTCAGAAAGTAGCTAGCGAAATCCGTCTTCTGTTCTTCCTCAACCTTTACTAACGAAAAAGCCTTTTCCATCTCTTTCAGCCAAGCTCTCGCTTTTGTAGGATTCGTGGAACCCATAAATTCCGGTGGCTTAACCGACTGAAATTGCTTGAAAGTGACCGTATGTGCTGCTGGTGGTACTTGATGTCCTGGATGAGCGGCTTGTTGTAACATCTGCTGCTGGAACTGCTGTTGTTGCTGCTGCATTTGTTGTTGCATCATCAACATCTGTTGTTGCATGAGATTAAACATCTGATCCATCTGGTTATTATTGTTTTGGCCCTCGGTGTTTCCATTTGATGAGTCGGGTTGTGCTTTTCTTTTAGGTGCCATCTTTCTGGTAAATAAATAATGGGTCTTCTTTAATAATAGTATATTAAACATATATTAAAACAGTTGATTTGGGAAAATAAAATGGCTTATTAAATAACTGAATAAATAAAACAGCATGATATGTTTTTTTTTTAATTTTTTTTTTAAAACATAAGGGTACAACATGATCGTAAATAAAACAATATTTGTAAATATGCAATGGTACTGAAATAAATGTAAATGCTTAAATAACTGGAAATAAAATAAAGAAAACGTGCAAAAGATTATCTCATATATATATATATAGGTAGAACACCAGCTACAGGTGTCAGTGCTTGATACAAAAACCTATGATATAACAGTCATACTGCTACTACTATCAGTCAAAGTCAGTAGCTACACTCATACAAACTAGTCATACAATACTATGCTGCCTCTATCTACAAAATATACATAATACAACACTCATCGATCTGCTAGTCTCAAAATCCTGGTGGCACGTGGCTCAACTCCTCCTGCAATGCCTCTAGCACTGCCTCGGTAAGTCCTAATGCTCTGCGATATGCTGTCTCCGCACTAAGATCCTGCTGTCTCAAATCAGTAAGCTGCTGAGAACTAATCCGATGAATCTGATGTAGCCTCTCTCAATATATAATCTGGTCGTAATGCTCTGACAGGACCATCTGCCTGCGTCTCATACAATCCAAGGATCTCTCTACACTGGTTCTTCCATCTAATCCTCTCCTCCCTCTCTGCCTGAAAGCGTTGGTAAGTCACTGTATGATGCTCATGAAGATCAGTGCTGGAACCTCGAGAAGGTAATGGTCCATCTACCATGATCTCATCCATAAACTCTGGCTGAGGGAACTGATAAACTCCCGGAACAGGTGCATAAATGGCTAATGGGGCAGGGAATAAGACACGCTGCTCCATAGGTGCATATACTGGCGGCTCTGCCTCTGGCTCCATCTGTGGCATCTCTGGAATCTCGACTGGTGGCATAGGAATCTGAGGCTCTAAATCCTCCCACTCTGGGGGAAGTGGTATCTCTGGTGGTGGTCCAGGTGGCAATGGTGGAGGTAGTGGCAATGGAGGTAAGATTTGCTCTGACACTGGGGCTAATACCGGTGCAACCACTGGATCTGTCTCGGTCCTCTCCGTAGATGATGATAAAGAAGCCATCTAATATACATAAAAATAATAACACAAAAACAATCAAATCACAATTCCTAAAACTCATAACTTCTAATCACATAAACAAACAATCCTAACACTCTTACTTCTATCCTATCTCATTTTCCTATCTTATCTTAGCCCTAACGTTCTTATTTTCAAAAGTCAAACCTAAGCTCTGATACGAACTATAACACCCTCCAAATCTGGGGTATAGATTTGGGGCATTATTAACAATAATTACCAACTAAACCTGCACAAGCGGAATATAAATATAATAATTACCCCGAACTATCACTACTCAGGATCTTTTAAGGTCTGAGTTTGAAAACAAGAATCACATACTACACTTTATTACAAACCCAACTAAATAAAACCTGTCTCAAGAACTCTCTTTGTTACAAAACTTTATTCTATCTACAGTCTCACTACACAACTTTTATTCAAACTACACAAGACTTTTATTCAACCCAACATTACTACTTATCCTGCTACACCTGATCTGGCAATTCAAAGCTCTCTTCGGGAATAGAAAGGAACACTCTTGGTATAAGAGGGTCCCGCTGCTTGACTCACTTCTTGACTATGCGGGTTCTGATGGGTTTCATTCTCTACCTTAACTGTAAAACAATAGGAGTAACAATAAAAAGGGATAAGCCAAAATTGCTCAACAAGCCTGCAATAATATATATAGTATAAAGAAAGAGAAATGAGTGAAACAATAAGCTGCTGGTCGGAACAACCATCTGAATCTGTATAGAATAGTAATTTGCCAATGCTGGCGAGTACCAAATGAACAAGACTGGAAACAAGAACAAACATATGCACTATAACCTGGTGATCAGTCAGAATATAGTGTGGATCTATACCCAACTGCATAGACCTAACCAACATAAGGAGTACTCAGGCAACTATGGCCTATTAAATAATGGTCTGGGTAAAACCCAGCCCGTATAATAATCATCCAGTCCAAGGCTTAGCATCCGGAACAATCGAAATGCTATTGATATATCCCAACACCAGGATATACCAGAGTATATGTAACAAGGGTAAAGAAATTGAAATATGAACAGGGAATTCAATAAATTGGGTAAATCAAGAATTGAAATGAAATTGGAAACAAGCAATAATAATTGGATAACAGTGTATATGAACAATGATTATCAAAGAGAACTGATACGATAGAAAAGAAATATAAATCACTATTCTGAATTTAGAATAGGGGAAAAATTTGCCTTGCGCGTACTTAACCTGGTTTAACTCACCGCCTTCTGACCCTAGCTTGCTTGGCCTTGCTAACACTGAACAAATCATGGAAAGATAGGCATTTAGATAACTTACTATATACGTGTATCTTGAATTGATAACACGCAACCTTATCAGTCTACCCATACGTTTCTATCTGACTCGTATATATACACATACATTTATACAGCACATAGGTTCACATAATCACATAAAGCACGTAGCACATAAAGCACATAATTAATTTCTAGATTTATAATTATTTTTTAGAATCAATTCTAGACTTATACCTGCATTACTAGTCTTATCTGATTTTATTATAATTTTTCGGGATTTATTCTGCTCAATTATACTCCTACTAGGACCTACGAACTATCAATTATAACCAAACCACTTTCTTTCGGAAGAAATTAAACTTACAACTATTTTTATTATATTCGTCTCATTTTTCTGAGTCTAGGGGTCTTCGTTTCGCTCAAATCGGACTAACGGTTGAATTATTATGAATTAAACAAGATTTAATTAATTAATAATTAATTATAAATAATTAATTATAATAAAACAATCCTTAATCATATTTTTAAATAATTAATTAATAATTATTGTACTTTAAAATAATTAATCCCTAATTATTAGGAATTATTATTATTTATTACAAATTATTATTACTTATTCGATCAGATCGATTATTTACAAATAATCAATCGATTTAATTAACCGATACGCTATTTATCAAATAACTACGAATTACTCGAATTATAGACCAACTTAACGATTAATCACTCGTATAACTACGAGCTACTCGCAATTCCCACATAATTACCGAACTATTCTATCATTATTGAAACTCATACGATTCGCTAAACAGATAATTACCGATAACTATTATACGATACAAATAATTATCACAATATTATTCGAATAACTAACGCTCGAATAATAATTTTAATTACCGAATCATTATTCACACTATTAACTAATTATTAGATTATTAATTACCTTACTTAATTATTTCTAATCCTTATTTACTAATTAATTACCTAATTATTAATTAATTACCCAATTATTAATTAATTAGATAATTAATAAATAATTAGATAAGTAATTAAATAATTAATTAAATAAATAAATTCGAATATATAATTTAATAAAATAAATCAGAAATTATAAATACTATTTTTCAGAATATCAAACTAATTTTTAATTAATTTTTAGAATTATTAAAATTGATTTTTAATTACTAAAATATAAATAATTAATTATTTTATTCAGAAACACAAAAACATAACAGGATTTAGGGTTTTTAGGATTGAACCCGGGTCGAAACCGGGTTGCAACCGGGTCGTCCCCGACCCGATCGGGTCGGGAAGAACACCGCCTGCACTCCCAGAATCCGACGCCGGCGGAAAAATTCCGACGAGACGAAAACACTTGATTCCAGCTTGCTTCTTCTGCGTTTCTGAGGCACAGCATCACAACGACGTCCCCCCTTCCTTCCTTCTTCGTCTTCGTCGAACACAGCGCCGGAACCGCGAAGAACACGGCAGCGGCGGCGAAACTCCGGCGGCGAAACTCCGGCGATGCTAAAACGGACACCAAACATCACGAAACCGGTACCGTTCGACTCGCACAACAACGATCTACTCATCTCCAACAACAATAACATCAAACAACACACAGAGAATCAAACCCGAATTCAAGAACTAAACCCGAAAACACGAAATTAAAATCAACTCAACAATCAACAAAAATAATCACATAAACAGAAACTACGAATCACCAGCTTCAATTTGACTACTTACACGCTCGATTTGGTTGTCGAAATCACCTTCAAAATCGCTATTGATCCTTCTACCCTGTTCTTCACAGAAACCCTAACCCTAATTCCTTTTTCTTTTTCGTTTTATTTTATGATTTTTCTGTATAATTAACTGATTTAATTACTAATAAATCAGGTATTTATATTTATGAAAATAATACCCCTAAGTAAAATTAAGGGTCTAATTATACTCCTAATAAAAATATTTGGCCCCAATTTTTATAATTTTTGGGTATTAATATTGAATTTTTAAATATCCAATAATTACAAAATAAATACTAAAAATTCCCAAAAATTGTGAAAATTACAAAAATACAAAGAAAATGATATATGATAATTTCATGATCATATAAAAATAAAAATATAATTTTTGTGGGGTTTTTGGTACCCGAAGGGGTCCGGAAAAGTCGTTTTTCGCGAAAAAGGTCAATTTGTAAAACGTCTAGGGGTTCAGAATAGCGATATGGTATAGGGCATTTTTAATAAAATAGAGTCAATGATTTTGTTTGAAATACGGGCTTTTAAAACATAATTTTGAGCTGTACAGGTTTTAATATAATATATATATATAACTGACGATAAAACACTCAATAAATATCCAAAACACGTTTGGATCAAAACAGCCAACACATAACACATAGCAGTTATGGTTTAACGACTTAACACATTTAATCACATAATAATACACATAATTTATCATTATTATAATATAATACAAGCGTAATTCCTCGGTCGTTACAGTACTCCTATACGACAATTCATGGACCTGTCTAAACAGAACTTATACTTTTATTCCCAACCACCAGCTTGAGGAAACAATGCGGTGAGAAAATCTTTCCGAACCTTTAAGTCGCTAAGCTCTCAGAGTTCCAAGGAACAAGTTGACCCAGTCAAGGCAAGAGCCTGGCTAAAGGAAATAGAGGAATCAATTGAGATTCTAAATGATTGACGAAGTGCAAAAGACTATTTTTTCCACTTACCTTCCTAAGAGAGAGGCCACCCGCTGATGAAAGGCCAAGGAAGGCACGGAGCAAGAGATTATAATAAACTGATTTAAGTTCAGTCAATTGTTTTCAGGAAAGTACTTCCCAAGGTTATTGATAAGTGGCATTTTATACCACTTAGAACGTCTTAAAATGGCTTAAATTGGTGTCTTGAAATCAAGTATTTTGTGTATTTGATGCGTTTTTCTAGTGTTTATGCATTTCAGGGTATTAGTTGCATTTCGGAGGAGGAATCATCAAGAATAAGCCTTGGCATGTGTTCACCATTGCGAGAGGAAAAGAACGGGCAGATTACGGCGAAGAAACGGAGCAAACCTGGAAATTTTCCAGTAGGGTCCTGCACGCCCGCGCAGCAATGCTGAGCGGCCGCGCAGCAGCCTTGCGCGCCCGCGCAGAAATACTGAGCGGCCGCGCAGGGTCGGGGAAAATAATATATTGTTTTAGACTTCTACTTCTGTTTGGCTTCCAACTTCTATGTAATCTGAGTTTTATGGGACTATTATATAAGTAGATTTGAGACGTTTTTCACAGAGTATTAAGAGGGGATTATGTTTTAGATTGTGTTTTGCAAGAAGCGAAGGAGATAAGGAAGAAGACCGATTTAGCACACAGCAACGAAGAGGAAGCATATATTCTTGTGATTCTTGTTTCGTTGTAACGTTGGATGCTAGTTTTCTTGCTTTGACTTATTTACTCTTGTGACGTACTCTGTTTTAATATAATTAGTTTAGTTGTTATTTTCTTGTGTTCATTTATCATGATTTCATATGAACCCATGATGGCGATAAGTTCTATTATGGGCTAATCCTGATCATGGGGTAGCAACGGATTTATTATGGAATTCTTTAGTTAATTGTTTAATACTTTAGTGTGTGATGATTGCATGATATCTAGTATTGGTTGTGCGTATTCGTCTTATGTGCGTCGCGAACATATAAGATAGGGTGTTAATCTCTTGTGAAGCGACGGTGGATCTTGAGATTTAGAACTTGCCATGCTAGCATAGGTTCATGTACGTTGTGCATGATTAGTGGGTAACTCTAACAGTTTTATCTGCCCTATGTAATCAAAAGGAATGACTTGTGCTTAAATCATTGTGTTATCAATTTCTGTAGACATATAGGAACTCAACATAATTGATGACTATTAAATTTCTATCTTAATTGTGGATGTTTGGTAGAATGGTATTAGTACAATGAAAGTTGGCTTTTATCAGTTTTGTGTTATTCGATTAATATCATTACTGTCACATGCTAAAGGTAATAACTATGGCTATAGAAGGAAGTAATAATGAAGTTGTGATCTCATGAGTGTTTAATTATTGATAAATTGAAGTGTTAGTTAAGTGGTTAATTAAGTAGTTAATTATAGTTAATATTTAATCAACAATTTTAAGTGTTATTATCTTAACATTGAGAAGTAATCATACATTGGTGAGTGAGTTAAATTAGACAATAAATTAGTCTGAGTCTCTGAGGGAACGAACTAGAAAGTATTCTATATTACTTTCGAACGCGTATACTTGCGTGAATATTAGTGCGTGATTTCGCCCTAACAAGTTTTTGGCGCCGCTGCCGGGGACTCGGCGTATTTGTTTAGTTTATGTACTTACCATCATTGGTCATTAGGACTCAGTGATTAGGACGTAGTAGTTAATTACTCTTTTCGGTTGTGTTTCAGGTACTTTAGCAAACGTTTATGCAAACTCGTTCTCGTGCTCGCAAGAGGACCTTAGATACAGCTGAGGAGAAAGACGAAGTTCTTGATACACCGGAGAAGTTAGATTTTGAGGATTCGGATTCAGGAACTGAGCAGAAAGAACCAGTAAACATGGGAGATCATATTGTTCAAGCTGATCCAGCTCTTATGGATTTTTCTCGGCCTAAAATTGATGACATTCAGTCAAGCATCCTTCATCCGGCTATTCAAGCTAACACCTTTGAAATCAAGCCGGGCACTATTCAGATGGTGCAGAATTCTGTTTCTTTTGGAGGAGCGGCAACTGAAGACCCCAACATGCACATAAGGAATTTTGTCGAGATCTGCAGCACTTTTAAGTATAATGGCGTGACTGATGAGGCTATCAAGTTGAGGCTTTTCCCATTCTCACTGAGGGATAAGGCTAAAGACTGGTTACATTCTGAACCAGCTGGGTCAATCACTACGTGGCAAGATCTTGCGCAAAAGTTTCTGGTGAAGTTTTATCCAATGGCAAAGACTGCTGCTATGAGGAGTGCTCTTACTCAGTTTGCGCAGCAACCTACAGAATCTATGTGCGAGGCTTGGGAACGCTACAAGGAAATGTTGAGAAAATGTCCACATCATGGAATGCCGGATTGGATGGTAATCACTGGTTTTTATAATGGTTTGGGGGCTCAATCTCGGCCCATGCTCGATGCAGCAGCTGGAGGCGCCTTATGGGCTAAAAGCTATACTGAGGCGTACAATCTTATTGAGACGATGGCTGCAAATGAGCATCAAAACCCAACTCAGAGGATGACATCAGGCAAGGTAGCAGGTATTCTGGAAGTTGATGCAGCCACCGCTATTACAGCCCAGCTCCAAGCGCTATCAATGAAGGTTGATTCTTTGGCTACGTATGGAGTTAATCAAATAGCTATGGTTTGTGAGCTTTGTGCAGGTTCTCATGCTACGGATCAGTGTTCTCTTGTCAACGAATCTGTTCAGTATGTGAATAATTATCAGCGACAACAGCAGCCTGTGCCAGCGACCTATCATCCTAACAACAGAAATCATCCAAATTTCAGCTGGGGAAATAATCAGAATGCTATTCAGCCACCATATCAGCAAGGAGTGAGTAAACAGTTTAACCCACCTGGATTCCAGCAACCACAGCAGTATGCTACAAGACAATCATATCCTCAACAGGGAAGTGCAGCTGCACCTACTAGTGCTGATTTTGAGGAACTTAAGCTGTTGTGCAAGAGTCAGGCGGTTTCTATCAAGACCTTGGAAAATCAAATCGGTCAATTAGCCAATGCAGTGCTCAATCGTCAACCTGGCACTCTTCCCAGTGACACGGAAGTACCAGGCAGGAAGGAAGCTAAAGAGCAAGTCAAGGCTATTACCTTAAGGTCTGGAAAAGTAGCTGATGCTGAAAAGGCAAAAGAAGTCGAAGCTGAAGTTCGAGATGAAGAATCTAAGCAAAGGGAGAAAGCGGCGGAACCAAGGAAGACTACTGTTGAACACACTCTGCCTGAGGCTAATACAGGGGAGAAACAGCTCTATCCTCCACCACCTTTTCCTAAGAGATTGCAGCAACAAAAGCTGGATAGACAGTTCGGGAAGTTTCTGGAGGTGTTCAAGAAACTTCACATCAATATACCTTTCGCTGAGGCTCTGGAACAAATGCCTAGTTATGCGAAGTTTATGAAGACTATTCTTTCAAGGAAGGTGAAACTGGATGACCTTGAAACCGTTGCTCTCACGGAAGAATACAGTGCGGTTCTGCAACAAAAGTTACCACCAAAACTGAAAGATCCAGGAAGCTTCACCATTCCTTGCACCATTGGCAATCTAACTTTTGACAAGTGCCTTTGTGATTTGGGAGCAAGCATTAATCTGATGCCGTTGTCGATCTTTAAAAAGCTGGACCTACCTGATCCAAAACCCACATACATGTCGCTACAATTGGCGGACCGTTCCATTACTTACCCAAGGGGCATAGTTGAGGATGTGCTCGTCAAGGTGGATAAGCTCTTCTTTCCTGCTGATTTTGTTATTCTGGATTTTGAGGAAGATAAAAAGATTCCCATAATCTTGGGGAGGCCTTTCTTGGCGACTGGCCGTACCTTGATAGATGTGCAAAAAGGAGAACTTACTATGCGGGTTCAAGATCAGGATGTGACCTTCAACGTATTCAAGGCAATGAAATTCCCTACAGAAGATGAGGAGTGCTTAAAAGTGGATGTGATTGATTCTGCGGTTACTTCGGAACTCGATCACATGCTAATGTCTGATGCATTGGAAAAGGCCTTAGTGGGGGAATTTGACAGTGATGATGAAGATAACAACGAGCAATTACAATATCTGAACGCTTCTCCCTGGAAGCGAAAGCTAGATATACCATTTGAATCTCTTGGTACTTCTGACCTCAAGAACGCTGAAGGGAAGCTCAAACCATCAATAGAGGAAGCGCCTACCTTAGAGCTCAAACCATTACCTGAACACTTGAGGTATGCCTTTTTAGGTGATTCATCTACGTTACCTGTTATTATTTCAGCTGACCTTTCAGGTAGTGAGGAAGACAAGCTCTTAAGGATTTTGAGAGAATTCAAATCGGCTATAGGATGGACTATAGCAGACATCAAGGGGATAAGTCCCTCATATTGTAGGCATAAAATTCTGTTAGAGGAAGGTAGTAAGCCAACTGTGGAACAGCAGCGAAGACTGAACCCAATCATGAAGGAGGTGGTGAAGAAAGAAATTCTGAAATGGCTAGATGCAGGCATCATTTATCCTATTTCTGACAGCTCGTGGGTGAGCCCTGTACAATGTGTTCCTAAGAAGGGAGGTATCACTGTGGTCGCAAATGAAAAGAATGAGCTCATCCCTACTCGAACAGTTACAGGATGGAGAGTATGCATGGATTATAGAAAATTGAACAAAGCCACAAGAAAGGATCACTTCCCTCTCCCATTTTTTGATCAAATGCTTGACAGATTGGCGGGACATGAGTATTTTTGTCTTCTGGATGGGTATTCCGGGTATAATCAGATTTGTATTGCACCAGAGGATCAGGAAAAGACTACCTTCACTTGTCCATTTGGCACATTTGCTTTTCGTAGAGTTTCGTTTGGGTTATGTGGCGCCCCGGCCACCTTTCAGAGATGTATGATGGCTATATTCTCTGACATGATTGGAAATAATGTCGAAGTGTTCATGGATGACTTCTCCGTCTTTGGACACTCATATGATGAATGCTTGAATAATCTGCGCGCCGTACTCAAAAGATGCGTGGAAACTAATTTGGTGCTTAATTGGGAGAAATGTCATTTTATGGTGCGTGAAGGCATTATCCTTGGGCATAAGGTCTCTAGCAAAGGTCTGGAGGTGGACAAGGCCAAGGTGGGAGTCATTGAAAATCTTCCCCCACCTAATTCAGTGAAAGGAATCCGTAGTTTTCTCGGTCATGCGGGTTTTTATCGGCGATTCATCAAGGACTTTTCAAAGATATCTAAGCCGTTGTGCAATTTACTTGAGAAAGATGTGCCTTTCAAATTTGATGATGAATGTTTGGCAGCATTCGAGACTCTCAAGGAGAGTTTGATCACGGCACCAGTTATTACAGCACCAAATTGGACAGAACCGTTTGAGATGATGTGTGATGCGAGTGACTATGCGGTAGGTGCAGTTCTGGGACAGCGCAAGAAAAATCTCTTCCATGTGGTCTACTATGCGAGTAAGACTTTAAATGGGGCCCAATTGAACTACACCACTACTGAGAAGGAGCTTTTGGCTATAGTCTTTGGCTTTGAGAAATTTCGATCTTATCTGCTTGGTATGAAAGTGACAGTATTCACTGATCATGCAGCTATTCGCTATCTGGTTTCTAAGAAGGATTCGAAGCCGAGACTCATTCGTTGGGTGCTTTTACTTCATGAATTTGAGTTAGAGATCAAAGATAGAAAAGGTACCGAGAATCAAGTAGCTGACCATCTCTCTAGGTTGGAGAATCCCGATTCTACTTCACAAGATAGGACGTTAATCAATGAATCTTTTCCGGATGAGCAGTTGTTTGCAATTCAGGAGGAAGAACCATGGTTTGCAGATATTGTAAACTATCTTGTCAGCAATATAATGCCTCCCAATTTGACATCCACGCAAAAGAAGAAGTTTCTGCATGAGGTGAAGTGGTATATGTGGGATGAACCATATTTGTTTAGACAGGGAGCTGACCAGATCATCAGGAGATGTATCCCGTTCTGTGAGACGGAGGGGATATTACGAGACTGCCATTCCACGGTTTATGGTGGACACTATGGAGGTGAGAAAATGACAGCTCGTATTCTGCAAGCAGGTTTTTTCTGGCCCACCTTGTTCAAGGATGCTCATCAGTTTGTTTTAAGGTGTGATCGTTGCCAAAGAGTGGGAAATTTGTCAAGGAAGGATGAGATGCCATTAAATGTGATGCTTGAAGTCGAGGTCTTTGATGTATGGGGAATCGATTTCATGGGGCCTTTTATCTCGTCTTGCAATAATCAGTACATTTTGCTAGCAGTCGATTATGTCTCAAAATGGGTCGAAATTAAAGCTTTACCGACAAATAATGCAAAGGCAGTGCTAAATTTTCTTCATAAGCAAATTTTCACAAGGTTTGGAACACCTCGGGTAATCATAAGTGATGAAGGATTGCATTTTTGCAACCGTAAGTTCACTTCTATGATGCATCGTTATAATGTGAATCATCGAGTAGCTACTGCCTATCATCCGCAAACAAATGGTCAAGCGAAAGTGTCTAATAGAGAGATAAAGCGCATTCTAGAGAAGGTTGTTTGTCCATCAAGGAAGGATTGGTCTTTAAAGCTCGATGAAGCTGTTTGGGCTTACAGAACAGCATACAAAACTCCACTTGGGATGTCACCGTTTCAGTTGGTGTACGGTAAGGGATGTCATCTACCGGCGGAGCTTGAGCATAAGGCCTACTGGGCATTGAAGAAATTGAACCTGGATTTAGATGCAGCTGGTAAGAAAAGAATGCTTCAGCTTAATGAACTTGATGAATTTCGACTTCAAGCGTACGAGAATAACAAAATGTATAAGGAAAAGGTGAAAAGGTGGCACGATAGGAAGCTACATCCTAAGTTGTTTGTGCCAGGGCAACAAGTTCTGTTATTCAACTCTCGGCTCCGACTTTTTCCTGGGAAGTTGAAATCAAGGTGGTCTGGACCTTTTATTGTCAAAACTGTGTTTCCACATGGAGCGGTGGAAATTTTTGAGAATGATTCGGACCAAGCATTCAAGGTTAACGGTCAGCGGTTGAAGCACTACTATGGGGACATGGCAAACCGAGAGGTGGTTAGTGCCATTTTGTTGACTACATGAGAAAGGAATGGAACGTCAAGCTAATGACGAAAAAGAAGCGCTGCGTGGGAGGCAACCCATGAATTGTTGTTACAGGAACCCTTAGAAGTGAATAACCTATCCAAAAACACAAATAAATCAGAAAACAGGGGCTGAAAATGTTTTTTTCCAGAGACCCTCTGCGCGGCCGCGCAGCTTGCTGCGCGCCCGCGCAGAAATGCTGAGCGGCCGCGCAGGGGTCGAGTTCCAGAATTTTTTTTTTACAGTTCAGAGAGGGGGTTTTTACCATCAGGGAGGGATGGTGAGTTGTTGCCCATGATTGCAGAGAAGGGGTGGATAGCTTTTTGTGAGTCACCCGAAGCAGTACCGATGAGTGTTGTTCGCGAGTTCTACGCGAACGCGAAGGCTGAAAAGAATGGGTTTTCTGTAGTTCGGGGGCTGACGGTTGATTATCATCCTGCGGCGATTCGCCGAGTGATTGGACAGCGAGAGAGGAAGCCGGAGGAGGAGAAATGGAATGAAAAGACTGCTGAGGATTTTGACTTGGATTTGATTTGTGCGACTCTCTGTCGACCGGGCACAGTTTGGAACCGCAGTCCAGTCAATAATGAGTATCGTCACTTTCCGGCGATCGCCATGAACAGGTATGCCCGTGCATGGAACGCATTTATATGTGCTAATATTTTGCCTTCTTCACATGCACACGAGGTCACAGTTGAGAGAGCACAGTTGTTGTGGGGAATTCTGAATGAGGAATACTATGTGGACCTTGGTGAGTTTATCTACCAAGGAATTCTGAAGTTTTTGAGGGGAGCAAAGCATATGAACATCCCTTATGCATCCACGGTTACAAAGCTATGCCGTGTAGTAGGAGTGAACTGGCCGGCTCATGAGTAGTTGCAGTTGCCAGCAGCTCCTATAGATTCTGGCACTCTGAATGGGATGCAGGAGTGGACCGGTGGTGAGCCTGAGGAGCATGGGCTGGGTTATCGTCTTCCAGGAGGGCGTCCAGCACGAGGTGCTACTATGGCCAGGCTAGGGCGTGGTGAGGCTAGTTCTTCGAGAGCTCAGGAGGGTGCTGGGATGGGTGATGCCCAGTATAGGAGGCTTTCACGGCGGATGGATGCCATGTATGAGACGCAGAGCAGGTTTGCTCAGGAGCTCACCCTTGCGTTAGGGACTGCTTTTCGAGGCCTTGGAGCTGATATCCAGTGGCCAGTTTTTGGTGAGGACTCTGCATACCCGCCGCCTGATACTCCACCCACTGAGGGTGATGATGATGATGACTCCGAGTAGGTATACCCTGTGTTCCTTTCTACTACCTTCACTGGGGACAGTGAAGATTTTAAGTTTGGGGGTGGTAGTTAAGGAATATTTTGTGTGTGTCATATAGTTGCATATTCATGATAGTTAGTTTATATAGTTGCATAATTTTTGCCATATAGTTTTTATATATAGCTTTATTTGTTTGTCATATCATATAGCTCATGCATATACCATGATCCCTTTTGCAATGATTTATCGACTGAATTGTGATATTGATGTGAGTGTAGTGATAGCATTAAAGTGATATTAAGTTGTGTAGGTTGATATGCATGCTAGAAGCACTTGTATTGTCACTAAGTCTTAGAGAATGCTGAAGGACTAGATTGTTGTTATGATCTGATTATTTTCGAGGATAATCTATTTATTATGCTTAGAATTTGATAATAGGTTCTTAGTGGTAAAGGCATGAAAAAAAAAGAAAAAAAAAGGAGTAAAAATGGAATTTGTTGCTAGTTGTGGCTAGGCGTCAAATGGCTAGTAGCCGGCTCGCATGTTATGCGAGTAGTCTAGGGTTGAGCAAGATGGAGCGAAACGCACTTGCTCAGAGTTAAAAAAAAAAAAATTGCGTAATTGATCAAGAGTGGGCTCTTTGGTATTCGAGTTATTAAGTTCTTAGGGGACTTTATGCCTAGTGACCTAAGGCTTTTAGAGTCTGGGATCCGCTAACCTAACGCTCGTTACATGGATACCATTGTATAAGTCTTTTGTGGACCTCACTCATTGCACGGTCAAATAAACATTTGCGTTGTAAATAAAAAGCACGATTCCGTAGTAAGCTCCAAAGTTCTTGTAGTGTTGTATATCACTTTGTGCCTAGAATTTTTATTCTTTGTATAATCGTAGGATTGCCTTGAGGATAGTCTAGTCATAGTAATTGGTCTAGTTCCGAAGCATATCTGTTAAGCATTTGCACACACCACGTTTCTGGCGGTATGTCCGTTTGCATGAGTTTCTTGATCTTTAGTGTCTAACTGCATTCGTTGAGACGTGACAATTTGGTTGGTTAATTGTAGTAAGGGGGATCGTTGCATTTTCATATAGATTGCATTCATGCATATTTTTATTTGTTTTTGAGTCTGTGACGCTTGAGGACAAACATCGATTTAAGTTTGGGGGTGTGATAAGTGGCATTTTATACCACTTAGAACGTCTTAAAATGGCTTAAATTGGTGTCTTGAAATCAAGTATTTTGTGTATTTGATGCGTTTTTCTAGTGTTTATGTATTTCAGGGTATTAGTTGTATTTCGGAGGAGGAATCATCAAGAATAAGCCTTGGCATGTGTTCACCATTGCGAGAGGAAAAGAACGGGCAGATTACGGCGAAGAAACGGAGCAAACCTAGAAATTTTCCAGTAGGGTCCTGCGCGCCCGCGCAGCAATGCTGAGCGGCCGCGCAGCAGCCTTGCGCGCCCGCGCAGAAATGCTGAGCGGCCGCGCAGGGTCGGGGAAAATAATATATTGTTTTAGACTTCTACTTCTGTTTGGCTTCCAACTTCTATGTAATCTGAGTTTTATGGGACTATTATATAAGTAGATTTGAGACGTTTTTCACAGAGTATTAAGAGGGGATTATGTTTTAGATTGTGTTTTACAAGAAGCGAAGGAGATAAGGAAGAAGACCGATTTAGCACACAGCAACGAAGAGGAAGCATATATTCTTGTGATTCTTGTTTCGTTGTAACGTTGGATGCTAGTTTTCTTGCTTTGACTTATTTACTCTTGTGACGTACTCTGTTTTAATATAATTAGTTTAGTTGTTATTTTCTTGTGTTCATTTATCATGATTTCATATGAACCCATGATGGCGATAAGTTCTATTATGGGCTAATCGTGATCATGTGGTAGCAACGGATTTATTATGGAATTCTTTAGTTAATTGTTTAATACTTTAGTGTGTGATGATTGCATGATATCTAGTATTGGTTGTGCGTATTCGTCTTATGTGCGTCGCGAACATATAAGATAGGGTGTTAATCTCTTGTGAAGCGACGATGGATCTTGAGATTTAGAACTTGCCATGCTAGCATAGGTTCATGTACGTTGTGCATGATTAGTGGGTAACTCTAACAGTTTTATCTGCCCTATGTAATCAAAAGGAATGACTTGTACTTAAATCGTTGTGTTGTCAATTTCTGTAGACATATAGGAACTCAACATAATTGATGACTATTAAATTTCTATCTTAATTGTGGATGTTTGGTAGAATGGTATTAGTACAATAAAAGTTGGCTTTTATCAGTTTTGTGTTATTCGATTAATATCATTACTGTCACATGCTAAAGGTAATAACTATGGCTATAGAAGGAAGTAATAATGAAGTTCTGATCTTATGAGTGTTTTATTATTGATAAATTGAAGTGTTAGTTAAGTGGTTAATTAAGTAGTTAATTATAGTTAATATTTAATCAACAATTTTAAGTGTTATTATCTTAACATTGAGAAGTAATCATACATTGGTGAGTGAGTTAAATTAGACAATAAATTAGTCTGAGTCTCTGAGGGAACGAACTAGAAAGTATTCTATATTACTTGCGAACGCGTATACTTGCGTGAATATTAGTGCGTGATTTCGCCCTAACAGTTATGGAGATGGTGTAAAAGCTTTAGAGCCAGAACAAAGGCAGACGAGTATGATGAATTATGAATCTAAGTTGTAAAAGTTATCAAGATTCGTTCTGAGGACACGAATCCAGAATGACGGGATGTTTGAAATCAATGCTTATGTTGTGTTGGTTCATGAAATAATGATAAGAGAAAGGAAAATAAAAAGAAACTGAAGTGGAAAGGAATATAAAGGCAATAGAGTTTGAGGTATGATAAGGGAGTTGGGTATGAGGATACACTAAAGACTCGTAGCAATAGAAATAGAAAAGTATGCATTCGTCAGGATGAGGGTGATTCACCATGAGTTAAAATTGATGGTTGAAGGCATAAGAGATACATATATTTTATCCCTTGTAAGTTGGGAGGATTCGAGGAAACCTTGAGATAATTCAAAGGATAAATAATGAGACGCGGATAGACTGAGGAGACAAGAAAGTAAGAAATTAGGAAAATTGGATGAAGGAAGTGACCTTCAAGAATGTGAAGTGTAAGACCGGTGGCTCGATACCCAGAAAGGGAGACGCCAGGTATGAAAGATATCCCAACATTGAGGTGACTGTTGAGATAAACAACAAAAGTAAATAAGGAATTATTAAGAAGAGGTTCACGTTGAACACGACCAATATCTTCCAGAACATCCTTGTTATCGTTACCAAATTAGGCAAGAAAAGCGGATAACCGTTGTTATCTTTTAGAGGCCATATTGATTGACCTCATTTTGAATACAGATGTTATTGTGAAATTAGGCATATACTATCGAGGTGAAAATGTTTGAATAAGACACCCTTATCAGGGATATATGACTTGATTTATCCATGGAAGGATGCATGTATTTTTTTTAAAGGTGGAATTAAGAATAGAACATCGGTAACTTAAAATGAATCCTAGGGGAATGCATAAAGGTTGGCATTTCACCCTTAATAGGGATAGTATGAGTTTTGACAGTATGAATTGGAAAGGATTAAGGTAATAACAACCTTTAAGAATTAGTGGAGAAATTTTTCAGAACATATAGACAATGGTTCTAGTATTAGTAAAGGGTATTTTGATATGCCCTGTATCTAGGGAATACAGGAGGAACGATTCCAGGATAACCCTAGAGGTTTTACAAGGAGAAAGGTAATATTCAAAATTCTCAAGAATAGAAATATTGATAAAGGAAATATGACTTAATTATAATGATGCCAAGTGGGGCACGTGTTAAACCACGAGAAAGTATGGATCGAACCAGTAAAGGTCGAAATTGTTCAGGGCAATTAGGACCTAAGATAAAAGATGTCCTAAGTATGATCGAGAGTCAGTCGTGACAATGATTAACCTCTAAAGACTGAAGCAATAACTTATGGAAAATGGTGATTTTTTTTTTACTCATCAGATTTTAAGGAAAACATCTTCATATAAGCAGTGATTGAAATGAGGTAGAAAATTTATTTGGAGGTGGTTAAAATGACATTGACTATAAGGAAATTTTACTATCAGGAAAGGCCAAAGAGGCGGCCGACACTTTAAGGGTAAGAGGATAATTATAGGCGCTCGTGCCAGAGGAATACAGTGATAATGGTTGAAGCCGTCAAGGTTGTATTATGGTTTGGAAGATTGACATTCCTTCTGATGACTGTGCAATACCCAACCGTAATAGTAGTTGGTAAAGGTTTAATTCGTGTAATCACCATGAGCGGGCTATCTATCTCAGAAGGAACTACCCTGAGGATAATCCAGGACCATGTTTTAAAAAGGACTAAACGAACCTTTGAGTTAAGTCTTCTATTGAAGGCATATGATTAAGAATGGTATTAACCTGCTATTGTTGCTTTGATTGAAACTCTTCTGCAATTTTATCTGCTTCGTGTCATGAATGTACATCAGGATCTGGAGTGTTCTTCATGAATCATGAATGGTGATTATGTTAACTCCTTAGAAGAATTTGATACGACAGGTATGGACTCCGTATGGTTAGATATTAAGATTTCATGGAATGTGAATGACGACAGTAGGTCAGTGGTGGACCATAGTAATGCAGCAATGATTCTGCGAGTAATGAGTCGATTACAACCATGAGAGTTGTATTGGAATGAATGTTGAGATTGAGTACCACTAATCGGGTCGTGGTGGTGTATAAGTTATCATTGATAGACTAATTAAGTAGATTATCTACCTATTGAATACTTATTCCTTCTTATCAATAGAGAGTCGTATTACTATACGAGGAAGGTTGCGGTGCAAGCATAGAATTCTATTAATGATGATGTATAAAATGAGATTCCAGATTTGATTTTCGATGTCGAGGGAGTTTCAAAGGTGATTGTGTATAAACTCGAGGAAGAGCATGGGTCCGTAGAATGATGGGTGGAATAATAAATATTTAAGCATGTGAAATGCGATGCGATAATACTTGATATATATACACATATGTTTTGTTCTCCTATGACAAACCTCCATAGTTCAGAGGTAGGTTCCAAGCCAGATATTTTATGGCAGTATATTTTTTCATATATACAATTCTCTTCAATTCGTTCTTTTCTCTTCTTTTCATTTCATATAAACTGAGAAGAACAACCCTTCCAGAAGGGGAGGTATTGCCGAATGACTATCTATCTGTGTGATAGAAGCCGAGTAGGATACCAGCTATTGTTTAATTGCTTGTCAAGTACTAAAGGCTGGCCACCTTCTGTACTAACTATGCAATGTAACAAGTGTTCACGATCATAGTGATCTCTCAATAAATTCTTTTACTTCTATATGAAGGACCAAGCTTTCGAAGATGGAGGCAGCTAGAGAGGAAGTGGTACCAAGTATGGTGGTATTCCGATTCTAACACATTCGTGATACTAAGGTTGACGTGGTTATTAAAAGGTTATAGAACGCTAACAAGCAAAAGTATAACCAGTATAATATTAGGAACGGAAGATAGTAGCGATTATGAACTGGAAAAGAATGGGTATTAAGAAGCAAAAGCTATAATGCTAGAAGCTATGATGAGGTTCTGTGCAATAGACTTGGAAGAATTTGGAAGGATCACGTAACGCGGATTGAGTTTTCTCACGACAATAGATCGTATGTCAGGTATCGAGGTATCGCCTTATGAGATCCTTGAGGGAAGACAATGTCGATCTCCCTTATATTAGAATAAAGTTATAGAGCGCAAGATGCTCGGACTTGCAGTAGTCCAAAGGACCAAGGATATAATAGATCTAATCTAAGGACGGTTGGTAGTAGCCCAAGATGGACATCAGAAGTATGTTGATTTGACACGAAAGGACAAAGAATAGGAAGTAGGGTACCTAGTGCTGTTATAGGTATTCCCTTGGAAAGGATTAATGAAATTTGGAAAGAAAGGAAAACTAAGCCCAAGATACATTGGACCTTTTGAGATACTAAGACGGATTGGGAAGTTGGCTTACGAGCTAGCCTTACCCCCGAACCTACACCAAGTTCATAATGTGTTCCATGTGTTAATGCTAAGGAAGTATCATCGGGATGCCAGACACATAGTGGAGTATGAGCATGTGGATATGGAACCAGAGCTGACTTACGTGGAGAAACTAGTAAGGATTATAGATAAGAAGGAGCAGGTGCTTCGGAACAAAGTGATCAAGCTAGTCAGAATGCTATGGCAGAATCATAATGTGGAAGAATCAACTTGGGAACTAGAGGGCGCAATGCTAGAAACGTACCCCCATTTGTTTTCTATTTGATTCCGGGACGAAATCCTTTTAAGGAGGGGAGACTGTAATAACCCCAAAATTTTGATTTTTTTTTACCCTTGTGAATAGTGTTTTTGCTGAAATTTCTAAACAAGAAAACTTTTCATGCCACACTATGTAGGGGGGTCTGTTATGGATATTCTGAGATTTTATTAGTACTCTATATGGTATATAAGTGTATGTAAAGATCGTCAGAATCCAATTCCGAACACTTTGATTTTCCCGGAAATCCACTAGATACGGAAATAATTGAGTATAAGGTAACAGGATAAAAAGGATTTAAATTAAAGGATTATAAGAAAGGATCATAAAAGGAATATAATGTATTGAGAAAGGTTAAGGGAACCCAAGTAATAAGATCCCGGATATGATCTCTCAAACGATAAACGAGAACGAAAGATAAGCGAACCGTAAAATAAATAAGTGACCAAGAGACAAGCTTGTACAAGAAGCCAAGGATTGTGACATCATCAAATCACAAGGTGTGGACAAGTGGAAGCATTATGACATGTGCAAGGTGACATAAGCATGACATAAGGGAAGGAATTGTTGGATGATTGTAAACCACACAAAGTTCAAGGTTAGAAAGGTAATTAACCAGAAACAAAACCAAAACAACCAAGCTAGCCAAAACAAATCAAAGCAAACACAATTTTTTTTCATTTCTTCAACATTGCTCTCGGCTTTTTCTTCTTTTCAAAGGAAGAAAAATCAAAAATCAAGTTCCAAGCATTGTTAAATCACAAGGTAATTATCTAAGGTTCCTTGTACATAGATATGGATATCCTATAAGTTTAAGCTTCTAATTCCTTCACAATCTCTTCCAATAAATCAAGGAAGAAGATGGTGAATAGTAACCTTCAAGAAATAACTTTGGTTTTCTTGATTTTTTATGAAAGTTCAAGGTAGCTTAAGCATAGATCAAGGCTTCCAGGGGCATTCCAAGGATCTTTCATTGATTAAAAGCTTCAAGGAAGGTATAACATCTCCAAACCCTAGCTTTACTTTGTATATTAGGATGATTTTGATAGTTATGGTAAAGAGTAGCTTGATGCTTGTTGGTTTAGAGTTTGGGTTGGAATGGTAGTGAATTGAAGGTTGAAATCTTATGGTTTGGTTAAAGGACTTAAGTATAGTTTAAATTAAAGTTTAAGAATAAGTATAAATTGTTAATGTTGAGTTGATTGGGGCTGTTATGATGTAGTGAGGATGGATTTTGGTTGTATGGATTGATTGGTGATAGTTTGGTGTTGTTTTGGAATGGTTTAAATTTGGGAAATCGCGTAAACATAGCCGTCGTAATGTCCGATTTACTTTAGACTGTTTTTGTTCTTAACATTAGGACCCGTGAACTCACTGCTAGGTTTTGACCATTGCCATGATTAGATAGTTCATGTTACGAGCTTCGTTTTGATATGTAGTTCGTTTGATTCCGATGTATGGTTTAGGAGAAACGGCCGTTTTAAGTAACGACGTTTCGCGAACGAATCATTACCCCTCTCCTTACTTTGAAACCTTGGTTAAGGACCTAAAATGACTAATTGGGGTAAGAAACAATTATGTAAAGTGGATTAGGCAGTGGGAAAGGTACTCGCGAAAAAATCTCCTTAAAACCCTTAATGGTTAAATTATTAAAAATGGTGGAGCCGAGGGTACTCGAGCGACTTAAGTAAATCGTTAAGCGCGAAAGTGAACGTTAGGACTCTAAATGGTTAAAGTCTAGTTTCTTAAGCGACCGGGGTTTAATTCCGACTTATGTTGTTGTTCATAGGTTACCGGACCCACTCTAAGCTTAAGCCTATCCGGGAGCACTCAGGCAAGTTTTCTACCCGTATAACTGTTGTTGTGATGTATATGTGTATATGCATGATCTTGCGATAAATGCATATTTCTTATTAGCAAATTCTTGCGATATATTGTAGCATGTGATATGGTATATATGCATGCCTGTTTCATATTCTTGATTTATATATCTGTTGGTTCAATGCTTATAGTTGCATAATACCTATGCTAGAGATAAGCGGTATTTGAGTATACCCTTAGTATAGGGGATCAAAAGGTGAACTTTTCTAAAACCGGGAGGCGAGGCTCCCGAGTATAATATATATATATATATATATATATTGATATAGTTTTTAAAACTATTAATCGAATAAGGTTTATTCAATAATTTTATTTTATTTAATGAATATTATTTCGAATATTCATTCGAGGGCTTATGACCCAGTTTATTTTATTTAATGAATATTATTTCGAATATTCATTCGAGGGCTTATGACTCAGTTTATATTATTTATTGAATATTATTTAAATATTCATTTGAGGATCTATGACTCCGATTATTTGCTGAAATATATACTTTATTTTATTAAAGAATAAGGTGTCGATAATCAAACTTATTTTTGATTATTCAAATAAAGATAGTACTTTCGTATAAGTATATCTTTGGTTATTTAATATTTATTTCAAGTATAAGTTTTAAAACTTCTACTTCAATTATTTTTTTATAAAGATTATTCTTTATGGAAATATTATTTAAATAATAATATTCAGATATTTTCTAATATATTGGGACTGATTTATTTTATTAAATCAGCATCACTCCAAACATTCTTAAAAATGTTTTCGAGTCTTCAAAATGATTTTAAAGGTTAGGGCGGATCCCAAAACTCATTTTTATATTTAAGATCCTCCTTTCGAAGGGGATTTAAATACTCGCTCAAAACCTGAGGGATCCGGCTCTGTGGTGTATTTTATATTCGCAACAAGGTTGCTATTCTGATAAAAGAGTTTTTGATTACTTACCCAACACTCGGGAAGTAAAATTCTTGGAACAAGTTAATCCATTGACAGGCATCGCCTGGGAAATATCGGTGAGTTTTCCTTTCCAACTAGATACGACTTCTTGGTGGAGCCGTATCAACAAGTTTCTACTTGGGGAAGGGGGACGAGCTTTACGTTTCAGAGTCATGGATTTCATTTGAATTAGGAGTGGCGTAAGTGGTCGAGTGGCGCCGGCCCAGCCTTATTATATTGGCCCAAATGGCCTGGAAGTTCCGCTAAGACGGTACATTCCTTAGGAGTCCAGTGTTCAGTTGACAAGTAAATCCGACAGGTTCTCCTCTACATGTAGAAAATGGTGGGGTTGTACTACTACGACTGATCATCGTAAGTGGTCTTCCTGGCGCGGCAAACTCCCGTAATGAGTTCATCATCCAATTGGATATTTCTGCAACACTACCCAGAGCACTTCGATAGAAAGGCTACGGTTGGGCGATTGTTGAGTGTTGGCAGGGTCAAGTTTTCAAAATGATGTGTGCATCAAATGAAGTATCTCATAACTTCATTTTATTTTGATGATATTTTAAAGATTGATTCTATATAAGTTTTGTCTTGTAGCTTAATCTATAGGATGAACTATTTATACATTGAACGGTAGTAGTTCAAGTAGTATTCGGAAAAGATATAAGTATATTGGAGTATCTTGTAACTTCATCTTTTAAACTTATATCTAGTAAATGATTATCTTGTGCATGTCAAAGATTTTCGGAAAAAACGTTGAGACAAGGATAGATATATGAGATCACCTTGCAACGATATTTTTATACAGTTATAAACTGGAACTCTGTGTATATTATACACGTCAGAGTATTTCAAAGATTGTGAAAAGTATATATGTACATATACTGAATATTTTGCGACTTCATCGCATTAAGATATCAAACTTGGTTCATTTCTTTTGACCAAGACTTTCATGAGTACTATGAGAAGGCTCACATATTGTTAATCATTATACATATTATTTTGGTGGGCTTGTTGCTCACCCTTGCTTTCTTCTTTCATCACACAACATCAGATAGACAAGATGAACAGGATTAAGCTCCCAATTCGTGAGTGGATAGGAAACGTTCCGCAGTTTCCTGTAGGCGTTGATGCCATTGTAGCTGAGGTAGGATCTACCAATAGGCTAGGCTTTCAACTTTTGATGTACCGGACTTATGTATATTTATGAATTGTAATAATGGCAAGGAAAATGTAAATTTATTCAGAAACCCTTTTAAGGTGTAATGGCAAGTAATTGTGGAATAAAATGACTCGTGTTATTTTTTGGATATTCATCTCTGAGACTATAAATTGTGGTGTGTGTGTTTATTGTGGGGTCATAGTACAGAGTAGTCGATTATTTATTAAGATTGGGTGTTATTAAGGGAAATGGAACTCGTGACAACCCGGATCCCCGACCCCGGATTTGGGGGTATTACAGAAATGGTAACAGAGCTAAACGTTATAAACCTCAGAGATGATGTGATGTTAAAATAATAAGTTCACTAAGATAATAAGAACTCTTGCCAAGTTCATAGTCAGACTACCTAACGTAGTACTGACAGTTAAAACCCTTAGGGGAACCCTTATAAATATCGTGATAGAAGCGTAGTTCGTTATCGTATATGGTAGCGGGACTCCGAACCCTGAGGTTGAGGAGCAACAATGCAATGATGTTTTATTACTTATTGGAGATCAGATTATGGATCCGATAGAGTGTCTTAACGCGAGATCGGATGATGTTCATATTGAGGATGTAGTGGTTGAGGATGTTGTCCTAGAAGGGATAGTTGCTGAGGAGGATCCCATGGAGGATCCTGACAAGAATGAATAAAGGACCACTGATGAATTGATGACCATGGTTAGGTCGACTACCAGAGGTAGGATTGGTCGGTCACTACCAGAGGTTCGTTCAAGTTTGTAAAGATAGTAGCCCCTTTAACGCGGCTTACTCGTAAGGCTGAGAAGTTTGAATGGACAGAGAAACGCGAGAATAACTTTCAAGAACTGAAGCAAAGATTGATGATGGCCCCTATGTTGGCATTGCCGGATGGAAAAAGGAGATTTTGTGATTTGTATTGACGCTTCGCATAAGGAATTAGGGTGCTCGTATACAGCACAACAAGGTACTCGCGTACACGTCAAGACAATTAAGGGAATATAAAATTCGATATCCCCACCCATGAGCTTGGGCTCGTGGCAATAGTTTTGCCCTAAATATTGGAGGCACTACTTGTATGGAGAGAAGTGCGAGATTTACACAAGCCATAAGTGATCTAGTGCATTTTCACGCAGAAAGAGCTCAACATACGCCAGAGAAGGCGATTAGAGCTAATCAAGAATTATGATTGAGAGATTCTTTATCATTCTGGGAAAGCCAATGTGGTGGATGATGCCCCTAGTAAAAATGAGAGACTCAAGATAATAATGTCTTTGAGAGAGTTTATAAGAGATTTTGAGAAAATGGAAATAGAAAGGAAGGTAACCGGAGCCGGTACCGAAAAGCTGTTTGAGATTGCAATACAGCCCGAATAATTGGAAAAGAACATATTGTGCCAGAAAAAGTGATGAATGAAGGTAGAGAGCCAACAAATAGATAAGAGATTAATACCAAGAAAGATGATAAGGGAAAAATGAGGTATTCCTACGGAATTTGGGTTCCAAATGTTCAAGAGCCTAAAGATGAAATCTTAGATGAAAGCTAGTTTGAGGAATAAGATTTAGAGCAAACCCTGAACGTGATAGTCAGGGAGGTCGCCATCAAGATAGAAGGAGCCCATAACATAATGGAGTGGAAAATGAGGATTTTAACGTATAAGATAACCCCAAGTATGGGAGAAGGATGAAACATTTCAAACTAAGGAAACAGAAAGTCGAGTAAGGAAAGGGGACCCGAGACGGTACTTATAACACCCTCCAAATCCGGGGTATAGATTTGGGGCATTATTAACAACAATTACCAACTAAACCTGCACAAGCGGAATATAAATATAATAATTACCCCGAACTATCACTACTCAGGATCTTTTAAGGTCTGAGTTTGAAAATAAGAATCACATACTACACTTTATTACAAACCCAACTAAATAAAACCTGTCTCAAGAACTCTCTTTGTTACAAAACTTTATTCTATCTACAGTCTCACTACACAACTTTTATTCAAACTACACAAGACTTTTATTCAACCCAACATTACTACTTATCCTGCTACACCTGATCTGGCAATTCAAAGCTCTCTTCGGGAATAGGAAGGAACACTCTTGGTATAAGAGGGTCCCGCTGCTTGACTCGCTTCTTCACTATGCGGGTTCTGATGGGTTTCATTCTCTACCTTAACTGTAAAATAATAGGAGTAACAATAAAAAGGGATGAGCCAAAATTGCTCAACAAGCCTGCAACAATATATATAGTATAAAGAAAGAGAAATGATTGAAACAATAAGCTGCTGGTCGGAACAACCATCTGAATCTGTATAGAATAGTAATTTGCCAATGCTGGCGAGTACCAAATGAACAAGACTGGAAACAAGAACCAATATATGCACTATAACCTGCTGATCAGTCAGAATATAGTGCGGATCTATACCCAACTGCATAGACCCAACCAACATAAGGAGTACTCAGGCAACTATGGCCTATTAAATAATGGTCTGGGTAAAACCCAGCCCGTATAGTAATCATCCAGTCCAAGGCTTAGCATCCGGAACAATCAGAATGCTATTGATATATCCCAACACCAGGATATACCAGAGTATATGTAACAAGGGTAAAGGAATTGAAATATGAACAGGGAATTCAATAAATTGAGTAAATTAAGAATTGAAATGAAATTAGAAATAAGCAATAATAATTGGATAACAGTGTATATGAACAATGATTATCAAAGAGAACTGATACGATAGAAAAGAAATATAAATCACTATTCTGAATTTAGAATAGGGGAAAAACTTGTCTTGCGCGTACTTAACCTGGTTTAACTCACCGCCTTCTGACCCTAGCTTGCTTGGCCTTGCTAACACTGAACAAATCATGGAAAGATAGGCATTTAAATAACTTACTATATACGTGTATCTTGAATTGATAACACGTAACCTTATCAGTCTACCCATGCGTTTCTATCTGACTCGTATATATACACATACATTTATACAGCACACAGGTTCACATAATCACATAAAGCACGTAGCACATAAAGCACATAATTAATTTCTAGATTTATAATTATTTTTTAGAATCAATTCTAGACTTATACCTGCATTACTAGTCTTATCTGATTTTATTATAATTTTTTGGGATTTATTCGGCTCAATTATACTCCTACTAGGACCTACGAACTATCAATTATCACCAAACCACTTTCTTTCGGAAGAAATTATAACTTACAACTATTTTTATTGGATTCGTCTCATTTTTCTGAGTCTAGGGGTCTTCGTTTCGCTAAAATCGGACTAACGGTTGAATTATTATGAATTAAACAAGATTTAATTAATTAATAATTAATTATAAATAATTAATTATAATTAAACAATCCTTAATCATATTTTTAAATAATTAATTAATAATTATTGTATTTTAAAATAATTAATCCCTAATTATTAGGAATTATTATTATTTATTACAAATTATTATTACTTATTCGATCAGATCGATTATTTATAAATAATCAATCGATTTAATTAACCGATACGCTATTTATCAAATAACTACGAATTACTCGAATTATAGACCAACTTAACGATTAATCACTCGTATAACTACGAGCTACTCGCAATTCCCACATAATTACCGAACTATTCTATCATTGTTGATTCATGAAACTTGTACGACTAGATTACAAATTTCACAGAGAATACAATACACTATACCATAACATCAATCTATTTCAGAATAAGAAACCCCTAAATTTCAATTAAGAACATTCATATGGGTTATAAACCTTAATTTTAAAATTCAAAAATCAAACTCAAATTTGAACATTTTATTGAACTCCAAATCAGACATATAATATAATAAAATCATCAGGAAAACAAGCTCTACAACATGCAATTATCAAATCATACAAACAATCATCCGAACAAAAATTCATATTTTTAATAAATTTAATTCGAAAATAAATAAATTTCCAGAAAATAAATCTTTGATTCTGCAGTGAAACAAAGCTCAGAATCTGATAGAACACTTCAAATCCTTCGTTTTGGTTACTCAAGCTTTGAAAACAGAGATCGGTAACGCCTTCGTTTTGCTGTTTGATTCTTAGAACAGTTTATGTAATTAGGGTTTTTCTCTGAAAATTATAGAATTAACTATCTGCAAATGATTTTTATACGAAATAAAATACGGAAAAAGGCTATTTATATTTACGGAATATTAGTATCCCGTTGGATCATTCCGAATATAAAATAGTACGTTTATTTGTAAAAATTGATCCAAACGGTATTAGTTTGCGGGATAATTATCCAAATCAGTACAATTTGTACTGTGGTCTTGGTTTCAGCGCCTGGTTACACGTATTACGAAGTGATAATTGGGATAGTTTGATAAAAAGCTCCCGTTTATCGAAAATACGGGTTTTATTGATTTAGCGGAACGAATATTATATCGAAAATGTTACAATTAGGTTAGGAAGGAGTTCTCGGAAGAGTTTCGGGTTCCAAAAACATAACAACGGTTGACGTCGGTTGGTTCCCGTTTTTGTAAAATAGATTTTAAATACTCGGAAAAAGATTTTAGAAATTTCATATGATCCTTATAAATCCATAAATCAACATAAAAATAATTAGGAAGATATGACAATTATCTATGTTTTATTTTGGACATATAAAAATTAAAATACTCAATTAATATTATTTTTGAATATCCAAGTACAGATAACATTTAACAATTAACTCACAGAATAGATACTGAACACACATAATAATTATTTAATAGCAAAAATAATCACACGATATATCCCGGATATTACATCCTTCCCCCCTTAAAAGGATTCTGTCCTCAGAATCTTCTAAGAAAACAAATGAGGGTACTTTTCTCTCATATCATTTTCTAACTCCCAGGTTGACTCTTCAACCTTTGGGTTTCTCCACAATACTCTTACTAACTTTATTTCTTTATTTCTCAATACTTTCTCTCTCTCCTCTAGAATCTCTATCGGACTCTCTACATATGATAAATCTGCCTGAAGCTCTATTGGCTCATATTCTATTACATGCCTGGAGTCTGGATTATATTTCTTGAGCATCGATACATGAAAAACATTGTGAATGTGCTCCATATGCGGTGGTAACGCTAACTCGTAAGCTACTTTGCCAACGCGCTTTAGGATCTCAAAAGGTCCGACATACCTTGGACTCAGCTTTCCTTTCTTTCCAAACCTCGTTAGTCCTTTCCACGGTGATACTTTCAGTAATACCAAGCTTCCTTCTTCAAATTCCATGTCTTTCCTTGACTGATCTGCATATTTCCTCTGACGATCTTGTGCGGCTATCAATCTCTTCTGGATAATTTCAACAATTTCATTTGTCTGCTGTACCAGTTCAGGTCCAAGTATCTTGTGTTCTCCTACTTCGTCCCAATATATTGGAGATCTACATTTGCGTCCATAAAGGGCTTCATAGGGTGGCATCCCAATGCTGGCATGATAACTGTTGTTGTAAGCAAACTCTACCAGAGGTAAATGTTCGTCCCAACTTCCTTTGAAATCAATAGCACAAACACGTAACATGTCCTCGGTTGTCTGGATCGTTCTTTCACTTTGGCCATCCGTCTGGGGGTGATAGGCCGTACTCATATTCTGTCTTGTTCCCAAACATTCTTGAAAACTCTTCCAAAATCTTGAATTAAACCTTGGGTCTCGATTAGATATAATAGACACAGGAACTCCATGACGAACTACAATTTCTTTTAGTACATATGGACCAGCTTGTCGAGCGAAAATCTTTCATTTATAGGCAGAAAATGAGCTGACTTGGTAAGTCTATCCACTATAACCCAAATGGCATCATGATTAGCCCTTGTCCTTGGTAATCCAACTATGAAATCCATGGCAATATGTTCCCATTTCCACTCTGGAATCTCCAATGGCTGTAACAATCCACTTGGTCTCTGATGCTCTGCTTTAACTCTCTGACAGGTATAACATTTGCTAATCCATTCCGCAATTTCCCTCTTCATGTCTGGCCACCGATAATTCTTCTTTAAGTCTCTGTACATTTTGGTACTCCCTGGATGGATGGAATAACTTGAATTATGTGCCTCCTGTAGAATTTCATTTTTCTGCTCCGTCACTGGTGGAATCCAAATTCTAGATGAAAACCTCAGAATACCTTGGTCATCTTTCTGCGTGCATAACTCTTCCCCTACCAAGCGATTTATATCTTGATCCATTACATCTTCCTGACATTTCTTTATTTTCTCAAATAATTCCGGTTGGAAAGTCATACTGTATACTTTCGCTTCCTCAGGCTTGCAAACTTTAATCTCCAATTCCAATTTCTGAAATTCTTTATATATATCTTCAGGTACTGATAACACATTCAACCTTTCCTTCCGACTTATTGCGTCTGCTACCACGTTCGCTTTACCGGGATGATAATTAATCGAGCAATCATAATCTTTGATCAACTCTAACCATCTCCTTTGTCTCATATTAAGTTCCTTCTGTGTGAATATGTACTTTAGGCTTTTGTGATTCGTGAAAATCTCGCACTTTTCTCCATACAAATAATGTCTCCAAATCTTCAAAGCGAAAACTATGGAAGCTATGGTTGCTAGCTCCAAATCATGAGTAGGATACTTCTGTTCGTGTGATTTCAATTGCCTTGACGCATACGCAATCACCTTTTTATGCTGCATTAGAACACATCCTAATCCTTTGTGAGAAGCATCACTATAAATTACGAAATTCCCTTGATCATCTGGAAGTGACAAAACAGGTGCCGTGATTAATCGTCGCTTCGACTCCTGAAAACTTTCCTCGCATTTGTCGTTCCATATAAACTTCTCATTCTTTCGTGTAAGCTTTGTTAATGGTGTGGCAATCCTCGAGAAATTTTGAACAAATCGACGATAATATCCCGCCAATCCTAAGAAACTTCTTACCTCGGTGGGTGTTTTCGGTCTTTCCCAATTCGTAATTGCCTCAATCTTTGCCGGGTCCACTTTGATCCCTTCGTTACTGACTATGTGTCCTAAGAACTGAACTTCCTGTAGCCAAAACTCACACTTCGAGAATTTAGCATATAACTTCTTTTTCCTTAAAATCTCCAAAGTTGTCCTCAAATGTTCTGCATGATGCTCTTCCGTTTTTGAATAAATTAAAAATATCGTCTATAAACACAATAACAAACTTATCCAAATACTCCTTAAAAATTCTGTTCATCAGGTCCATAAACGCTGCCAGGGCATTGGTCAACCCAAAAGACATCACTAAAAACTCGTAATGTCCATACCTTGTTCTGAAAGCTGTCTTTGGTATATCTTCTGGCTTGATCTTTAGTTGATGATATCCTGACCTTAAATAAATTTTGGAGAAATACTTGGCTCCCTTCAACTGGTCGAACAGATCGTCAATTCTGGGTAACGGGTACTTGTTCTTGATTGTCAGCTTGTTGAGCTCCCTATAGTCAATACACAGTCTCATGCTTCCATCTTTCTTCTTGACAAATAATATTGGGGCTCCCCACGGGGATACACTGGGTCTGATTACTCCTTTCTCTAACAACTCCTGCAATTGCTTCGCTAGCTCTTTCATCTCGACGGGCGCCATTCTATACGGGGCCTTGGATACTGGTTCTGTTCCAGGTGCTAAGTCGATCGCAAATTCAATTTCTATATCTGGAGGAAGTCCTGGTAACTCGTCGGGAAATACGTCTGGAAATTCATTCACAACTGGAATATCTTCAAATTTTGTGTGTTCTTGACTTCTGTCAATCACATATGCCATGAAATGCTCAAATCCTTATCGTAGTAACTTCTTGGCTTAAATCATCGTTAAGAACTTCTTTACTTGTTTTTGACCCTTGAACGTTACTATCCTTTCGTCTGGCATTTTCACCATTACCTTCTTATTTCGACAATCTATCTGGGCATCGTGCCTAGATAACCAATCCATTCCTAATATAACGTCAAATTCTCCTAACTTAAATGGTATCAAATCTACTAAAAACTTACTACCAGAAATCTCAATCTCATAATTCCCACAAACTTGATTAACAGATACACGTTCTTGATTTGCTAATTCCACAGTCATTATTTCATTTAAACACTCAACTGGACAATTTAACTTACTAACAAAATCTTGTGAAACAAACGATCGAGTTGCTCCCGAATCTATTAATACTTTGGCACATAAAGAATTCACATTAAGCGTACCTGCCACGACATCCGTATCTTGGATCGCATCCTTCACCGACATGTCAAAAACTCTAGCTCTTGGAGTCTCATTTACTACTGGGGTAGATCCCATGATCCTCAATGTATTACTGACTGGGGCTGGTGTCTTGCAATCCCTGGCCATATGTCCAGGCTTCCCATATTTAAAGCATGTAAATCCAATGGCTGGAACCTTCACTGCTGGATTCCGGATAGGCTGATCCTTATTTGCTGGCTCTCTTGCTGGCTGATTTCGGCACTCCCTCGAATAGTGCCCTTTCTGATTGCATTTGAAACATACCACATTCAACTTGTTACAAACTCCTCCATGCTTCTTTCCACATACTTGACAATCTGGAAAAGTTAATCTCAATTGATTCAGCTGATTCGCATTAACTGGACGGTTGCTTTGGCCTCCGTCTCCTGCATTCTATTTCCTGAAATTAAAATTTCTCCCTTGCTGAAACTTGCCTTTCTTAAAATTTGAAAACTTCCCTGGTTGTGACTGACCCTCATTCCCTTCAAATTTCCTTTTCTTGCTTTCCTTTTCCTTCTGGAACATCTCACTCTCTATTTCTGCGATCATAGCCTTCTGTACTACTCCTGCATAGGTATTCAATTCAAAAATGGCTACCTTCCCTCTGATCCATGGTTTCAAACCTTGCTGGAATCTCTTAGCCTTTTTCCTGTCAGTATCCACATACGAAGGTACATACCTTGACAATTCCTCAAACTTACCCTCATAATCTGTTACTGACATGTTCCCTTATTTTAATTCTAAAAACTTCAGCTCCATTTGATCCTAAACAAACTGAGGAAAATACTTTTCTAAAAATAATTCCTTAAACCTTTCCCAAGTAATAACATCTGTATCTTCCAATGTCTTTACCATTTCCCACCAATAGGTGGCCTCATTCTTCAGATATTAACTTGCAAACTCAACCTTCTGTTCTTCCTTTACTTTCACTAAGGCAAATGCCTTCTCTATTTCCTTTAGCCAAACATTTGCTTCAAGTGGCTCTAAAGAACCCTTGAATTCTGGTGGGTTTACTGCCTGAAAAGTTTTAAAAGTTACCTGGGGATTGGTCTGTCTTTGTTGTTGTTGTGCCAGGTGAACTGTTTGTTGGGCCAAGATTTGAAGAATCTGGGCTATGGCTGGGTCTATGGGTCCTGGGTTCACATTTGGATTTGTATCATCTTGGTTGTTATTGTTGTTGTTGTTAGTTTCTTCATTCTGGGTGTTGGTGCGGGTATTTCTTTTGGGAGGCATTTTCTGTAAAGAATCAATAAACTTATTTAGCTTTTGAATCAATCTTTTGCATAAAAGAACAGTTTTGCAAAACAGAAATATCTCTTTTTGAAAACAGTTGTAACTAAGTAAATTGCATGCTTCTTTACAGAATATATAAACAGTTATGGAAAACAGGGTACATGGTATCATAGGGGTATAACTGGTGCAATAAATAAGGTAAGGTAATACAGGTGCAATAAAGTAAATGACAGTAATGGAAAGGAAAAGGTGCTAATATATATAGATCAAAAGTTTTAGGTAATACAAGCGTAAAGACGCTTCGGAAGTAAAAGCAAAAGGGTACAACAACCTACTCACTAGTCAGTATAGCTAGTCTATAAATACAACTCAAAAGTCTACTGATACACACTACACACTATTGTACATACTACATAACCATAAAAACACTGCTCAACATCTCCATCTCTAAATCTCTGGCTCTTGGAAAATCTGGACCTCCTATCTCCTCAAGCTCCTCTAGAACCCACTTAGCCCACTCCACTAGGAAATCAGGGGTGATGTCCTCATGTGTAGCCTCATCAATCCTCACAGCAGCTGCTCTATGAAACGCCTGGAGCCTCTCCCTAAGTCGCCTCTCACCACTTCCCATCTCTCTGGTACGCATGATATGCAATAACTCCTGGATCTGAACCTGTAGGAATCGCTGCTCCATAAGGCAAGCCTCAAACTGATGATATGGGACATGATAGGAAGAGAACTGGAAAGGTACTCCTGTGACTGAATGACTAGTAAAGCCTGAATCAGCAGGTGGGGGTCCTCTGACAGGTGGCCTCATGCCTGGAGGTGGAATAGTGTGCAATGGTACGGGCTGCAACACAGGTGGAGGTAATATAGCCAACACAGGTGGAACAACAGGACGTGGATCTGAAGACGGCACTCTAACTAAAGGCTCTGAGTGATCAGCTAATACGGGAATAAAAGAGTCGGCCATCGCTGCTATCTGAAATCATATCGCAATATAAGAATCTCGAACCATAACGCGAATTACACTAATACCTGATATACCGAAGCACTCAACCTCTCGACGTTCTATCTTTCTATTCCTTACTTCTAATCCTAACCCTCTACCCATTCCCGTCAACCTAGGCTTGTGTCAGTGACTTATAACCTGTAGCTCTGATACCAAACCTGTGGCGCCCTCCAAACCTGGGTCAGAAGTTTGGGGTCCACACACACTTTATTTATAACCTGCTTATAATAATAATAAAGATAACAATAATATGCAGTGACCCTATTTACCAACTACCACGGATCGCAACAGGTTAAAGTATGCACACAAGCCATACATCTACTTATATTACATACCGTTCAAATCCCAACTATTCCAAACTCAAAACTGAGTATTAAACATTATTACAAACTTTTACAGACTTAAATTATCCCAAAAAAAGCCTACTAGCTCAGCTCAATCAACCTGAACCCCTAGCTCTCGCGCTGGACTGGGGATACGCGGTACCAACTGGTTCCTTCTTAACTGGAAAAGAACAGAAACAATATCGCACAAATGAGCTAACTAGCTCAGCAAGTCACAATGACAAAACTGAGAATAATGATCATCAAGTGAACATGATTATGATATTAAGTGAACAATGGATTATGATTTAGAATTGGATATTATATTTTCATGTTAAAAACCAAGGTTAGGCTGCTGATCAGTCACGCACTAACCCCGAGCAAAGCACACAACACTGCTCTAGCTACTGGATCCAAGGCACACATTGGCTTAACTTGACCATTATATGGTCTGACTACGAATTTGGTCCACAATTTTATAAAAACAATCCAATTCTAACATAATAACAGAATAAGCAATAATAATCAATAACCAGAAT